>NC_090867.1:9976889-10304389 GCF_024217435.2 Syngnathus scovelli
AAGCGACACTATTTGTAATTTGAATTGACTTTACAGAGGAGCAAGGGGGGGAAAACCCAAAGCAAAAAATGTAAGCCCCTCCAACCCACACGCGCCTTTGAGGGTAAAGCCTGCCTTGATTCCATGTGTCCTCTGTGCTCTATATTAAGCCGCCTTGAGTCACCGTGACCTGATGAGTCAAGGTGATGGAGCAGAAAAAAGGAGAATCAAACATACACAGGTCACTGATGTGTCAGACACCTGGCATCGCAACTCGGCCATTGCGGTCAAACTTGTCCAATTTACGGCTACTACACACTTGAGAGAAACCAGGTGACCCTTTTTTTTTTTTTTCCATCCTCATAATAGCAAACAATGGTGACAGCAGCTTTTGTTTGCCTTTGAATGTTGTCCAAAATTGGGTTCACATAATGTTGTGCCACAATTTGTTCAATCTTCTCAATTCAAAAACAAGCAAGCAAGCAAGCAAGCAAGCAAGCAAGCAAGCAAGCAAGCAAGCAAGCAAGCAATTTCCTCCAACTTGCAGGGTCTTTGGACCATTGCAACGCTTAGATACTCACTTGGAAGCCACAGGAGTTTTTTTTTTTAGGTTTGGCCTCTTATATTGGCTGGAACGTGGTCAAATTGTGCATATCGGGCAAATCAATTGTATGCTGCTCAGTTTACAATAAACAGGGGAGGGGCCCAGTTCAGATCCCTGCGGTACAGGTGAGCGTCAAAGATACCATCTTTTAGATCATATATATATATATTTATATCATTTTTTTGGATCTAATTGAGATCATCTATTTAACTTTGGAACAATGTGCTCTGCAGGTGACTACTTTGGCATTGTGATGGATGAGAAGGTGACAGGCTTTCCCTTCAGTCTCACAGCAAATCCAATGTACTGGGGCAGCACGGCTAACTACCTCGGCTTTGCACTTATGTGAGTACGCTGGATAACATCATGCGGCAACTTGTTATTTTGGCCTCATCACAACAAACAATTAAGTGCGGGGCTCATTCATTTGTGTGAAATTGCATTCTGAATAAAGGAAGTGGGCCGCATAAAAGTCTGCAAATGAATCCATGCTTTCTTCAATTTACCTCCTTCTGGAGATGCTGTGGAAATATGTTTCCATGGAAACGGAGAGCACTCCACCACTTTGGCTCAGCCTGTGTGGTTAAGGCAAGTGCTTGCTCAGGTGTTAATGAGCTACCTAGAGCTGCTACCAAGAGCTGCTACCAAGAGCTGCTCCCAAGAGCTGCTCCCAAGAGCTGCTCCCAAGAGCTGCTGTCTAGAAAATGTCGATTGAATTCAGTGAATGCACGACTCATAGCATTAATTTATACACTCTTGTTATCATCGTCATCATACAGGCATCTTGAAGTCCCATATGGAGGTGCGTAAACCTGTGATCCTTATTCATGAGCGCAGTCATTTGTGAGCATAGATGCAACAGATGGGGGGGGGGGGGGGGGGGGGGGAATACCATTGTAAATTACCACACCAGATGGTATGACATTTTGTGACATAAATTACAGCTTGTTTTTTTCCCCAATAACCTGAGACCTTTTTTTTTAATATGGCTATCTCATGACTTTTGTAAATCATCCAACACTGATATTTGGATATGAATGGAATATCATAAGCTCCCAAAAATGGTTTGATATGATTATTACTGGCCGTCTTCTATCAAATGTAACGTGAAATACGTGCCTATTGGCAAATGCTTGACACAAAAGCGGCCCTTGAGTTGGGCTAATTAGTCAAGAATGGCGTAGGATACGGCCGTGGATGGAGTCATTGCAAGCGTGCTGTCTGTTTGTCACCATCATTGTGTGACTGACTAACTGGGTCACTTCTGTAAGCTTCATCAGCAATTCAGCTCAATGCCCCTCCACCATTGAATGTCATCAATGTGCATTTTCTCATTACGACAACATTGGTGTTGGGACTGACTGACTGACAGACAGACAGACAGACAGACAGACAGACAGACAGACAGACAGACGAATGCCACTATTTTCTTTCAAGATTTCATGGAAACTTATTTGCGACGCAACACAACTCGACTATTCCTAATGATGTTTTTTTCTTTTCTTCTGCTTTTTCATCGACCTCTGTGTCCTTTTCTACCTTCGGTGTCCTTGCTTCCTTCCTTCCTTTCAAACCCAAGCGAGCCTTCAGTAGGAGTTATTTCATTGAAATGTGTGTCAGTAGTTCATATGTGGGTCACTGTATTGCGCCGTGTGTTCCTTTCATCCGTAGCCGTGAGCCACTTCCGATAGGACACGTAACTGGAAATAAATGCGATACTGACCCAGTGAGGTCAAGGTGCAGCCTCCGGTGACTTGATCTCCTTGGAATGACACGTAAAGGCCAGGTTCAATTTGTGACACAAATGCATTTCTATGATTATTTCATACAGCTTGGCTCTATGACAAATGTACGGACATGAATTTCATGCATGGAATGTCATCAGTCCAAGGGTGAAATGTTTTCTTTGTTTTTTTTTTCCCCAAAGCCACCGAGAGAGAGGCCCTTTACAATCAACTCGAATATGCACTTGTCCTGACTCGATCACTTGTCTGCTTTGTTTTCCTCTTCCCAGAGGTGCAAGTCCAGCGGGTCTCGTCTTGACTGCAGTTGTCGCCTTGGTCTACAAGATAGCCGTACGATTTGAAGGGTAAGTCCATGTTCTCCGTGTGATGGATATCAGTGGAAGAAGGTGTTTGTGGCCAACATCGGCGTGTTGTTGGAGATGCCCTACCACCTCCTGATGTCATTGTAGGCGTGCACGGCTTTGGAAATTTTGCTGCCATGATCCTGAAATGACAGAGCATGTCAAGGCTTCGCAATGGCTGCCACCTGACCATGAACACATCAGATCTTGTCACTTTTGCCTCCCTTGCACGTTGTGAGACTGTGGGAGGTCATTCATTCTTATCGAGTGAGGGTTATGCGATGGCTTTCTTGCTATCACTGGGAAATTCCTATTTACAGTGCTGCTTTTGTATTCGACCGGATCCGAAATGAACCGAGACCCTTTCGCTTCAAAGCCACAGAAGAGCAAAGTTGTCTCGGTCATGAGCCCAATCGCGGTGGAGAACGTTACGCAATCTGCCTCACTTGTGGATGAGCCCTGGTCAAAGTTCCTTTTTTTCCTCTCTTTTCCTAAGAAGAAGAATCATCAGACAAACAATTCCTCGAAGTCAGGTCCGGGTTGAATGTTTCCCAATCCTCACCATTTGATATTTGCTCAAATCATACTTCCCAGCCTTCTTCTACGGCCATACAGTAAAGTCACGCTTCCTGGTGTCGCCATCGCCATTGTTTGTTTTGCTCTATTTGCAGACCTTTCACCGAGCACCTCTATCGCCAGAGGACGCGCAAACGTGAATGATGGCATCATCCTGTTCTGGATTTCTTTCTGGTCCAGAAGATTGCGAGATGGCGGGCGTGATTGATTCACAAGAGAATACCAGGGAAAATGCTCCAATGTTTTGTACCGAACGTTCAAAGCTTGAGGAAAATGGAAATAAACATTCTGCCAAAGGTGCTTCTCCCTCATTAACAAGGAGCTGGTTTGCCACAATGCTGGCCTCGCATCTTCAGTAAGAGTACTAAAAGCTGAGGTTGTGACTCGGGTGGATGGCTCATGTGACAAAGCTGTCAAGCACTTCGAGTGACTGTGTTGTCTGAGCAAAACGAAGCTCAGGACATCTGAAAGAAAGCAAACTTTTGAGACTTGAAAAGTGCACAATGGGTCAATGTACGGGTGCCATTGATTTTTGGACAAGTTGCTGATTGTAAGGTCACGATAGGTGAAGAAGAAACTGGAGTACTTTTGGAAGCCAGTGTACTTTGATCATCCGCAATAAGATTTACTGGTCACGCAGAACTTGGAGGGAATCAATAGGGCAGGGCGATCCCGCTTGAAGAAAATGGAGAGACGGGGAATGACGAGAGCATCTGTCCTTCCAAACGGTCCTTGACAAAGGTCACCGTGGGCACTCGGTGGTCACAACATGCGCACGCCCTGACCTGCAAAAATCTCATTTCCTTCTCGTGATCATGATTGAGTGATCTAACTGAGTCCATGGTAATATTTGATGACTGCGTGTAGCCGAGCCTTTTTTTTTTTCTTTTTCTTTTTTTTCTTTCTGTTATCTATGAACTATGTCACCCTACCTAATGCCAAATCAGCAGTTCGGAAAATGGATGGATGGATGGATGGATTTGGTTTTGTCTCATGTTGTCTTGTTCATTTTGTTTCTTTGTTCACCTGTGCTTGTCTGTCCAGTCGCTTGTGTCCTCCAATCAGCTCCCTCAGTCTTTGTTCAGGTGTTCCTCGTCTCATCAGTCTGCTTGTTGGTTCATTTTCTTTTGTGTCTTGGTCACTGTCACTTCTCACATTGCCAAGTCATCTCACGGTGAGTCTTATCCGATTGATCGATTGATCTATTTCTTTATTTGACCTTATTTTAAAAAATAGTCCCTGAACCCAGTTTGACCAGTTGCATTTGCTCCATATAGTGGTAGAAGACAGGCTAAATGTGGCTCGCCTCTCAATATGATACAATTCAGATGATGAAACATGCAACCATAAGCATGTCCATCAAGCAAACTTCATTTGACTTGCATTTAGTAGCAAGCAGATGTGTGACAGCGGCACACATCTGCTTAACATTGTGCTTTTAGCGCTCCCATATGGCCAGTGGGTTAACTGCAGCCATTGGTGGCGTTCAACAAATCCAACCGAGTCATGGCGAGCGAGAGAGAGAGAGCGAGAGAGTCAGCTCCATAGTTTTTCCTTGAAACCATTTCACTTCTGTGTGTTACTAATGATGCAAAATGGCACTAGGCATATTTCATTGATCCAGGTACGTACAGTTTGATTGAAACGGAATCATTGACTCTATTTATTTATTCATGGGTCACGTGAAGACGTGCAAGGAGGTGTTTGGTAACTAGTGGAGTATTTGGTGCATATACCAAATTCTCCAGTAAGGACAAAGATTAGAGAGGAGGAGGGATCTCAAAGAAAAGGACTCCCTGTCCGTGCAGATTCCGAAAACTTGATTCCAGTGACATTTAGGGAATTGGAAGGTTGACGCACTAGTGGGAGTTTGGTTCAGCTTTTTACTGCTCTCTACGGACGGACGGACATGGGGTTGGACGGACGGACGGACGGACGGACCACCCTCTCATCTCACTGAGTGCTGACGTCTAGGGCAGGGAGGGAGGGAGGGATGGAGGGAGGGAGGGAGGGAGGGAGGAGCGGGCCACCCGCGCGCTTAAATACAGCTCCCACGCTCAAGCTGACAGACAGAGCCTCAAGAAAACAGCAGCTCACAGTCTCTGCATAAGATCTGCTGCGCACATCCAAGGAGGACAGCATGATCAAGAAAATGTCCCCCTCGGAAAGCGACTTTGACATCCCGGCCAAGAACTGCTACAGGATGGTGATTCTGGGCTCCACCAAAGTGGGCAAAACGGCAATTGTGTCCCGCTTCCTCAACGGGAGGTTCGACGAGCAGTACACGCCGACGATAGAGGACTTTCATCGGAAACTCTACAGCATCAAGGGGGACGTTTACCAGCTTGACATCCTGGATACGTCTGGCAACCATCCCTTCCCAGCCATGCGGAGGCTCTCCATCCTGACAGGTACTTTGCGCCTGGCTCATTTGACCTCACGCCCGCCCGCCCGCACTTTGTCACTGCTCTTTTCCTGCTCTTGACTTTCCTGCACACATCTTGCAAAACAACTCAACTCGCTCCTTTTGTCCCTCACAGGCGACGTTTTCATCCTGGTCTTCAGCTTGGACAACAGAGACTCCTTCAACGAGGTGCAACGCCTCAAGCGTCAAATCTACGAGACCAAGTCGTGCCTGAAAAACAAAATGAAAGAGAACCTGGACGTGCCTCTGGTCATATGCGGCAACAAGGGTGACCGCGAATTCTACCGCCAGGTGCAGCGAGCCGACATCCAGCAGCTGGTGGACGGCGACGACGACAAGTGCGCCTATTTCGAGATCTCCGCCAAGCGCAACGAGAACGTCGACCAAATGTTCCAGGCCTTGTTCACCTTGGCGAAGCTGCCCCACGAGATGAGCCCCGACCTGCACAGAAAGGTGTCGCTGCAATACTGCGACATGCTGCACAGAAAGTCCGTGAAGAACAAGAAGATGAAGGACGTGGGCGAGGCGTACGGCATGGTCACGCCGTACGCGCGAAGACCCAGCGTGCACAGCGACCTCATGTACATTAAAGAGAAGGCGGTCGGTGGAGGACAAGCCAAAGATAAAGAAAGATGCGTGATCAGTTAAGAGGACTCCACGGAAGTCAAGGAAGGAAGTCAAGGAAGGAAGGAAGGAAGGAAGGAAGGAAGGAAGGAAGGAAGGAAGGAAGGAAGGAAGGAAGGAAGGAAGGAAGGAAGGAAGAAAAAAACAAAACGTGGAAAGGCAACCAGGTTTAGGACTTTTTGGCACCTGCTTGCACGCGCCCGTCCGAGGCAGGCAGGGAGGGAGGGAGGGAGGGAGGGAGGCGCCGACGCACAACTCTCTGTCACCATGGATACGGACAGGGTTCGACTCACTGCCCTCCCATCCCACACAGATTTAAAGAATGTTCCCTTGTTCTGGCCAACCGTGTGACTTTTCATCACAGTACTTTGTGCGCGTCACGAGTTTCAAAATAAATGTGGTCGTTGACGTCATCCTCGACCGGAGCAGCAGCAGCAGCAGCAGCAGCAGCAGGAGGAGTAATGTTTACATTTTTGGGTTGATGTAACCGCACTCGAATGTTCATTTGCAATCGGCACTATTTTTATGTACTGTATATGTATTTATTGTGACTGACACTTTTTGCAAAAAACATGACGATAATAAAAACAAAACTACCTACAAATCTAAGTTGGCTTCTTCTATTTCTTTCCAGGTAGCACAAACAATTAATTGTGTTGCTTAACATGAGATCCCCGATTCTTTCATGGGGGAATGTGACGATTGATGTTTACGTGACAAATGCGTACCATCCAACCGTCAGGTAATGAATGAATGTCCAGGTGGCAAAATGACAAAACACTATGCACGCCCTACTTAAGAGTTGGACGACGATGCTCACTTTAGATTTCAGAAAGTGGTCCCAAAGATCTACCCCAAAGTTACAAAGTGAAGTATTGATGAAACCGTATGCAAATGCACTCAAACATGTTGAGTGGTGTTCCTCATATCTTTTGACATTTGAGAAACAGCTGAGAATGTTGCATACCAATAGAAATCACCACCTTTTCGTTCGATGATTTCAGCGTAGGATTCAAATGACAACTGCATTGGAAAGGAGGAGGAAAAGCAACATTTGCAAAGCCTTCAACCGTGTCTATGTGGAATGAAAGCTGAGGGACTTTTTTCTTCTTTCTTTCTTTCTTTCTTTCTTTCTTTCTTTCTTTCTTTCTTTCTTTCTTTCTTTCTTTCTTTCTTTCTTTCAATTGCAGTATGTCACACCATTGGTTGAACACAAGGATATTAGGTTTGCGCTGGCATGGCAACTGCAGGCCAAGCATCGCATTATTGATTTTTGCAGGTCCATGTGAACGTTGGCAGTACGTGAGGCTTTTCATTAAATGCAAACTGAATTTGGGGGGCAAAAAAAAAAAAAAGAAGCCTTTTTAAATGTACATATGGAAATGACTGCTTTTGTTTTTTGCTTTTTTTCAGTGTGAAAATGGATTAAAAACAAGAGGAATGTGTGTGCAATTCTTCCGGCTACATGTGAGTACTGAGCGTCACAACTCAAGGATGCTGTGTTTGTGCTGGCACTTTATCTATCAATGTTTGTTTTTGTAGCTTCGTGTGAACATTAGCGTGTGTATGTAAAACTTACTCAAAAGAAATTCGTTGCCATGTCAACTTAGCCCTTGTCGAGTACCTTTGGCATAGTATCAGGTTTACGGTTGCAATGTCGTATGTGAAGTAATAGTCCAATTTGTGCAGCCGATGGCAACAAAAATGAAATGAGTCACCCCTTAGCGAAGTCTTTTCTTTTCTTTTCTTTTGCTTTAAGTCACTTTTATATTGAAACTCTAACACAGACCAGCAGATGTAAAAGAGTCTGCGCCGTAGTGGGAGTGGACACAACTGACTGCAATCTTGGCCAATCAAAGCAATTGATCTCGTTCTCTTTGCCGTGCACCGTAGTCTCAACCGTAGTGTTGGAGCGCGCGCGCACACACACACACACACATCTGTGGCATGAATAAATTGGCCTTCAACATACGAGAGAAAAGCTGCATTTAGAAAAAAACCATTACGAGCTGGGAACATTGCACAAACAGTCCTAATGAACAATTAGATGTGTCCTTGTGGTAATTAGAGATTCAGCTGCAGGGAATATTTCTTTTCATGTTCTTCTAGAGCAGGTGGGCCTCCTCAAACAAAAAAGTCATTGGCAAGACGCGTCTCCTGGTTAGTGTCTGTCTTGATGCGTAATGTATTTATTTATGTTGCGGCCAAGCATGACAGCGGAGTCAGACCTTGCCCAGACTCTTGTGATATAACCCATACACCGGCGGCGGCGGGCGTGATTACACAGTGACATAACCCGGAACTGCAGCTTCCATTTGAAGCGCTTTGGCTAAAGCAATTAGGAGAAAAGTCTTGACGATGAATATTTCATTGATTGCAGTTCATTTGCTAATGAAATGTCCAAGTCATGCTAAGAAACAGGAAATGAATAGGACACTTGGAAGTGATGTGGGATGTGTACACACATTTCAAAGTAACTGAGTAACCCACTGGTTTCCTTTAACATCCTCGTCTGGCCTCCGCATCTCATCACGGACTTGACTCTGGCTAAGGTTTAACTAAGCCACAGGAAGTCATTTGCAGTGATAGTCATCCGTTGGCTTTTCAATTTGACAACGGACACTCTGAGCCTTCAGGAAGTCTACACACCCTGTGTTCAAATTTTGTGTCATTGTAGAAAGAGTTCACATGAAGTCATTTCACAAAAAAATGTGCTTGCATAAGTGCGCACACCCTCTTCTAACTGCCAATGTGACTCACATTTGAGGCACCAAATAAACACGGCGCGCGTCCGTGCCGTGTAAGAAGCTTCCTAATTGTGTATGGGTCCCATCAGGACTTGAGAGCAGCAACATTTTGCATCCCTTCACCCACATGCACTCTTGTTTATCTCTTCCTGCGGGCTTGTGACTACATCTGCCCTCTAAATTTAGCATTCTGATGTCAGCAATGCGTACTACCTTTGATTCGAGAGTCTTGCTATTTAGTCAAGGGCATTGTATTTAGTGACTGCTTGGTGATTTGATAAAGAGTGTATTCAGCAGCACAAAGCAGATCTAATGAGGTATGTCTCAGATGACTTGAAGGCATACAGTCAGAAGAAGTGATTTTTCTTTTTCTTCAAGCTTTTCAATGACCACCGGAGGGCTGAAAATGGGCCCAAGTAGATATGCAGCCACAATAACAATGTATTTCGGATTAGTTTCATGTTCTCCTCATCGAAAAATAGCCATTTTATTTTGAAAATAAGAACATTTCCAAGTGAGCCCAAACTTTGGAACGGAATGCTGCATTTGACAGCAAGCGGAGCAGCGGTAATGACGACGACGACAACAATGAACGCGACCCGTATGTATCAAGCGCGAAGATGAAATGACCGGGCGACATATGGTGCTTTGATCCAAATTCCCGCTGCAAGCCACTGACGCACGACATCACAGACTCAAAACAAGCAGGCATGCTTCCGTCCGACGTGTCCGGGTCTCTTTATGGATTGGATGCACGGCGACCGGGTGATGTCACTCGAGAGAGAGCGGCGCTTGTGATGAAGTCGTCGCGCTGGCTGATTTCATCCCAGGCGTCGGAGGCTTGAAACCAAATTTGATATTGAGGCCTTTTATTATTCGATATGTCTCATTTCTACAGTTACTATTCATCTGGCGCTGTTGTTGAAATGATCAAGCTGACATTTTCCATCCATGGCTCAGTGTACAAACCGAGCCCTCCGGCTCATTTGTTGTAAATATGTGACCTGACGCAAAGTCTGGCCTAGCGCCTGCTTCGGTGTCCGCCGGTAGCTCCGTCAGCGCTTTTGTATGATTGGATTGGCCCGAGTAGCAATGGTACCAAATTGACAAAAGTCTGCGATAGCATAAACAAAAATAAACACATGCTGTCTTGAAAATCCTAATTGGACCCCGCAGGCTACTCAGCAGTCCCCCATTGTTTTTGTGGTCATCTAAATGCTGACGTCAGCAAAACAAGTGTCTGTCCCTACAAACAATGAATGCAGCTGAGGGGGATATCAAAAAGGAGGACTTCATCTTGTGACTTTTATAGCTGTTCAGTTGCCCTGGTAACGTTTCCCTTGACTGTGATGACATCATAAAGCTCTCATCTCTCAAATCTATGCCGCCACTGCCGACTGATGGGCTGGCTGGCTGGCTGGCCCAGCCGGCCGGCTATATGTAACGTAGCAATTCCAAAAATGTTCCTCGATAAACGAAGAGGATGTTTCAATCCTGGATGCCCACTGCGTTCATCTTTTGAAGCATTCAATTGGACACGTCACAGCATTGATAAAGGTCCCAATAGGACGAGCATTGAAGCGGCTTTTCCTACAGAGACAAAATGACACTAAAAGACGCTTTGAAGGATTCTTTTTTGTGTCCAATTTTCTGACTTTGTGTTCCGCTAAGGAGCTGCTCCTAACAAAAGCACGAAAAGCTTTCATAAGAGGAAAAAGCGGAATCCCTTCTCGATATGCTTGATTTGGTGTCATAACGCTTGGTTATTTTCAGTTTTCACTCAATAGTTGAGGGCATTCTTTCCAGCCCAGTGGGAGGGAGACCAAATCTAATTCCAATGGCGTCACCTTTTTCCTGTTTGGGTCAGGTCGAGCATCTTCCAAAGCTCAATTCTGCCCAATGATGAATGCAGGATTTCTTCCTATCATTTTTCATTGTAAAGTCTCAGTCAATCGATTCCAATCATTTGATTCTAATGGAGGACACGAACAATTTGAACATGGACTTGGTTTCTGGATTGCCGTGGCGGAGCTAGGATTTTTTTTTTTCAATGAGGGTGTTTGCAACCCAAATTTTTAAAAAAACAACATACTATGTACCATGGGTAGGCAACTCCGGTCGGGTCGTGCATGTTTTGTATGTCTCCCTCACCTAATTGAAAAGATCAGATAATGAGCAAGGTCTGCAGAAGCTTGATAACAATCATTCTTTGGTTTCATTTTGACCCCCCGTATGCATGCACATTCCTCCTGATTTCTTGGGTGGGAGCAAATGGACTGCCAACTTCAGAGTGAGTGAACAAGTGTTAGTGCGGGTCAAAGTGGACAGGACCGGACCAGGTTGGCTCCACATCCGCTTATCTTGTTTTTGCAGTATGCATGTGTGAATGTGGGGGAGGCAGGGCCTGTGGCTTCAAAAATCAACCTTTATCTTCTGCATAGTGGACCAACATTCGATCCCATCTATCCTTATATATTTGCTCACAATAATCAACCAATCTGCAAAGGCACAGATGGCGTGTCATAGCATTGATGACGACACCCGGCGCCCGCCATTATATTTCTGTCAACGGATTTAAAAGATTTCCCACTCACTCACTCACTCATGTACACACAGACAAACACACACTGCGGCTGCGGCGGCGGCGTCTTGGCATAGTCTGGCCGCTTTGCACGGCGAGAGGCTTTTTTTGTGTGGTTACCTCCATCTGTTGAGGAAAAGACGTCAACGTGTCAATTTTCCTTCCACGGCCAGTTGAGTCAGAATTGAATGCCTTGTTCTGACACACGCACACATGATGAAAGCAACTAGTCCACGGATTATGTAAAGAGTGAATACAAAGCCAATAGGATGTCAAAAAGGCCACTGTAAATCAAACGGCGAGTCTTCAGATCCAAATTGAAGATTAAAAAAAACAATTATAAATCCAGAGAAGAAAACAACTCTTTTCACTTAATAATAAACGACTGAGCGGTTATTTGATTGGATTGAGTATGATTCCAAAATGCTTAAAGCTCTTATTCATGTTCCATGCTTCCTGGAACGTTACCATTGTGGATTTCCTTGTGAAAATGCCACCACCCAACTCAGAAAATGTCTTTACGTTTTCACACCACGGGTGGAGCTCTATTTGAAGAGAAGAGCTTGAAATAGAAATGGATATTTCAAACGTGTTACTTGAACGAGTGAGTCAAGTGTGGAGCCATCCCTTCGCCTCCCCCATCTGACTGCTGATAGTCTATTTTGCACATGTCATGCTAACTGATGAAAAATCTCATTTAGATGCTCTCCTTGTCAACATTAGAACATGTCTTGTGAAAGAGTCAATTGCTTTGATTTGATTTGATTTGACATTGAGCACACAAATGACTGCTTTGATGGAATGGTCCTACGCTTCCCACCATGGCCATTGGTTTGGAGTTCACCTCATCAAAGTTCAACTTGAAAACTCCAATCTATTGGTGTAGCAACATCAGTCGGAACATTTCCAGATGGACAACCAAAGCATTGTTGCAGCTAAATGGTTTAATGTGAGCAAACGGCTGGCTGGCTGGCTGGCTGACATGTGGAAGAATAAAAGACACATTCTTTGTGCCTGTGTGTCAGGTCAAACACAGTTAGTGCCTTCTTCTCAGAAATCATCTTCTCGAGGGAAAGACGAGACATCAGCGAGTCTAATGTGAAGATGTTCCGCATGAGCAATCAATCGATGACTTTTCATTTAAGATGGTGGTCTTGATGCGCCGCACCTAGCAGGTGAAAGACAGACAAACAAACAAACAAACAAACAAACAAACAAACAAACAAACAAACAAACAAACAAACAAACAAACAAACAAACAAACAAACAAACAAACAAACAAACAAACAAACAAACAAACAAACAAACAAACAAACAAACAAACAGCGTGTGCTCTTCTTTCCCGTTACACAATGGATTGCAAATGAATGGTGAACAAGCAATCCAAACAGCTTGCGCTAGTTGACAGCGTCTTCCCTCTTTGTTCTCTCCCAACTGAGTGTAAAAAGAATCCACATAAATCCAAACATTCCAATGAAATCCTTCCTCAAGTTCTCCCTCACATCCCTCATCTGCAGGAAAGATCAAGCCGTACCAGGAAGGGAATGATGGATCATTTTCAAGCAAGCAAGCACCAGGCCAAATGAGCACAATTGATCATGATTACAAGTGTTAATACAGACAGAGCTTTCCAAAAGCAACCTTTTTTCTTGTAAACATTTTTTGAATCGACCTTTTTGAAAGACACACCAAAGTTGCTCTCGTGGTATCTCTACTTAGAATGATACAAAAAGGATTCGAAGGCTCAAATATGAATGAAATGAGAATGACAGGTCATTCATTATCTTTGCGGCTTATCAGTCGGCAAGCGTAGGTGTTTGTTCACTAATTACTTTCTGTGTTGACTTCCACCCACAATGCGCCCGAGCCGTGCAAAAACACCGTGTCCTGTTCCTGCATGCACACACATGCAGGAAAGGAAAGGAAAGGAAAGGAAAGGAAAGGAAAGGAAAGGAAAGGAAAGGAAAGGAAAGGAAAGGAAAGGAAAGGAAAGGAAAGGAAAGGAAAGGAAAGGAAAGGAAAGGAAAGGAAAGATACAGTCGGCCCAAGCGGCACCGAGCCAGGCCCACAGCCTGAGCTAGCCAAATGTGACTCATCTGCTGCAACAACGGCACGTCAACACTCTGCAAACTCAGATCCAACAAGTCAGCATGCACGTGCACTTGTCGGCAATCCAAGAAAGGACGCAATTGGCTCGTGAATTACAATATCCATCCCTATTATGTGGCGTTGGAATGGATTTATGGAATATCACTACATTTCAATTCATTTTACGAGCGTATCCTTTTTCTCATCTTTCCGCTATTTAGTGAGGAGAAAAAAAAGAGCCTTACTCAAGCGGTTAGTTGGTGCCTTTAGTCTACTTGCTCCCTGCAACATCGATCGTCTGTATTGAGTTTCTCCACGCATCCATCTGGCTAGTCTTTAGTTTCAAAAAGAAAGAAATCGTTCACTCCGCAGCACGCGATTATCATTTTGGCAGGATGCAGACAAGGGGATCATGTGAATGTTGTTGTTTTTCTGGAATGAATGAATGATTCAAAGTTATATTGGATGCATTCAGCGTTGACAATGCATGCTACCCATCATCAAATATTTCTATACTGCTTGACAACAGCTGCAATACATGATGAGTTGAAATGTTTTTGATAGCGCCATTGAAATACTACATTTGGAAAGAAAATAACAGTGGTCCGCTAGCTACCTTTAAAGCTAGATGATGTTTTTCCCAATCCATTGTAGTACTCTGTAAGCATCCATTTTTATAGTTTCATGTACTCTTTGCTCAAAACACAGAGTACGTAACGTAGCTCACCTCCTCCATTGTTTTTGTTGCTTCCGTTGCTTGGCCGAACTCCTAATATAGCCCAGTAACTTCCTGGAAAGCTGCAAAAATGCCATCTCTGTTTTGATGTTCCAATGAGCATGTGTGAAAATGAGATTACAACACGCTCCGCTCCGTGTGTCTGTTTCCATTGCTGCCATAAAGCAATTAGACGGGGAAGTCTATAAACAGACAGGGCTGCGGGCAAAGGTAAGGAAAGGAAAGGAAAGGAAAGGAAAGGAAAGGAAAGGAAAGGAAAGGAAAGGAAAGGAAAGGAAAGGAAAGGAAAGGAAAGGAAAGGAAAGGAAAGGAAAGTCAATAGGAAAAAGTAGCAGGAGCATCATGTTTGCTCTTCTATTATGCGCAACGCTGACATTGGTTTGCATTGTGTTTTTGCTTTGGGTTTGCCTTGCTGCGTTTCTTCTTTTGGCCCGGCCCGGCCCGGCCCGGTCCGGTCCGCTCGCTTGTCACACAACACCGCGCCAGTCATCTGCTTGTCTGGAACATATCCTGCCCTGCCCTGCCCTGCCCTGCCCTGCCCTGCCCTGCACTGGCTATTCTAGCATGATTTTGCAGCCAAGTGTGTTTTGATCTGGCTTTTGTTTTGTGTTCCTGTATCACCTGATTTCTCCGTCTGGGCATCAAGTCCGTCTCTTTGCCCCCTCGTGATATGCCCAGAGTGTTTGTCGGGCTGTGATGGTGAGATTGTCCCCTTGAAAAAAAAAAGCAATCTTAGATGTTTTTTCTTATTTTGTTGTTGCTATTGATTCAATAGCCTTCAGCCTCCGTCAGTAGTTGAAAAAGCACAGAGCTGCTTGAAACGTTCCCAATCCGAGGCTTTAAGACTTTATTTCAACCGAGTGGGCCCTGATTTCAAACGTTGACATAAATGAATCCAATCAGTGTGTAATCACCAGCAGTCAACAACAAGATTGCTTGTGTGTCGTCTTCTTCAAATCTCCTCAGGTTTCTCTGTACGTGAGATGGAAATGTTGATTATGTCATGTTTCTTCTGAAGAGGGCCCCATTTAATATCATGCCATTGCTGGCTTTCCAAAAACGAAAAATCCAGTTTTCACGCTGGCAACTTCCAAAGAGCAAAGCCTCCCTCTATTTTTCGTCTCTCGGCCGCTCTCGTCAGGAGTCACCGCGGCAAACAACTGTAGCGCGACGACAAAACGTCTCGAAATCTTTCGTTGTCGGAGTCGATCGTTTGTACGGATAGCGAACCCGCATAGGGACTGACCGACTGCATCCATTTGCAAAGCTAAAAAGTATGAAATTGACCAAACTTGGGCCTGACACTGACCATATAGCGCTACTGAGCAGACTAATGACGCTTTTGATCGCAAAGACGTGAGTATTAAAATGGCTAATGATGTTATATTTTCATTCATCAATTACAGCATTGAGATGATTCATTTGTTAGGTAATAATCCTGCAGAGGGATTTTAATCACTTCATCTAATTCAGCAAAGAAGAGAATTTTCTCAAACATTTTAATTGATGATGGACATTAATATTCAAAATCTTTGGTGACAAATATTATTCAACATTTAAAACAGTTATGTAACTTAAGCTGCCGTAATCCAATTTAGAGAGCTGCCAGTATTTTAATCAATCAATGTAAATCACTGCAAGACTAAAACATGGTCGTTGATTTTTTATTTTTTAAATTTTACCACAAAGATAAATAACCCCCCAAAAATGCAATTTTTGGTGGGGACTAACTTTTTTCTTATGTAGTAATATGTTAATGTTCTTTTCAAATGAGCAAAACAATTCCAATTAACTCGACCGATGACTGTCAAGCCATGCCACAATATGTGCTGCATGTTTGAATTCATTGTTATTATTCCGTTTGGAACAAACACCGGGTTGGGGGGGGGGGGGACACATTTCAGATCGGTTTGTTCTGATTGAGTTCTTCACGATGCTTTGGAAGGAGGACAGCACAACATGTCCAGACATGTTGCGGGGCACATTGTACGTACAAATCAGAAAGCCTGAAACAAATAGATTACGTACACATATGAAATGTCCTTTGGAACCAAGTCGATATGTTTTCCATCGCTATCGTGTTATGGAAATGAGCGCTACATTCACTTTAAAGTCCAACTACTGCCTGCCAACACAACTATACGGTTTTTGTCAAATGTGCTTCTTTTTCTCTGACCTTTTCTGTTCTCATACAGTAAGTAGCCCATAAAAAAAAACACTGCTAATGCACACAAACTGGATGTTAATAGAAACAGCCATCTAAAAGTCCACTTAAGAGCATGAAATGCGGCGCACGCAAGCTCTTATGCAGTAGATTCAGCATCCTGCTGCTAGCTACTCGTGTCCTCGACTGACTGCAATCAATCAGGCTGATTGAAAAACGATGGTTTACTTAAGGACAATAAGTAGCTGCAGATTGTCTTGAAGTGTTTCCTTTTTTCCCCCCCTCTGTACATTTAAGCACTGTGTTGAAGTTGAAAATAAGAATACGTACATCTATTTGAGGAGTAACTGCGGTGAAGAATGTTCGTCGGTCGGGTGCTTGGCCGAGATTGAACTCGGCCCGGCCCGGCCCGGCCCTTGTGTCAACACGGCCATCAGGAAGGCGCTCAGTTGGAACCGTGCGCTTTCTTCCACAGCTGACCTAGTTGGCCAAAGAGCTCAAATACCTTGCAAGCTGTACATTTTTTGCTAGAAACATGCTGCTAGTCATTGGTCAGCAACTCAAATGATAACGTGCAAGTCATTTGTTTGTGTGATATTAATATAGATTTATAACAGAAAATGTGACTTCCCCGTCAATAGTTTGTTGCACAACATTTGGAAGAAATCACTACAAACATTTACTATGTCAAGTTGTTGGCGGACACATGACCTGCAGGTGAGGTCAAGTGCTCGCTCTCACACTGCAGGCAAAGCACATTTTGCTCTAGAATGCCTTGATAGTTGATTTCATCGTGTGCTGCTCAGATTGGAGGACGCCCTGTACCTAATCTTGCATCAAAGCAGCATTAGAACCTAAGCAAGGCTCCATGAGTCACAGTAGTTCGTTTTTATTTATTTATTTAGTTTTTTTTTTGTGGGGGGGGGCTTTTGATCGAGTTTTTAAAAAGTCTACACACCCCTGTTGAAACACCATCCAACTAAAACTAATCATTCAAGATGAAAAGTGCCATGAGTGTGTAAATATGCACACCCTCCAACTAATACATTCTACAACTATAAATCTAGTTTATATTGAACTCCCCCAAAATCTTTCAAAGTTTGGAAGTATAACAAAAATAGCAATGAAATTAGAAACTGCATTTATCAGATATTCAAACTAAAGTCAGAAAAACTGCGAGACAGACTTGAAATGTGGTTTTATTATAGAGGCTATTTTGAGTTAATACACATTGACAACTGTTTCGAGGTATTTTACCACTCAATGGTAAATTGTTTAAACGCAACCCTAAATTGTTTTTTGTAAACAATGACACGTTACAGTACTTTTTTGGGTGAAACACATAGAAAACAGGACATTTCAGCATGTACTGTAAATGTAAAGCACAGATCATTTCTAAAAATGAATCACCTCTTCATATTTAGTCGTGAAATCCTTCAAAAAATCCGTCCTATTTGACTACCTTTTATTTGAAACTAAACAGCATGCATCACCGCCGCCTTTCACGTTCAGCTATTCAACTTGATTATGAGGCCAAATAACAATCAACCAAATAGGCCTCGTTAATGAAATGCATAGGTGTTGAAAAAGCAAAGTAGCACCAAAAAAAGACAAATCATTTGTTTCTCACCAGTTTTTAGACACTAAATGAAAGAGAAAAACAGGCGCATGTGGTTTTCTTCTGTTTGTGTATTGCGCGTACTGATGGTGTGTTACCACTGGTTTTCTTCGAGCACCTCTGCAAAATTGGAAACTGTCAAACCATTATTCTTACACGAGCACATCACCTTGACATTTAGCCGCTAACTTCACTTTGGTCTATTTCTCCCAGTACACTACTGTCCGGCTGGCCGGCCGGCCGGCTTACTCCTTCCTTACTGTATGTTTGTTTCACTTGATTGAAACATGTTTCAGTCTTAGCGCGCCCACTTGTGGTCGACTGCGGTAAGACATCTCAACTCGAAGGCTGCTGGTGATGTCGGTCGGGGGCCCTATTGAAAGAGCTAGCTCACTGCCTTTTGCTGTCCAGGATGGCTCTCCAGTCGTCAGACCAGGACAGCAAGCGTCTCTGGCAAGGCTTGGCGGGATGGTGCTTGTTGTGGCAGGCGCTGAACAAAACGTGCTCCCAGGTGGGTTTGGGCTCCACGCCTGCGCACCAGATCAGGACACTTATGAAATATTACGGCATGAGCGCAAATATTACATGACATATTGATGAGCTGTGATGGACAGACTCAACCAATCCCATTCAAGCTCACTGACCTAAAATATCAGGCTTGTCGTCAATGAGGACGTCTCCGCTGACCACCGTCTTGTCTCTGGTTAGAATGACCTGCTCCAGGAAGTCATGACCCAGATGTTTTTCTACCCACGCATACTAGAAGATAACACACACACACACACAAAACAGAGGAAAAGCCATGCTGTTACGAATACTCAAAGGAACAATTGGATCGCATACCTTCTCATAAGGGCAGTGCTTGAAATGCTTGATCGGACTGGTGCAAATAAAGACATCCGTGCTGCGGAATGGAAAGGTGGGAAAAGGACACTAAACAACAGGAGTTTGAATGATTTCATATTAAGCTGCTGATGCACACAGAGTGCAATGATTATTACCCAATTAACAACTGTTTTGATGTCGATATTGTTAAGGTGTTTACATTGAGCTACTCGCCATGTAGTTATGAACCTACTTGTCCATATTGGCCATCTCCTTGACTGCCTCCACCCCACCAGGAAGGGGCTCCAGCTCACTGAAGAAGCCCTTGGACTCCCAGATGCTAATGGCTTTCTCCTAGAGATAAAAAGAAAAACCCACCTGCATGGTGTTTATTATCAAGAGATAACAATAGTTGTGCATGCAGCATGATTTAGATCCTTAAGTGCTTGTCTTGCATAATTACTACTGTAGGAAGTAAATATCGATAACGTCTTCCAATTGCACTTTTAGGTTTTTTTTTGGTCTAGTAAATCTTTAATTATCCATTGCATTTATGCTGCAAAAACTTTAGCTAGCTCCTTAACTAATTTCCATTCTATTTTCTATTGTATGAACACCAATCTAAATACGTATTAGGTGCTCCGATAATAGAGATTTATAGGTATTTGGTAGAAATGAAAGAAATTGTCATGCGTCACGTGAATCTCATGACTTTTGAAACTTGAAATGGTGCAGATTGATTGATTGATTAATTTGATTGATTGGTTGGTTGGTTGATTGATTGATTGATTGATGATGCTGAGCAATGGCATGTCGCTTGGCTTACACAGAGATCACTTCGGAGTCTTCCGTACTGCGCGGAAACCCAGAAGCCTCTCCTGTCCTCCAGGGTGACGTAGGGCTCGTTCGGGTACCTGGCCCGGTACTTCTTCAAGAACCCCCCCTCGAAATCGGCCAGCACGCCGTCCATGTCAACCAGCACCCGCAGTCTCTTCTCATGGGTCATGTTTGCACAGCTTCCTTGAAATGTGTTAGTGAGCAGCGCTTTTCCTCTTCCCAGTAGACGACGCGTGGTCCACAGTAACATTGTGATGGTTCGCATCCAAGACGGACCCCGTTTTCATGCACGATGCATGGATTGCATTCGTCTTCTCTTGACGTTTTGAGTCCGCCGCATAATGTTTCAGCGTTATCTGCACCGCTTGGATGCTATCTTGACGTTAGCTTTGAAGCTGAGTAGACGGCGGCGGCGGCGGCGGTGGCGGTGGCGCACGGGTCAAACGTGACAGGCCTATGCCGCATGGGGTCGGACTGAGTCGCTTGCGAACGTATTGTCAAATGTCCCACGGCTCCCCATCACCTAACAAGTTGTCAACTTGGAAGACAATAGCAGTTTCGGGATGCAGCGGTACAATATGATTTCATAGGTCCAACGCCGAAGTTGGACGGAACTCGGAACAAACTGTTCTGTATTGGCTTGCCTTGCAGAATGCAGAGAACAAAGATGTTCTGTCGAAACGAGATGATACGACGTTGATTCTCGGAAACAAAACAAACCTGATCATTAATATTATTATTGTAACTGATTGTTATTGAGGATTTTTTTGTTTGTTTGCATATGTTACTGCGAATAAACAAAGTCAAGTGTAAAAATCAGCACAGTCGTTTCTGTTTTACGCTCCTAGAAGCTCCTAGAAATCGTGGCTTGCTTTCCACAAAATTACTCTTGTGAAAACATGATGACAAGATTAGGATTTGACTCGTTTCTTCCCGGCAAAACCACAAACTACATTCTTCCAAAACAGCATCCTTTTTTTTTTTTTTTTTTTTTTTTAGTTGAGCTTATCACAGTTTATTTGTTACATCTGAAAGATATTACTGACGGGCAAAGATTCAATCGATTGGGAGGGAGGGGGGGACGATGAACCATATTTCCAGCAGCATCTACTCTCTTAGAACATCTTTGTCCACACGTCAGTTCCTTTTTCTTCAAGCGATAGCCACATGAATCTAGCCGAAATAGGCTTTTATAATCACTCAGATCATGCGTACTATTGAGTAAGTGAATCTTTGACAGACTAACTGATCGCATCCCTGCGACAGAAATGAGTGCTTTCTGTGAATCGTATGTTGTCGTCCAAGTGCCAAGGTTGGCCCTTTAAAAAAAAAAATCGCGTACTTAAAAAATCTCGTCACAGTCCGTTCACTTCATTGGGTATCGCGAGAATACGGAGTGGCGGCTGTGTGGCCCCTGTCTCAGTACGGACGGAGTTGTTTCTGACGTTTGAATGAAAAACCGTGGAAATTACCCCCATATTGGATCCATTATATAATGGCTTCAGCCCTGGAGCAGTTTGTAAACAATGTGCGGCAGCTTTCCGCTCAAGGTAGGCTCGCTCAACTCATTCGTATGGGAAGTAGCAGATAGTTAGCATGCTTATGCTACCCTATGCATTGCCGATAGCCAACTTCTCTTTGCCTCATCATTAATAGAGCCCGATCGAGACTCTGGCTGCCAGTAAGAGTATGCATGCTTGTGTTTTTACATATGATGAACGTGGATACATGGGGGGTTGGTAGCTATTTCAACAAAATGTTCAAATGATACTTTCTCGGTCTGGTCTGGAAAATATTTTCTGGGCACTGTCCACCGGAAGTCCCACCCTGGTCTCGCGTAATTGGCTGGCGAACGGAATCAAGTCATTTGATTGGTTCTCGCCTTCTTGCAGCTGGCTTTTGCGAAGGCCTTGACAGGAGAGTTGACCGAGCGAGCGAGCGAGCGACTGGTTTAAATGTATATATCTACAGTTGAATGTTTTCAAATGTTTTATAAGTCAAATAATGGGCTCCCCGTCTGTTGTTTAGCGTGATCATTAATGCCAATAACGCAATTGCGTTCGCACAGAATTCTTGTGTTATTCTCCCCTGCTTTCATTCAGGTCTCACTTTTTCATCTCAATGGGTGCCTGGAGCTAGTCATGATCAAAACACAGTAGTTGTACTCGGTCTGAAAAAAGTGCATCTCTTGTTTTGAAAGTGCTGATTGTATGTGCCACTGTCATTTCTTCCTCTGTAGGCCAGATGACTCAGCTGTGCGAGTTGATCAACAAGAGCGGGGAGTTGCTGGCCAAGAACCTGTCGCACCTGGACACGGTGCTGGGAGCCTTGGACATTCAGGAGCACTCCCTCGGTGTGCTGGCTGTGCTGTGAGTGCTTCCCCCGTCCGTGCAAGTCATGACTCATTCCATTCCCCGGAGTGGTCGGCTGCGGTTTTATTGCACCGGTCCAGTATTAGCTCGACTGTCATGGCTCCTGTTTCCATCCTGTCCTTTATCTTCATCGAGCGAATTATTCTGTCAACAGTGTGCCAAAGAATTAGAATAAGACAACAATCACGAATGTGTGTGTGTGTGTGTGTGTGTTTTTATTAGATTTGTTTTGCCTTGCTGATCTGTCCTTGTGACTGTGTTACAGATTTGTAAAGTTCTCCATGCCAAACATCCCAGACTTTGAGACCCTTTTCTCCCAAGTCCAACTATTCATCAGTACTTGCAATGGCGAGCACATCAGATATGCAACAGACACTTGTAAGTCCTGTCGACCAAACATTTTGCACTCATTTGCGCTTCTGGCAGTCATTCGATGACATTCAATGATCAGTTAACGGCCTCCGTGACTACTAATAATGGTTAATGTATCAGCCCTGTAAAAAAGAAACATCGGTCTCGCTCTAATTTGTTTATTCATGTTTGTCACATGATGTCCCTGACCTCGGCTTGACCAAATGGATCTCTTTAAATTTGAATGAACCTGACAAATGTTACTGATTTTGTGTCCTCGCGTAGTTGCTGGTCTCTGCCACCAGTTGACAAATGCCCTTGTAGAGCGGAAACAGGTAAGCTTGCACGTTTACATTTTTTTTGTACATTAGAGGGTCATTATACAGAGATAATGTAAACAATATCCTTTTTCATAATAGCATTGTTGATGCTCTGGATTCCACATTGAGTCAGAATCATCTCTTTTGTCCTCCTCCTCCTCCTCTGCTAAATATTTGAACACATTTGAAAGTGCGGCCCGTATTTGAGTTGGAAGATTTGAGTCTTTCTTTCCTACCCTGTGACAGCCATTGCGGGGCGTCGTCATCCTAAAACAGGCAATAGACAAAATGCAGATGAACACCAACCAACTTACCTCAGTTCACGCTGACCTGTGTCAGGTGAGTCATCTCTGGCAAAATAACATTGTGTGGTTGAAGTCGCCCGCAGACGCTTCACAAAGTGGACTGTATGTTTTTCAGATGTTTTCTTACAATCGAATTTCATATCTGATTCAATTGTTTTTCTTTCGATGACCAGTTGCCTTTTGCTTGTCCCGTGTTCTCCCCAGCTGTGCTTGTTAGCAAAGTGCTTCAAGCCGGCCCTGCCCTTCCTCGAGCTTGACATGATGGACATCTGCAAGGAGAACGGAGCTTACGACGCAAAGCACTTTTTATGTTACTACTACTACGGTGGCATGATCTACATGGGCCTCAAAAATTTCGATAGAGCACTGTATTTTTACGAACAGGTACGAACGACCGCTGCCGCATTCCATCCACAGCGCTGCTTCTACATTTCTTTTGCAATGTTGAATAAGATTTGGTCCAGGCGTAACGAAGAAGTGATTTTGATTTGATTTGTTTTCACCACTTTGAGGCAATAACGACTCCAGCCATGGCCGTAAGCCACATCATGTTGGAAGCCTACAAGAAATACATCCTGGTCTCACTCATCCTTCATGGCAAAGTGCAGCAGCTGCCCAAATACACTTCGCAAATCGTAGGGAGGTTTATCAAGGTAAGGGCAAACGTAATAACACTGATTGGAATTGAAAGCCAACGACCGTGTGGAGACCAGTCGACACTTGTTCCCTTCCTTTTGCTTTTCCTCAGCCCCTGAGCAACGCCTACCATGAGCTGGCTCAGGTTTACACCACCAACAACCCGACGGAATTGCGCAGTGTAGTCAACAAACACAGCGAGACGTTCACGAGAGATAACAACACGGGCCTGGTCAAGCAGTGTCTCTCCTCCCTCTACAAAAAGAACATCCAGAGGCTAACAAAGGTGTGTGTGTGTGTGGGGGGGGGGGGCTATGATGTGATGATAAACCTGTCTAAGACAGCATCATCAGTTTTTTCATATTTAGTATATTATAGAGTAAATCGAGTGCCATCTGCCTGCAGACTTTTCTGACGTTGTCTTTGCAAGACATGGCAAGTCGGGTGCAGCTTTCAGGGCCTCAGGAGGCCGAGAAATACGTCTTACACATGGTGAGGTCATCCATCCGCAGCGACAGCATCAACACGCAGACACTTGCAACAGTTAACTTTGAATTCTTTTCTTTTCTTTTCATTCTGCTGTGGGCTTGTGAGCAGATTGAAGATGGTGAGATCTACGCTAGCATTAACCAAAAGGACGGCATGGTGTGCTTCCACGACAACCCTGAAAAATACAACAATCCAGCAATGCTCCACAAAATTGACCAAGAGGTGAGAAAGGTCACGAGTGTAACCGTCCAAAATACTCAAAGACCCTCCATGAAAAAATTCTTGCGCTTTCATTTTCAGATGTTGAAATGTATAGAACTTGATGAGAAACTAAAATCTATGGATCAAGAAATCACAGTTAACCCACAATTTGTGCAGAAGGTGAGACGCATGATTGTTTCTTTGATACATTTGCAGTTGGACTGTCCACCATTGGCCTTTCAAATGGAACATTTCAGTTCATTTGGAAGCATTTCTAGAATTTCAATCTAACATGTGACTTTTATGTTTATTTAAGAGTATGGGAACGCAGGAGGATGATGTTGGCAGCAAAACATCAAGTTACTCCTGAGGGGCCTTAGACTGCCAGAAAATGCTGCAGCCCCCCAATACATTCTTCCATGGATGGGTTGGATTGTGTTTTTTTTGTTTTTTTTTAAAGAGGAAAAACAAATATTCTATTGCATAAGGACATTGGTTAAGGAAGGTTTAATTGTTTGAAATGGTGGTGAATTTGGTTATTCTTTCCTCTCAGTTTCTGAAGGAATACAAAGCGATCTTTACAGGAATTGGAAAAGTTTTCAGTGTTTTATTTATCAATGTTGAGGTTAGCGTGACACTGCTACGTTATCACAGGACACAATAATAAAAAGTGGACTTTTTTGTTCCAAGCATATTTGTGAATAATCTGCTGCATGATGGATGTAACTAGAAGGTATTAAAAGGTAATACATCTCTGGCTGCCAAGGAATAAATGTCCCTACCGCCATAATCTACATTTGTAACGACTGCAATGATAGTTCCCCTCTTGCTTTTGTTTAGAAAGCAGATAATCACTCGCGAATCTGCACACCGAAACTCGAGTCACAATCAGGCGCAGTCTTTTGTTTTTCTTTCTCTTTTGCTCTTTTTTTTTTTTTTTTTTTTTTAATAATAGGTCGGCTCCACTAGAGGTCCCTAGAGCACTGTACAGAAAATCGTTTTGACAGCTCGTCATTACAAGAAGTCAAGTCAACGGATATAACCAAACCGTCATGTCATTTGGAAGCTTTGCAGCTGTGGATCTGTAATAAACTGTTGACGAATTGCTGTCAGGCCTCTGTTAAATATGTATCATAAAAATGTAGGAAGATTGTACTACTATATGCATGCACGCACGCAAGGCAGGTGATTTATGATCTAACCAATGAGTTCCTTCACACAGGCGGATGTCGCCTCTGGAAAGAATGGGCCAATCCTGACGCATGATTGGCTTTGCAGAGGCGGGACTTAACCTCTGCGACAGATGGCATACGCCAATCCCGAGTAGTAGTCGCTCGTGATTGGTCCGCCCTTATGAACGGGGTAGGTCCACACACACTCACGGTGGAAGCAAGCTACTGTTGAAATTCCAACGCTAAGCAACTTTAGCCAGCTGGCTAACATGTCATTTAGCCATCAATGTGGTTAAGCTGCATTCATGGCACCACAATGGCTTCCAATTGACAGGTAATATGCTTTTGCCAGTGTGTCGCCGTAACTACAACCAGAACATGCCCACTTAGCCACAACGCGGCAATTGGTGGAATAACGAAGCTGGCGAGCTAGCCAGCCAGCCAGCCAGCCAGTCCGTCCGTCCGGAGCTTTGGGCTGGCTTGGGGCTTTTTGAACAGGTTTCCTCGGCCGCCCGGTGGACAGCCGAGCCTGATGCTGTGATTATCATGAGTCCCGCGGGCTGCCCCCATGTCACCTGCTTCAAAGTGGACAACTGGAAGCAAAACCTGAGGGCTATTTATCAGTGTTTCGTATGGAGCGGTTCGGCCGAAACCAGGAAACGCAAGGTAACAAGAGACTGGGAAGCCGAGTGGGCTCACCTCACGGAAGAGAGCTGTGCTGTGCGGCGTGCGTGCGTGCGTGCGTGAGTGAGTGAGTGAGTGAAAGGTCGCATGCGTGTGTGGTATGTTTGTGGGCAGTAACCCCTTCCATGAAGGAAAATAATAACAACACACCCGTTACACAAGTGGCAGAACGGACCTCCGTAAATGGTACTACATGTCCGACAGCATCTTGTTTTCCTCACCACTGCGCCTTCAAGGCATCTTCCCCGCAACAGCATCTACAGATGGGTCTTCCCTCGCCGCTCATTGTAGGCTTGAAATAAACCATGCAATGAATCACCCACCCCCACTACCAAATCATGACCACATCTCTTGGATGCAACCATTTTTTTTGCATCTGTGATTTACACATGTCGATCCATCCATCCATCCATCCATCCATCCATCCATCCCCCCCCCCCCCCCCCCCCCCAAATGCCTCCTTCATTCCATAATTGCCCATTCCTTCACTTGCGCCGGCACCCCACCCACGGAGCGGACTCGTTTGGCAATCTTGTGTTGCTTGTGCCTCTTGCAGACAGAAAGGCCGACACGCATGATTTCATAGAAGGGCGGTGGTGACAGGGTTGGAATGAAACCATAGCTTTTTCCATTTCCAAGTATGACATGGCTTGCCATTTGCTTGCAAGCAGTTCAGGATGTACACCCGGGGCCACCCTAACGTATCTGTTGTGTGACTCTGCCCCTTTTTCCAGGCCAAGTCATGCATCTGCCACATGTGCGGCGCTCACCTCAGCAGACTCCACTCCTGCCTTTACTGCGTTTTCTTCGCCTGCTTTGCCAAAAAACACATCCATGAGCATGCCAAGAGCAAACGACATAACCTAGGTATGGTGTACATGCACACTGGATGGAGCACACAGACTGACTACAGGAGAAGTGACTACCAATCAATTAGTTTAGAATGAAATCAGGAAGTGTTGCATGAATTTTATTTGTTACTTTTGATTTTATTGTTGGCCAATCGACAAAACATTATGAAATATATAAATGTACATCGCTGCTAAAGGGAAACCTGCTGAGAAATGCAGGAGAAGAAAAAAAGGGCATTCTTTTTTTTAGTGTAAGCTGTACAACGTGATCATGTGTAATAGCACATACAAAATGTCACCCCGTTGACCTGCATTTTGTATTCCCAGTTGTATAATGGAATTAGATGTTTGCAGCTCTGAGTGGAGAACATCATACTGCAGTGTTTGGGGGGGGGGGGGGGGTCCGAGTGCCGCAGCAGAGACACCTCGGGTGTGAATGACAAAGCAAGCAAACTTCGGCAGATGTTCAGAACAGTTTGGAAGCTTCTTTTTTTCCCTCATCCGTTTGGCTCAAGACCCCCCCCCCCCCCCCCCCCCCCCCTCGTCTTAGTGTGTTCCCCCACATGTGTAATTAAGGGAAGTGAAATTGTCTGTCTAATTAGGTTAGCTGTGGCAAAAAAAAGTATAACAGAGAAAGTGGGAGGAGGGCAGATTTCCGTAGACTGTTAAAGAGGTAATTAAGTCATCTTTAGAAAACCCTGTGGAATTAGCCAACATTTAACAAAGCCCCTCCTCCTCCTTAGTCTGTCTGTTCTCCACGTTGTCGTGTTTTCTGCGGATACTGGAGTTTCCGCCCACATCGCTAAAACAGCCATTAAAGTGGAATGGTTAAATGTCACCCGTGTTCATTTGCCCCCACACGTATTTCTTGGGTGAGTGAGAAGTGACTTATTGAGGTAGCAAGTCCTTGGAAGTACTAGCGCTATTGTTTACTAGGAAGAAAAAGTAGTATTGAACATCCAGAGTTTTCATGAGGACGTTTTGACACTGCTGCCGCCCGCACGTTAAACTGAAAACGAATTTTGACGAGACCTTGCGGCGATTGCCTCGGCTCCCTGCATCAAAGCAGTGTTTCCCATTGCAGAGGGAGGTAGGGACTTGTTGGGTGTGGGAAAGACTTTTTGCAAGAGCTCTTTGATATTCACAATGGGAGTTCATTTCAGACGCCTTCTCGTTTGTATCATTAGCGTTATCACCAGGGCTTTCCTTCCATGAAGAGCTATTCATCAACAATATGTGCCCTCTCACTGTGATTCAGTGCAGTCGTGTGCTCCTGCAAATGCCAATCATGACAAACGCTACGGTCAATAAACGACTTTGACAATCGCATTCCATTTCCTGTATGTAGCGCTTGTACTTGGCCACCTCTTTCCCGCCCTTGGCCATACAGCCTCACCTGCAAAGAATGACGGCGTCGGCCAAATGTCAGGTTGTCACGACGACCGCAAACGGGTAGCGCTGATGGCAACGATGGGAAGCACAATGGGGCAAAGCTTTGGCACTCTCCTGGGTCGCTCCGCACCTTTGCACGGGATTCTCGCGACCCGAGCGAGCGGCGCCATTAGCGGATGGTGTTGACAGATAGCAGATGTGTCAGCTGGTAAGCCCATTTGACTTGACAATGCGACACCATGGCAACATTGCCTGAACGGCGAAAGACGTGAGATGAATCATCCAGCGGCTCGCACTGACTCACAGCCCTGGACAAACCAACCAACCAACCAACCAACAAAATAGATCAAAGTCGACCCTGCATTTCAAATCAAAAGTCTCCTTTTTCTAACCCTCTCCTTGTCTTGACTTTGCAGCGATTGACTTGCTCTATGGGGGGATTTACTGCTTCATGTGCCAAGACTACATTTACGACAAAGACATGGAACAGATTGCCAAAGAGGAGCAAAGGAAAGCCTGGAAAATGCAAGGTCGGTCAGTCGGTCGGTCGATCGGTCGGTCGGTCGGGCAGCATCTTAACAGCACCTTTGATTTGAAAAGCTCGCGCGCAGAAAATGCTCCCATTCAAATTCTGCACGCCTTCCTTTGATATGGACAGCGTGCTCCATCTTGTGCTCCATGTTGATACGAGACCTTGAAAATGACTTGCAGGCGTAGGTGAGAAGTACTTGTCATGGGAGCCCACCAAGAGGGAGCTGGAGCTTCTCCGCCACAATCCCAAGAGGAGGAGAATCACCTCCAACTGTACTATCGGTTAGCCACCCCATCCAAAGCGCGTATGCCGTGACCCACTTTCTCGCTTGCGTTTATTTTTACATCACAGATCAAATGCTAATCATGCCGCATCATCGCTTGAAAATGTAGAATTGACTAATCCATTGCAATCAGATTATTCTATCAGCTCCATGCAGTCACTGAGGAACATATTTCACGCGACCTGGCCGTTGCCGTCAAATGTATCTATAAATAACATCTTGACATTGGACAAAATTCAAACAATATGCTAAGAAATGGTGTCCATTACAATAAGGACAGATGGATAAATGCAATTAGGTATTTATGTTTTATTTTGTTTTGGTTTTATGATTAGTCACAGCAGAAAATGAACGGGGAAATCCTCTTGTCTTGAACAACGCACAATCAAAGGCAGGCAGGCAGGCAGGCAGGCAGCAGCCAGAAATAGCAGCCTGAAGCTAACAAGCTACGAATCCACTGTGACTCGGGCAAATTAGCACATCCAACAAGCCCTGTAAAGCGCCCTCGAGCATCATCTTTGGGAGTGTCAGTCGAGAATTGAGAAGTAGGAATCATTGACTCTAGATTTCACTTCTCGGGCTTGCTTGCTTGCTTGCTTGCTTGCCTGCCATGTGTTTAGTTTAGCTGAGCCATTACAAAGGCCATTTGTCGCCCCAAATGGAGTTCAGATGACAATGGATCCCGTTGTACGTACAATTGTCAGTCATCTGCAGCTTCTGACAGTGTCCCTCCTCCGCTTCCAGGTCTACGCGGTCTGATCAACCTCGGCAACACGTGCTTTATGAACTGCATTGTCCAGGCGCTAACGCACACGCCGCTGCTGCGGGACTTCTTCCTGTCTGACCGACACAAATGTGAAATGCAGAGCAACTCCTGCTTAGTGTGTGAGATGTCACAGCTCTTCCAGGAGGTACCCCTTTTTTTTTTTTTTTTTTTTTTAGCCCAAAGCTAAGAAAGGATTTAGGGGTGTGTAGGAGCAAGTGGCGATTGTTCAAATGTGTACACGGGACCTCACCAGTTCTACTCAGGCCATCGTTCACCGCACATCCCGTTCCGTCTGCTCCACCTGGTGTGGACTCATGCCCGTCACCTGGCTGGCTACGAGCAGCAGGACGCACACGAGTTCCTCATCGCTGCGCTGGACGTGCTGCACAGGCACTGCAAAGGTCAGGCAAATTCACATCTTTTTTTTCATATGATATATATTTAATTCTAAAGTTGCCTTTTTCATCCACATGTATTTTTTTGTCCACATTCCAATTCTTAAGCAGCTTGTTTGTTTGTTTGTTTGTTTGCACGTGTGTGTGTGTGTTCATACAGATGACAACGGGAAAAAAGCCAACAACCCAAACCATTGTAACTGCATCATTGACCAAATCTTCACAGGAGGCCTGCAGTCCGATGTCACCTGCCAAGTCTGCCAGTAAGTGTGCTCGTGTGTAGCATTTTGCAACACAGCAGTCTACTGCAGCAGCAGCAAGAGAAATGAAACTCTTGAAAGTGATCTGTAGCACCACCAGGTGGATATACAGTATACTAGATATAGAGTAGATATTGGCTCTAGTAGATAAATGTTGAAATGCATCTCCATCCTTCTCCTAGCGGTGTGTCAACAACCATCGACCCGTTCTGGGACATCAGCCTGGACCTGCCGGGCTCCTCTACTCCTTTCTGGCCGCTGAGTCCCGGCGGAGATGGCTCAACACTAAATGGAGAGAGTCACGCCACTGGCGCCACAACACTGACAGACTGCCTACGAAGGTAACCCGCATTACAATAAGCTCGGTAAACTAGTGTGGAGACGGAGCACTTTGCGCAATATCCGTCTCACCCTTGGCTTAGGTTCACCAGACCAGAGCACCTCGGCAGCAGCGCAAAGATCAAGTGCAGCGGTTGCCATAGTTACCAGGAGTCCACCAAGCAACTGACCATGAAAAAGTTGCCCATCGTGGCCTGCTTTCACCTCAAAGTATGACTTGTCTTTTTCACAATGCTCTTGGACCATCCTGTTTACTTTTTGGGTGGGTGTGTGTGTGTTTGGCAGCGATTTGAACATTCTGCCAAGCTCCGGAGGAAAATAACAACTTATGTCTCTTTCCCTTTGGAGCTGGATATGACACCATTTATGGCCTCCAGGTGAGAAGCGTTGAACTTGAAACAGTTCCAATGCCACGTTATGACGCGACAACACCGTTGTGCGTTTCAGTAAAGAGAGCAGGACGAACGGCCAGTACCAGCAGACTGTGGAGCCCTTCAACAACGACAACAAGTAGGCTCATCGCAAGCAATCCGCAAATGATATGCTCACCTTCATTCACATCTATTGTCAAGATCATTAAGATCATGCTGGCCGTCACAGCTCATGGGATTCAGAGCCTTATTTACATGGAAATGCTCATGATGGTCTGTTTTGTACAGTATGTGCTCTGCTCTTGACTGTGGCCACCACTCCACTCCACTCCACGCCACTCGACTCCAGTGAAAGTTAGCTGGGATAGGCAGTGGCTTATTGTTGTTTTATTTGTGACATGGCCCCCTCATCAAGATTAAGAAGCTGCTGCCGTCGCCACCGCCGCCGCTGCTGATTGTCCCACTTCCTGTCTCAACCAGATACAGCCTTTTTGCTGTGGTTAACCACCAGGGAACACTAGAGAGTGGCCACTACACCACCTTCATCAGGCAGCATAAGGACCAGTGGTTCAAATGTGACGACGCTATCATCACCAAGGCCAGCATGGAGGCCGTACTGGACAGTGAAGGGTGAGCCATCAGTGATCCACCGCATGCATCATAATGGCAACATTCTATCAACGCTGCTGTCTGTCTGTCTGTCTGTCTGCTTCCCCCCCCCCCAGGTACCTTTTGTTTTACCACAAACAATTCCTGGAGTATGAATAGCGCAGCCCTCATCACAACGCATTTGAGCCCTAACGCACTACTGCAAGTCGCAAAACATTTCCACTGGAATTCAGGACGCACACAACAACAATGACAACAACAACAACAACAACAACGACAACAACAACAATCTGCTGCTTGTAAACCTGCCAAGCCCGTCTGCATGCTGCTGGAGGTTAAAACTGACTGGTAGCCATGGTCATTTTCCACTCCTCCCTGGCTTTCTCTTTTACAGACACACACAAGCAGAGGTATGTGGGGCATTTATTCATAAATGCTGTTTTTAAGCAACATCATTCTGAAGCAGGGATGGGGAGGGGGGGGGGTGACTTATTGTTTATGGGATCTGGGCTGCTATGCAAAAACCCATGAAATGTCAGAGGGACTTTTGATTGTAGAAAAAAACAGTGTTAGCATAGCCCCTATTGGAGCTAAGATTTTTTTCCATGAGGGGGGGAGGCCAAGGATATGTTTTTTTTTCCCCCCCAAATCTTCCAAAATTTGTGATCGATATTCATTTTCTGTTCCTATGGGGGACGGGTGAAAATGGTGGGAAAAAAATACCTAAAAGTCTGGCCATTATCTGGGGTCAGTGCCCCAACGGCTTGGCTCGGCTCGCCTCTAACACCGCCAATTTCAGAACACACAAAAGATACGATGAACGCGCACTTACTGTGTGAGAATATCCTGTTGCTGGTTCTGTCAGTCATTTCTTTCTTAGTTGGTGAGCAGGCACCTAGAGAAAGAACCGACTGACCGACCGACCGACTATTTGCGGAGAAGTCAGTATTCTATAGTATGTTCCTTTCAGAGATTCCTCGGCCCTGTGCTAAATGCTTATCAAAACTGCTCCAAGCAGCTCCAATCTAAAGACAAGGCTCGTTTTTTTTTTTTTTTTTCTTGTATGACTTTTGAAACAAAAGTAATTTGAATTCACAAGCACACCATGCGTCACATCGTAGCCTATACGCACGCACACAGTCTCCAAATGACCAAATATTGTAAGATTTTTGTTTTGTGAATGCATTTTTGCTGCACTGCAGAAGAAGGAGAAAGTCAAGGAGCAAACATCTCCTTGAGAGTTGTATGATAAATATTATACGTTTGTTTCTTTGTGTCACTTTTAGCGACCGAGTTTGTTGTCCTTTGACGACATGGAAAGATCGGCTTTTGCGCTCCCCAGAGTGCGCCGGATATTTCCGTCTCTATTGCTGCTTCCAACTGTCGCAGGGGCGGATGTTACTCAGTAAATATTATATTTTTATAGAAATAATGTCATTCTAAAAGGATTGGTTTACACTTTTTTGCATTCACTCTCTCACGTCGTCCGTCCGTCCGTCCGTCCGTCCGTCCGTGTTCTATTGTGCTGTGTTGTTTTCTATGCGCAAAAAGAGCTAAGCCACCTGCAGATGCTGCTATGGCAGCTTAGTCTTTTGTTAGATTAGCTTTATTGTTTCCTTTGTTTTGTTATTATGGGTTTTCTCGGGCAGTTTAGAAACATACTGTATATTCATTCATGTTCAAGGTAAGTGCTTGTGGTTAAATGCAAAAAACCAATACGGGATGTATCTTCAGAATAGTACAGTACAGTACAGTACGTACAACGGATCAAAGTTGATTCTGCGGTGTATTATTGTTGGCTGCGTGCGTGCGTGCGTGCGTGCTTGCCTGTGTGTTCGTCACACACACAAAAAAAAAAAAAAAAAAAGACAGTGTGGGGAAATGAACTGGTTCTTAAAAAATGTGGTCGTGTGTGTTGGGTTTGTATGCACGTGTGGTGCGCGTGCGTATGTTGTGTGTGTGTTTGTGTACTGAATCAGTACTTGCGTTCAGCATGCCGCCCAAGCTGAATCTTTTTCATTTCTTTTCTTTTCCACATGTATGTAAAGTATATCAATGTACAGTTTGTACGTAAGAGACAAATGGTGAAATGTCTATATTGTTTTTGCTGGATTCAGCCACGGGAGTCAAAACGGTGTCTTGCCTTATGAAGTCATTCCTCGAGTCCAAAAATGACAGGACAGGACAGGACGCAGTGATGGCAAGGCACTCAAATAAAGAAGTAAAAAAAAAAAACATCTTAGTCATTTTGTATTGGCTTGTTTTCCTGAAGGCATAGAAAGCTAGCTTCAGCTCATTTTTGCCGCCAGTTATTGAATGAGCTGCTCAAAATATTCACATACTGCTCATAAATATTTTGGACCCAAAATGGTATGAAAGTTGAAAGTGTGAAACAAGTAGGAGTTGATTCACAGCTAACTGATAACATTCCAATCCATTTTTCATTGACACTTTATTCGTGTTGACTGCCATCAAAATATGATTTACAAATAAAATAACAGAGATCCATATATAATAGCAAAACACAGTCAAATTGACTTTCCTGATAAGGACCAGTGATGAGTGAAACAAAGGAGGCCAAGAGTCCTCAAACAAGAAGGATTGATTGCTTTTGGTAGACTGCAGCTATAAACTATACACCACTTTGTCCAGCAGATGGTAACATCGTGCAGTGTTTGAAAACTCATCAACTACATGAGAAGTAGTCTTGGAGTGAGTGAGTGAGTGAGTGAGTGAGTGAGTGAGTGAGTGAGTGAGTGAGTGAGTGAGTGAGTGAGTGAGTGAGTGAGTGAGTGAGTGAGTGAGTGAGTGAGTGAGTGAGTGAGTGAGTGAGTGAGTGAGTGAGTGGCCCAGCAATGATCAATATGGTAGTGGGCTTGCTTTCCCGTCATCATTTTTTCATATGCCATATACACGTATAGTATCATCTCGGTGATGATGAGAATGATGTTTTGGGGTGGTCATACTTCATAACAAGAAGGAACTATTTTGCTCGTTTAAACAGCTAGTGGAGCTACTAACAAACACAATGCAATGAAATGAAATGTAACGAACGTGGCCAAGCAATCTCATGGTTTAGTGGAGCAGGCTATAAAAGCATATCTGCGACATCTTTCAAATGGCAGGAAAACGACTAGCGGCCCCACATGACATCTGCTTGCATAACCCCGTGTACTTGTTTTTTTTTGTTTTTTTTTGCATGTGCACAAATTGATCGCACAGCCAGATTGCAGGTAGGGTATAAGTGGAGCATTTGACGGCATGAAAGGTGTCTTCGAAATCCTGCCATCAAGCATGCGCATGTGTGATCAAAGCAGGCTAAACCCCTCGCTGAGCATCTCTTGAGCACACGGCAGGCTTTTTTTTTTTCTTCTCCCCTTTTCTCCCTCCCCAGCACAAGGGCATCTGTGCTGGATCAAACAGACTGTGGTGGTGGTGGTGGTGGTGGTGCACTTCCACAGGCTCATTTTTGGACCTCAGCACGACAATGTCTCCTTTGCTTCTTTTTTTCCATGATGCAGGAAAACTTGAGTTTGTTGGCGTGCTTGCCACAATCTGTTTCAGCTATATGTTAAGTCTCTGAGTGTGTCCACTATGTAACTACAGCTTGTCTTTTTTTTTTTTCTTTTTTCCCCCTCCCTCCCATGTGCCACTAGTGAAGTGAGACACGAATGTGGGCGACATAAGTTGTGCTGATCAGTGCACTGTCTATTTTGACGCTAATGAGAATGATGAAGGTTAATGGCAGTCACAAAGACGAGCCAGAGTGACAATTGCACCACTGGTCGGATTAAGTTTAGACTGGACAGTCAGGAAAATGAATGGCGAGATTTGACTTTTATTAGCACTGAGACCACTTTGATGACAGTGTACATCTTCTGCGCACTAAAAGGTAGCTTTGAGTGCAAGTGGGCACTAAAAAACAATATTGACACTCTGTTCCCTCCCTCCCTCCCTCCCGCCGGGCACGGGCACGGCAGCTCAATTTGCGTCAAGTGTTGTGGCTTTTTGGACATTTTTCATTCATCGCGATTGGCTGTGGGGGGAAGTACGGCGTTGCTGAGTCCTGTTCAGGCCGCAGTTTGCCTGCCATGCATTGTGGGCAACTTTGGAGCATGTTGGTGGTCCTGCAGATATACATACATACATATACGTATGTGGCATTTCATTTTTGTTTCAAACTGACAACTAGTATGTGAATGTCTGCTTCCATTGGCCTCGTGTAATTGATTGCAGCTCATCTGCTCGCTCGCATAGCGGTAGTATATGATGGCTGGCACAACCTTTTCCATCGAGTGAGATGTGCCGCTTTCGTCTCATCTCATCTCATCTCATCTCCATCCACTCACTCACTCACCTGCTACAATGGAATAGCATTAGCGCATCATTTGCTGGCTTTCTCGGCGGCAGGAAGAGTCGTGAGTCATACTCGTCGGGGCGACCCAGCAGGCGAGGAAAGGGAACGAGGTTCACTCGTGCATGTAAAGTGTCAAAGGCACTCGACTTCACGTACGCCGATGAGACTATCTTAAGCGTGCGTGCATGCATGCATGCATGCGTCAAAGCGTGCATAACATCTGATGTTTATCGTTTCATTCATCTCGTGTCTCTGATGGTGTCCAATAGAATCACTTTGTACAAATGAATGTCATAATATGACATGTGAGTTTCAGTGATTAGGATATTTTACAAAACGCATTTAATTCAATTGGAAAAAAGAATGTCTGTGCGTTAAGTTGATTTATTGTTATCATTCAGATGTGTGTTTAGTACATGGAATGAATAGGAGTGCTACTACTAAGAGAAGTTGAAGGTCTGCTACAAGGGCTTCTTAAAGCAAATTTATTTGTGCCTTAAGACTAATTGATTTATTTATTCATGCCTCCAGGCATGAATAAATGACGATTGAAAGCATTTCAGAAGTACACGTTCCAAAGATAATCAAGACGTTTGTAGGCAGGCAGGCAGCCTCCTCATTCATGTTGTATCCAGCTCAAATAGTGCACGTGACGCGTGAATCGACGGGAAAGTAAATCAAATTCACCACGGGAACAGCAAATGGGCTTTTTTTTAATCGCAGAAAAGGACATTAGATTGTCCGACACGTACAATCGATAACTTTCTCCGATTTTAGGGCAGCAATGTCATCACAAATTCTTACATGAATTCACTAACATAAGCAATTTCATATGGAGGACAAGGACGTGTAACAACTAGGTTTTGCTCGTCAGGCCTTTGGTTGGGAAACACGCCGGCCCTTGCTTGATGTACGTACACGGATACGTTAGGATGAGTGAGTGACAAGGCACGTTGCGTGGAAAATGACGGTGGAACCTCCAAAGTTGATCCATTCTGCGACGCTGGTTGACCTTTTGTCATTTCCAAAAGAATTTTTGCCACAGCAAATCAATGAAGGAGAAATAATTGTACACTTTACACCAACGAGGCTGATATACGTACCAACGATGACCGCCGGCCGGTTCATTGTTACGCAACACGAGTGCCTTTTCCTGAGCTGAAATTTGACTCCATTTGTCTTGTGCCATGATAATGGTTTGAACATCACACTTTTCTCAAAAGTGTTTGTTCAACCTTGAAGAAGTAGACTGAAAATTGACATCAAGCTCCACGGAATTGTATCTTGGTGTCATGTGAAACATTGGGCACTAGAAGTCCTGTGCGTGCGGCGTGTGGCGTATCTTTATGTGGAGGCAATTTCGCAGACAAAGGAATAGAAATAGGAAGGCTGCTGTGGGACTGGAGCAGTCAACTTCAAACATAGCCAATCAAAGCTTTTTTTTCTTTTTCTTTCTATTAAATACTAACAACAATGACAAATGTGCATTTGATGGCAAAAGAACGTATTTACAAATATCACCAGTGTAACACTTTTACATTTGACCATCTTCACAAACGATATGAATATTTACTAGTGTGTGTGTGTGTGCGTGTGCGTGCGTGTGTGCTCTGAGCAGGTGTATTGTCCGCTAGCTCCGAGAGCGAGCGTTCTGCACTGCGAGCAATGCGCTGACACCGAATCGGAATCTGCCGCCGTCTATGAAAATAGAGCTCATAGGTCTCCATCTTCTCCCCCTTCCCATGCAAGATTCAGCCTTTCCCCCCCCCCACGCATAGAATACAGACTTAATATTAAACAGTGCATCCTCTGCGCACATTGTAGCCCTTCACAAATCATCTTGATTAAAAAAAGAAAAAAAGCATTGCAGGTGAGATGGCCTTTTCCTCACGTTTGTACATCTCCACAAACACCCTTGACGTGTTGTTGAATTGTGCAAGCGTGAGCAAAAGAGCCACATGTAAATGGAAGCCAATGACATGAGCTGACTTCACCCAAAAAGCAACATATACTACGTATCGTTGCGCTACATTCACATTCGTTTTGGTTCAAACTGTCTTGTCAAAGTCAACGGTCACAAGTCACAACGGTCCATTTAGTCAGTACAGGATGTCCAAACAGCCGACAGCCGACGGCACGGGTAGTCTTGCTGTGTTTCTTTTCGGTATGCTTTCTCAACAAGACATCGATCACTTTACATTTCTCCGTGCATTGCCAAGCAAATGATGGAGAAGGAAGGGCTGGACCAAGGCCGGGGATTTGATTGAAGCCACTAAAACAATTCCGCTTTATATACTACGCGCAAAGGCATTGGACCGAAAAATCCTTTCACTCATACGCAGCCTTTGGCCAAATGAAATCATGGATTTCAGCGCAACCCGCCCCCCCCAGTCCCGTTGTATTGTTCAACACGACAGTGAAAAGGGTGTCGTTTTCTCATCATTTACAAGCATTATTATGCAAACATGCAAGCGTGTGGACCGTTGTGGAAAAAAGCACTTACTATTCACAAGCGGCTGACTGAGCCCAAATGCAGCAGAAAGAGTTCTGAAATGAATGTCATCCATAATTGAGATCCTTTGTATTCACAAGGGCCCCCAAAACATGCAAACGCGGGGCTAAGAATACCTTTCGAGGAGGGAAAAGATATCATTTATCTGTCACGTTTGTCATTGACCACCAGACGCCAAAAAGACAAAAACAATGCAGTGACTTGCGCACTAAATAAGATAAATGGAGTGTGTCCACCGATTGATGGGACCTGACTGAAGCTGCAATCTGCGATCGTCAGGATGACCCTGTTTTTCAGCGCTGGCTGGCTGGCTGGCGCACAAAACATACTCATTGACATGAAACTAAGAGGTCACGCACGGTACACGCCACTTGAGATGGCTAAAAGAGCAATCCTATTTGATTGAGTGGCTCCCCCCCCCCCCCGCAAAAGATGAGCTTCAACAATAACGTTTGGCCAAAGGTCCACATCCATTTTCTAAGATTACAATCGTCAGCGAATGGGCTTGTATTAGTCCAGCTATGCTATTTGGAACTGACTATAGTGTCGTTTTGTCAACGCAACGCACATTCGAGAATGCTTTGAATTGAAAATTCGGCAGTGTTCAAATATTCCAGTTCAAATGTTTCTCCAAAAATAAGACTTGGAATTTCTTTTTCACAAAACGTAGCGTCATGATACAGGGAATTCGACCAATCATTTCAGGGGTGATTAGGGGTCTCTTGATTGGCAGATACTCCAAGATGAATTTCTAAAGGCTAAATCTAAAGTCTGATCACCACAAAGAGGAACCTTTACATTGTCATGGCATATTTCAAAACTGAGCACTGCATAAAAATGCGAAAATGTCAAGTACGTCATGAGAGATACCACAGACATGCCACGACAGGAAAATATTGGCCTCGGCCATGTTTGCAGCCATGTTTGCAGCCATGTTTGCACATGCGTCAGGCAGGCAGGCAGGCAGGCCGGCCGGCCGGCCGGCACCTTTGTATTTACAAGTACGAGCTGTTTGCCAACAATTTCTTTGTCCATCAGACCGCTTACGGATGGATGAGTGCGGTGTTCCCCGGCAACCCGCCAGCGTCCTTCATCATTGTGCCGTTGACAAGGCTTTGCCATTTGTTTCTCTGATCATCTTTTCAAGTCAGGCAGGGCCGGTGGAACGGATCATGACTCTAGTCCATGATTTCTTCTTTCTTTTTTCTGACCTCGACTTTTACCTTTTGAGGGTCGCTCCACAAGGCAAATGTTTGCCTTCCTTCCCTTTTCTGAAAACAGTGCCTAATGGCATCCTGTTTCCTAACCCTAACCCACAAGAATGGGGTCTCTTCCTCACGCGCAACGCACTCAAGTAGCCCTTCTGTCGGCAGGCAGATCGTCCCTCCCTCCCTCCCTCCCTCCCTCCCTCCCTCCCTCCCTCCCTCCCTCCAACACGAGCCCAACTGGGCTTAGTGACGTAAGCGTCCAACTTCTGTTTGACGTTAGTCAGGAGGCTCATTGAGTGTTCAGGGTCAATGAGAGCAGGTTGCCTCAAACACTTGGGTCAATGTACCATCTCTGTTGTGAAACTGCTCAGACTGGCTTACTTCATAGAGCAGAGTCCATAGAAGGGCGGGTGGGCTATTGCATCAGTGTCCCCCCTAACCCCCCGCCCCGTATGTGATAGTCGCCAACAGTTGCTTGGTGTTCCTCAGCCGGCCCTCAAATGCTGGTCTGCAGCTCTCCGTTGAGCAGCGCCGCATTATGCGCCTCCAAGTTGGCGTTGATGATGAGCGCGTGATTGACCACCCTGCTCCTGTCCACCCTGCTGTCACTGCGATCCATTTCATCCAGGCCAGTCACCTTTTTGAGACACAGCACCTTCTGGAAACTCTTCTTGAAGTTGTCCGACAGGAAGGCGTAGAGAATGGGGTTAGCGCAGCTGTTGGCGTAGCCCAGCACCACCACAAAGTCAAAGGTGCTTTTCACCGCCGACGTCGGCTTGATGGAGCCGGTGACCGAGGTGACGTTGAAAATGTAGAAGGGCAGCCAGCAGAGGACGAAGACGGCCACCACGATGGAGACCATGCGGGTCACTTTACGTTCCGATCGTTTGCGTTTGGTCGAGCCCACTCGCATGCCTGAGGATTTGACCTGCAAAAAGGCACGCAATCTCCATCAGTGGATGATCTTGAAGCCATACTGACTTCTATGATGACTCCCCCCATAGACTCATTGGATAAATCAAGCTGAAATTTCGTCCCATGTCGTGCGTGTGTCTCCACTGACTGAGGCTCAATCGCATCGTTCGATGAGCGAGCGACAACAGCTGGCGCAAGATTCCCAACGCCACGACTACAAGTTTACAAGCAAAGCAGAATTGGAAGCCAGCTGCTTCTTACCTTGACTATGATGAACAGGTAACACAGGCATATGACGGCCAGGGGAAGGAAGAATCCAATGAAGAAGGTGTAAAATATGAAGGCGGTGTAATAGGCGTCCTGGGGCTCGGGCCAAACGATCCCGCAGACCGGTACCTTGTCCAGACCGCTGAAGATCATGGTCGGTAGGATGACTAACAGCGACACGCCCCACACTGTCAAGTTGATGAACTTGGCAACCCGGGGCTTCCGCCATTTGGTCGACTTAATGGGGTGAACCACGGCCAGGTAGCGATCGATGCTCATCACCGTGAGGCAAAAGATGCTGGTGAACTGATTGAGAGAGTCTGGGGGGGGGGGGGGGGGGGGGGGGAGAAGCAGATAGAGTCAGGCAGGAGTTGCTTTTGATCAAGTGATTCGACAAATTCGAGAAAGTCGCAGATCGTGAATCTCAGAGTTGGAGCTAAAATTCAAACAATTACTGTACTTAACATACTAGAAATGATTTTTGAGCCAGGATGGATTGCTGAAGCACAATCCATGACTTTAAACCATATGATGATCACACGTACGTGAGAATGGTTTGCTGAGCTATCCCAAAATGCTAGCCTAGCTCAGTCAGTGCAGTTTTTGAAGCGGCAACCCGGTTGTTGCAGGTTAGGAGCGCTCTTCTAAATGGTTTACTGTCGCACTCTTTGACGAGCGGACTCCCCAGCTCCGCTCCGCTCTGCCATTTGCTGTCATGGGTTGGCCTCTAGAGGAGCCACAAAGCGCTGAAAGCAAGTATGGCTGGCCAGCCAGCATTTGAACGCAGTGCTCAGCGTGCTCCGTTGTCTACCTACCCACAGTCAAAATGACTTTGCACAGCGCCTCGCCAAAGGGCCAATGCACCAATGCCAGCTGTAAGGCGATGAACGGCAGGCTCATCATGCACAGCACGTCGGCCACGGCCAGGTTGAGGATGTATATGTTGGTCACCGTCTTCATTTTGGCGTAGCGTAGGATGACGTAAATGACCAGGGCGTTGCCGCAGAGTCCCACCGCGCACACCATGAAGTAAATCAAAGTGATAACCACTGAGCTGGTCTTGTCCTGGTGGGGTTCCTTGCTTTCTCCCGTCACGTTCAGGTCCAGGTCCAGGTCCGACTCGTTCCCTTGGAGGTAGCTGTCGTATAGGAGCGGCTCGGGGATAGTCATGTTTGGTGGAGGCGAGAGGAAGGACCATTGATCCAGCGCCATCGTCGCAGAGTCAAAGGTAGCTCAAACGCGTGTCGGCATCACATCGCGCATGACGAGAAGAACACATCTAGGAGGACGTGACAAAGGGAGAGAAGGCTATTATGAGTGACGCCATGGCAACGCTTAGCCGATATAGTAACTCCTACTTTCAGGGCTGCTAATGTCACATCTCGGTGAACATTGTAGCTGCCATTTTGTGTCGTTTTCCAACCTCTTACGTATGTCCCAAATCATTGATTGATTTCTTTCCGCCGTCAATGTTCTTGCCGTCCGTCCGTCCGTCCGTCCGTCCGTCCGTCCGTCCGTCCATCCATCCATCCATCCATCCATCCACCCACCCACCCAACCAACCAACCAAAAGCATAAACTCACCACCGTGGGTCAAACGATCTAGGCGGGGAGGGCCGGGCTCCATGTCGTCCGGCGTGTGCATACATGCAATAAGCCAGGTTGGAGAGATGATCGAGGGAGGGCATTGTGCCGCGAGCGGAGACAAATGTTTATTCAATCGATCTCGGGAACAAACAGCTCGGACGCTGTCGGGAGGGAGGATCTGTCATTTGAGTTGAGGGACAAGTCCCAATTTTGCTCGCATCTATTAAATAGTCACATCACCTTTGGGATTTCATATTGATGGACAGCTCAGTTCAAAACATGACCGAAAGCTGTTTGAGAATATATCTATTCTTTTTCCATGTCAATAATGAACTCCATTTGTGAGAAGGTACAAGTAGAGTTGCAAAATAAAAGCATGCGGGAATGTGCAATGTGACGTAACGTGACTCAACCTCACCTTGCCAGACATGAATCGAATGAAGATTCTTCACACGAATTTAGGAGAACATTTCAATGATCCCCTTTTTTAGCTCATAGTATAAGAAATTTGCGGAGCGAGCGCTTCTATATTTTCTACCTCCAAAGCAATCAACGCCAGCCAGTGGTAGTGCGCTGTAAGCGGGAGCTCAGACCATTCCTTTGACATCATTAAATGAACAGTCAAGCCATAATGTTATTATTTGCATCTTTTCTAACCCACCAGGCATCTAATCATTGGATTAATTGTGTCACATTCGAGTCCTTGTAAATGTCCATGAAAATCTATCCAGGACTTCATTTCAACTAGACAGACTTTTTATACGTATTTTGTACTAGCGCATGAGTACACTTGAAGACTTACTTTGAATTAGAAAATGTCCTCCTTGTGTCAAATCCATCGTGCCAATTGCCAAGATGTTTTTACAGAGCGCGTGCGTCCATCTAGCCTGCCTTCCTTCCGTGCATCCCTCCATCCATCCATCCACCTGCTCCGTGTCAGTTACGCGCAGCTCCAGCGGTTCAGGCACCACGCAGCCTCGTCACGGCCCGTGCCAGCAGTAGCTCAGGTCTTTTTTGGGGGGGGTGAGCGGCTGCTGCAAATGTTTTCTTTATGGCAAAATAAACCAAAGTGAGCAAAGTGTCGGCGACGCGTGCGTCACGTTGACTGGGTGCGCTTGAGACTGCGACTGAGGGAGGGAGGGAGAGAGAGAAAGAGGGAGGGGGAGAGAGAGAGAGAGAGAGAGAGAGAGAGAGAGAGAGAGAGAGAGAGAGAGAGAGAGAGAGAGAGAGAGAGAGAGAGAGAGAGAGAGAGAGAGAGAGAGAGAGAGAGAGAGAGAGAGAGAGAGAGAGAGAGAGAGAGAGAGAGAGAGAGAGAGAGAGAGAGAGAGAGAGAGGGTGAGAGGGTGAGAGGGAGGGGGGAGAGAGAGAGAGAGAGAGAGAGAGAGAGAGAGAGGAGAGAGAGAGAGAGAGAGATATTCCCCCTCGGAATAAAATGGAGATCATTTCATCTCGGGTCAAAATGCCATGAGAAAAACCTTCTTAACTGTACGTGCATGCGTTATGATGGACTTACTCCAATCCAATTTCAGTCGTGACACCTTGATTTGCAAGTTGAATTCAATACTATATACGTATGATAAATGAAAACAAATGAAATACAAGTTCCCTCATTACCATCAATTCCAGACTATGAGTCATAATTTGGCTCCTGACTTGTGATTATTGAGCTTCAAATACCTAATGAGTCTACGCCGATTTTTTCCCTTATTTTGCTCCCTACATCTAAAAACAAATGTGTTTTCCTTCCTCCTTTGTCAAAAGGCCGGACATAGAGAGAGGCAAAGTCAACGGCGGTTGAGATTGTGATTGATTGCGATCTGGGGCGTCTTATAAGGTGGGAAAAAAGAACGCCAAAGCAATCTGATTCAACGGCTACCTTGTCTCGTGAGGGAGGGAGGGAGGGAGGGAGGGAGGGAGGGAGGGAGGGAGGATATGCCATGGCGTCGTGACCGCATTCCTAGTCTCACCTTTGATCTTTTTGTTTTATAGCCAATAAATGTTTCAGCTTGTCACCCCCAGTGACCAACATACCTATTAGTTTTTTGGTGGTCGAGCCATGTGGGAGAAAAATAAGAAAAGCATTTTTCCTCTGCAGGTTCTACTCTACGTAAGCACTTTCCTAACAGAACGTAGCAGAAGAATGGCATTGCATTGCAAGAAAAATCGGATGGATGCGGCGGTTTCAGGGAGATACGGGACAAGCGCGTCACAATCAATCTGTTGGCAAAAGATCTTTTCCCAAGAGGAAATGCATTTCAAGGGTGTCTTCTACGACTAAAGCTGCATGAGAAAATCTTGTCTTGCTTAAGTGCTGCTATTTTTAAGCCTATATCCAAGTGGCATGCTTTATTTATGCTGGATATGAATTGATTTCAATCCACTCGGGACTGCAAAGAGTCATCCCATACAAAAGGCAGGAGATATTGAAGGGTTCTGCTAGCGAGCACTGTAAATCAGTAGCCAGTTTGGGAGGGTTATTAGTTCTGGGTCAAGTGAGGTCATCGGAGAAACAGCCAACAAGCTGCAACCATTCACCTTTGATTGAAGTACGTACGTACGTAGCAGTCGCGCTCATCATTTTGAAAAACAAAGTTACGTACATGCCTTAAAAGCGTCACCTGCTTCGTTCGACTTGGAGGCTTGAAAAAGTGTAGTTGTTTTTCATTCCCTTGCAGTTCAAAGCTTTTCAGAAAACAGCAGGATTTGTGACTTCTCACTATTATTGGCCTTTCAGCTTTTACACGTGCACATACAAATTGACTGAAGTTCCGGCAAAAATATTCAGTAACAAGCAACATTAAGAATCAGGTGTCCTCAGGTTTCTATTGCTTCCATTTATGTACTGTGACTTTTGTTGTATGCACAATGTTGGCCAAAGGAATCAGCATGGTGACAAGTGGGTGCTGTCACTGCTGCAACCTCGAGGTGCTTAGTTGTCATTTCCTTTGGTGCTGAACGCTATTGGGACTTTTTGGATCCAAATACGACCGTACGTACAGCAGGTGCTCCGTAGAAATGATGGTTTGACTGTCTGTCACGTGTAACTGGAAATACTGGAAAAAAAGTAACGCGTAACCGTCATCGGATTACTTGACTGGAAAAAGATCTGGCGTTATTGTTAAATGTGTGGAATTTTTATAAAGCCTAGAAATCTTCAGAAAATGCTGATTAAGTTTCATTGTATGTTCCCTCCAGGGGGTGGGTGGAAATATTGAAAAAGAAAAAGTGAATTATTTGGCCTGGCACCCCGTAGCCCCACCCGCCGCCGCCGCCGCCGCCCATGACCAAGAGGCAAACATTTCAATCCAAATAACCAAGATGGATAAGAAACACAGCATGCTAGCAACATTTATAGTCCAGCCTGCTGACAGAGGCCATGAAAAGAGAAGTTAGGTAAAAGCAAGCTGTCTTGATGATGTGTTTTAAAAGTGACACGCTCAGCGGGATGACTCTGACACTTTCTTCTCGGCCCAAATTTGGCCCTGGACTTTTCCAAACAATTACATGAGAGGACATACGAAGAAAGGCACGGAGGGAGCTGTCAAAGTCCATTTGGGATCAGGATGAAAGGCTGGCTGACTTCATCAAACTTTCCTTTTGAAGATGACAGTCGAGCAGAAACTCCAAATGCTGACAGCATCATGGAAGAAAATCAAAAACATGGAGTTGGCCTATTGTTTTCTTGCACCCATTGGGATCTTCATTCCTTTGAATGGGAGCGGCTTGTAATTGTCGTGACAAATGACGGACGAGCGTCGGGCCAAAGGTGCTTTCCGTTTGCAGCAGCAGCAGCAGCAGCAGTGGCATCTGTTTCTCCAGCTCCTTGACTCCGCCCGCCTCTTGTGCGCATTTCACGGCTCTTGGCAAACCAAGCGCAAGTGCGGGCTCATAGTGTGACTGATACGATGCTGCTGCTGCTGCTGCTGCTGCTGCTGCTGCTGCTGCTGCTGCTGCTACTGCGAGACATTCACACGATGGATGATTGTTGTGGAGCGTGCGAGAGAGAGAGCGGCAGAGAGAGCGAGAGCGAGAGCTCACTGGGATGATTTATCTCCAGTTTAGCACCTTTGCGCCAGATGATGGCACAATAAGTCTTATTCGTTTGGGAAAAAAAAAACCAAATCACTTGATGCTCGGCACGTCTTTTTCCAACGATAAGGCGCACCGACCGCTTCTGGGTGATATCAAATGGCGAAATGTTGCTTCGCTGCGCCTCAGTTGCTTCAAATGAACCTTGACCGCCAAATATGACCTTCAGATTCAGAACCAGCCTGAGGCAAATACACATGATGGGATTACTTTACGCTCATCTTGAGGCAGTGACACTTTTTGGAATGTTTGAAAACAAAAGGAAAAACACATTTGAAATGTTTGACAAATGGTAAAAAAGTCAAATGATGTGAATGAAGACAGAATTGAAATGAGTCAGTGGTCAAATTGAAGATGTGAATCAAAGCAAGATACGAATTGATCAATTGTTCAGTCTGGGGAATTGTAACAAGCAAACACGTAATATTGACGATGGTGCCAAAACATTTGGTTTGTAAATCTTAACTAGCTTTATCTTCAATGCTCTTTGTTTGATGACAGTCAAATGACAGAAATAGAACTCGTTTCCTTCAGGTACTTCATCCCCCACTCAAAAAGAAATTGCCCCACGTCTGGTTCATGTCACGACCCGTCCATCTGTCTTATTATGTTTTATTATCTGTAAGTTGTCATGGTTTCTGTCCGCGTCTGTGTACTCGCCCCTCCCTCCCCTCCCCTGCCCTGCCCTCCCCTCCCCTCCCCTCCCTTCCTGTGTCAACTCACAATCAATGTAGTGATCACAGTCACCTGCCTCTCTCTTGTTACCTATCTGTCTGTGTGTGTGTGTGTCACTCCCTGTCGGATCATTGTTGTGTGCTCATGTCATGATGTCTTTTTGGTTGCTGTCGCTGTCATTGGTAATGTCACCCTGTCTTTTTGTTTCACGTCTATTTCGGTCAGTCTTGTTGCGAGGTTTGGTTAGTGCGTTATGTCACTTTACCGAGTCTGTATTTTGAGTTCCGCCAATAAAGCGAGCTGGTCCAAGGTGCACTTGGTCGCCCTGCTCCATTTCGTGACACTTCAAACTCTTCTCATTTCAGCCCCAATGTGAATTTATCTTCAGATACAGTCATTCGTTGACGTAAAGCTCCAGCCGTGAACACAAAGAAAGGCCTTATCTCTAGATTTCTTTTTGGGGTTTATTTCATCCCCATTGTAAATGACAACAGAAATGAAATGAACCCAACTTTTACCATGTACTTTGGTGCAATTCAAATTTCCAAGAATTTTGTGCATCCGTCGAGTCACGTTTTGCAAACGAAAGAAACCCCCCCCCCCCGGATTGTCTGTCTTGCAGAGCACGTTACAAATGTTCCGAGCACCACCATGAAACTATGCTAAACTAAACCTAAAGTCCAAACGTAAAGTCAACAGTCCCAGCATACCGTTGAATAATGAGCAAAATACTTGGCTAGCACTAAGAAAAATGGAAAGAAAAATGGCCCTGGCGATTTTGGCTGACAGATGAAAATATCTCCATTGGATGATTCACAGCAGCCTTTTATGCATTATTTCATCACACTGACACTCTGTGTAAGATCAAGCCTTTTTCTTTCTTTCTTTCTTTTCTTTCTTTCTTTTTTGTTGCCTTTGGGTGTTAAAGTAATCACCAGTTTATTCTCACGAGAACAGTACATCACAGTAGGCTTGCAGACTGAGGGCACATGAGCAAAATCAACACATTTCTCTCTTGCGGCTGCAGGCAAAGAAGAAAAGAGCTCTTCCTGTTTTGCTTGTAAACCATTTGAGATCATTCATTGTTCAATATTGTCCGTGCGAGACTAATTACAGATGAGGTGCTGCACTTATTTATGATGTTCAGAGGCACCAAATCATTTGGTAGACTCAGCCTTTTGCTGACATGATGCTTTGGGCGAACAGATTACAAAATGAGTCTTGTTGATCTCAGTATACCTTCAATTGTAATGAGAACAAATTCTTTGGGAATTGTTTACTTTTTTGGTGTGAAACACATTGACTAAAATAAACCATCTGGGATTCGGTTGACATCCGGACTATCTTTCCATATTCAGCGTGAACTCGACACAACCCCAGAATAATAATAATACAGTATACTGGAAATTCCCCTCAGCTTGACTGTATTGATTAATGATGTCGTTGTCGTTGTTGTTGTTTTTTTACAGCTATTTTAATGTTGCAGCAGTAGCATTTCTTTTTTGAAGTTCCCCATATTGAAGTCATTGTGCAGTAAGATAAACAAGAAAACAAAAGAAAGGCTCAAGGGCTACGATGTTGGTCTTTTTCAACATTCCGATGAAAGCCATAGTTGTCCTTAATATTACGCCATCAAATTTGAAATAGCCTTTTATCGTCACGTACATAAACACAAAAGATATTTTCCATAAAGCAGCTGACAAAGCAATGAAATTACAAATGATGAACTGGATTCCTCGTCCTGGCATTATCATTTATCCTCATCCTTTATAACAATACAACGGCGAGCCAGACCTTTTAAATGTTGTGATGGGGCCAGCTGTCGGCAGCTGTTGATTTTTTGGGTTCGGGAAAGAAAAGAAAGAAAGGAAGGGAGGAGGAAAATGAACCACTAACTGGAGGAAAGGCTCAACGCTGGAGGATTTTGACCTTTAATGCCGTGCCGCTCGCTAATCATGTTACGGGCAACTAAAGACGTTTCTACACGCTACTAGACGCATCTTACTATGTCTCATCAATTTTCTTGATTGAGCGAGGACCCACTCGGATACATTCCACCAGGTTCTTATTCCCCAAAGCGTGTGCAGAATACAGCCACGACGCAATCCGTAGGCGTAATTAGTGGACGCATTAGAAGCTCTGCAGTGGGGCAATACATCACGGCTCCCGGATGTTTAATCAGAGCTGATCCAAGGAGCACAAACGCCTTGATGGGCTTTTTTTTTTTTTTCTTTCTTTCTGCCAGGAGATTAAACACCTTGTTTACTGAACTTTGTTGGCTGCTAGTCAGTCGCCAGCCACTGCACTTTTCACCAGTGAGTGTTGAATGTTGCCATCGTTTCTTGGTTTAGTCGGTCTCCTGCGATTCATCAAGCTTGGAAATAGAATGAATGCGCTTTCATTTGTCCGAAAGGACATATACGTAATTATTTTGAATCACGTTCCCGCCCATCTGCAGTCATATAAAAAGACACCCACACATCTGGCGTGGTCGGTCATCTTTGCTTGTTCTGATTGCCATGCGGCACACGTTGTATCAGAAAGCCAAAAGAAGCAATTAAGACTTGTGAAAGCGGCAACAATAGATGATCAAAGTGTACGGGGGGACTCTTTCATCCTTAACAATAGCACGCATGCATGCGTGCGTCTTTTTTGCCTTTCACGTGAAATCACAGTTTTCTATTGATCAATTGGATATGTTCTGCCTCCCGCTGAAAGAGCTTGGTTCTGGTGCAAGAGAGCGAGATATTTAGCGCCAGTCACTCTCATAGAATGGCATTCAAATCTTTTGGCTTTACGCACATTGATGGTGGGTGGACTGGATGTGACTCGACAGACAGATAAGTGATGGTGACGCATCATTCTTCTGTTCTTTCATACTTTGTTTTGCTGAGGCATTGTAAGGTCAGTGGCATTTTGCTGGAACTGTTCATCTCACCGTCCGTCACTTCAACTTGCCCGACGTGATTGATACTAAAAAAAAAGGAGTCATTGCGGAACTTGATCCCTTTTCTCCGATTGAATGGAGCCGAATTCTCGATGCAATGCAAACATGCGCATTTGATGTATACTTAAAGAGCGCTGTAGGATTCATGACGGGAATGTCATGAATACTTCAACGAGACAATACGTGAGTGTTTTATTCATATTCTGAAAAAAACAAAGCCGAACGCCACGGCGCATCAATCCGCAAGGCTCGGAAAAGAAGCTTTGCCAAAATATCAATGGCGTGCCGCTGCATTTGGCCATCTCTTTTTCCGCCAGTGCAATCAATGTCTCTTGTCACCCAGCACCTCTCGATGATGCTCTTTAAGGTTTATTGGCGCTTTGAAAGAATAAGCAGCTCTGCACCGAGCGAGTGTGTCTCAGCTCGCAGTTTTTCCACTTGAGGGAATGTAAATGCAAGAGCCGCTCGCTCGCTCGCTCGCTCACTCGCTCACTCATCCTGTCAGAGGTCCAATGCTCCGTAGCTTTACCTTTAACTTTAGTCGGTCACTTTTGATGAGTGATGGGAGCGGTGAAATGTGGCAAGCATGTGGTGGGGTGGTGGACCACACACTTTGTTTTTGCGCGGTAGTACCGTTTCCGCCAACGACTGTACGTGGAGGCTTCTCTTCCAGCCAAATGATGCCATTACATAATGCATGAATATTTATGACAACACGATGAAGGTACACGTTTTGCCTTAGGCTAGTGACCATGAGTCGAATAAACGTGTCAGAGGGAAATGAAATCTTTCTCTTTGGGCATGCCATTTAATTAGACTTCAAAAGGCTCTTTTTTCAGGTTCACAGATTGATTGGCTTACTATAGGCAATGATTGATGTTTTCCTTCATTTAATTCAGATTAAAAATGACACAAAAAAAAGGTGTGTTGCATTGCACGCAACCACTTGATCAAATCAAATTGACTTGTCTTTTTGCCTTTACTGTTTTTCTTTTGTTTGACCTTTGTGTGGGTACGACTGACAGACACACAGACAGACAGACAGACCGACCGACCGACAGACAGACCGATGTCTGCTTTACAAGAAACAATCTTTATTTACAGAACACAATGGCAGGCAGGAAAAGAAATCATTTCGTCAAATATCTGATGAATAGAAATCCCGCATATATTTCTTCACATCTTAATCAAATTTCATCTGATATCCACAGCAAAGATTCTTACAAGAGTCTCATCGTTGGATTGCTACAGATTGTCACCCACATTTCTTTTCATCCGTATAACGACCTACATGCTTTGGCTAAAAAGTCTCAATGTATATTTCACTTTGTTTGATGTGCACGTGTGTGGAAGAGATGCAAGAAGAGTCACACTTCTCCGCTCTTGCTTTACTGGGTCACATTCATTTGTTCACGCACCAGCTGTCGGCCAAAAATGCAGCATTACGCGAGACGTAGCCCAAGGCGCTGCCCCCGGTGGATGGAATTATCAGAAGCATTTTTACCAAGTCTATATTATACAAGTTCAACAGAGCTCAAGGAGGGAGGGATTACGGATACACATAAAAGGGTTCGACATTTTTGCTCAAAGTCAAATTGGGACGCAGTTCGACCTATGCTGCATTTTTCTCAATCGTATTGAAACAAAGTGTCACGTACATGACTAGAAAGAGTCGAATAATATATGTACATCCTGCGAGCCCTACCGTTCCTATTGGTGATATTAAGGTTTATTTCAAAATGGATCTGTTATTGTTTCGGCGTGTCTCAAAAAGAGTCGTGCTAGCCGTACCAGCGACTACTGGAGAAATAAATCATACTGCCGGTCAGACATGTTTACTCAGAACGCCGCTGAAAACTTGGCAACCAATCAAATCATCTTTGAATTCGAGCTCTCGGTCTCTCTATGCCAGAACGGTGACGTCCTGCACTCCTGTCACGTACCGCTCGGTGTCGCTTCGCGCGCTGGCCGAAGACTTGGCGGCTGAACACAGGAGGGCCCGGAAGTGCCTCCTGAAGGTGTCCGAGAGGCAGGCGTAGAGGACGGGGTTGGCGCAGCTCCACGAGTACGACAGCAAAACCGACAACTCAAAGACCCGGGCCAAGGTGAGGTTGGCGTGAAATGCCGAGCAGAAGTTGACGGTGTAAAACGGCAGCCAGCAAACACCAAACACCATCACCACGGCCACCACCATTTTGGTGACCTGCCGCTCCGGACGCTGGTTCTCGCTAGATTGGAGTGGTCGTCGCTGCCGCCGCCGCCGCCGCCGCCTCAGGGTGAGCAGCAAGGCCGTGTACGAGGAGGTCATGATGACAAACGGCAAGGCGAAACCCAAGACAAAGGTGTAAGACAGGACGCCCAGCCACCACATTTCCGAAAGCAGGTCGGGTATGCACTGGCCTCCGTCGGCCGAGAAGTGAAGCGCCATGGGAAGGATCGTCAGGATGGACAAAAGCCAGAGGACGGCCGAAACCATCTTGGCGCAGCGCGGCGTCCTCCAGGAGGCGAACCTCAGCGGGTCGGCCAGCGCCATATAACGGTCGACGCTCATGGCCGTCAGACAGAAGACGCTGGTGAACTGGTTGATGCCGTCCAACACCATAACAGCTTTGCAGGCCGCGTCGCCAAACCACCAACGCTTCAGCAAGTTCTGACTGGCGATGAACGGGAGCCCCACCATGAAGAGTCCGTCGGCCAGCGCCAGGTTGAAAATATACACCGTGGTGGCCGATGACATTCGGTCTACTTTCAAAACGGCCACCATGACCAGAGAGTTCCCGGCGAGGCCCACCACGCACACGGCAAGGTAGAGGACGGCCACGAGGACGCCCAAAGCGTCTACGTGCTCCTTGAAGTCAAAGTGTTCATCCACCAAAGTCCAGTTGTCCAGATCCACGTCCATTCTGCGCAAAAACCAACTCGCTGGCTGGCTCGGCGCTACGCTACTGTTTGACTGGCTCGTCAAACTAGACCACACTCGGCGAAAAGAAAAGAAGAATTTGGGCTACTCTTCAAGCGCTCAATGCTTGGCTTTTAAAGTCGATTGTCCTCTCCGGCACCCATCTTTGAAATGAACGCCACGGATTCTTTCTCCCTGGGAGCCCTTTTTATATATCTTCCCCCCACGGTGTGTGACGAGCGCTCGCTGGTGTGTGGCTGCCTGGAAGTCCACCACCCCCTAGTTCATCAGTCTCCAGAGGCTGGCTGGCTGGCTGGCTGTGATAGTCCAGCTTGGCTAACGCCCCTCCTGAGTCGTCCCCCCCCCCCCCCCCCAAAGGTTCTCTGCTTGTTTCCAAGGTAAACCCAATCTGCTCCCATACACTTGTTTTCATAACTTTCCCCCTCCCCTCCCCTCCCCTCCCCTCCCCTCCCCTCCCCTCCCCTCCCCTCCCCTCCCCTCCCCTCCCCTCCCCTCCCCTCCCCTCCCTCTGTTTCTGTTGACTTCACACATAGCCTCCCTTCTTCTCCACCCCTCAAGCCAGGGGGTCACACAAATCCCCACGCACGCACGCACGTCTGTTTTCTCAGGATTCTGTTGTTGCGACATTTGACATGGGATTTTGTTTTGCTTGGGGTGGGGGGTGTTGGAAAATGAAGCAGGATGGCACAAGCAGAAGCAGAGGAAGTAAAGGCTCAGGGAGGGAGGGAGGGAGGGAGCTTCAGGACCACGGATGAGCAATGACCTCCATCCTGTTGCCACTCTGACACGCATAGCTGGAATACCCCTGGAGTGTCCACCCCCCTTTCAAGTCCACAATTATTTCCCATGCCGTAAGTGTTTCTCCAGAATGTGATGCCATTCCAAAGATACTTAACACTTCTCTAAATCGTCTCGGGGCTCATTCATCGCAAGATTTATGGGGGAATATGTCCAATCCGCCAACACCTTCCAGGGGTTGCTGATTAGGCTGTGGCTTTGCTGCCAACACTTCATACAACATGGCCCACCTCTACATCCCTCTATTAATCATCCGTGGAGTTGCTTCATATTTCACGGGCAATATTTCACTTTGCCGTCACTTTGGCATTCACTTTTAGAACAGTCTGCCGCAAAGAAGCAAACGGTAAGATCAAGTCTGTATTCTTTATCAAAGGACAAAAATCCTTCCTTCCTTCCTTCCTTCCTTCCTTCCTTCCTTCCTTCCTTCCTTCCTTCCTTCCTTCCTTCCTTCCTTCCTTCCTTCCTTCCTTCCTTCCTTCCTTCCTTCCTTCCTTCCTTCCTTCCTTCCTTCCTCCCTCCCTCCCTCCCTCCCTCCCTTCCTTCCTTCCTTCCCTGCTTTCCATTGTTGCCACATCTTGGAATCCTAAACAGACGAGTCAATTATGAACGAAACAAGTGTGTTTCTGTACGGAAAGAGATGGGAAAACAAACGTTTGGAAATAGCACCAAAGAATACAACTTTTTTGACATGACAGTACGAGTGCTCAATTCTCGAGTAGTCACCATTACCGATACCAAGTACCGATACGGCCAGTACTTTCAATGCGTAAAATGACAGACGAGCTCATTTGTCAAGGCCAAATGAGCATTGAGTAGAAGCGGCAGGCAATTTTGAGAAGGTTAACAGGCGAGACTGACTTCTCGAGCTCTCTTTTGTATTGGAAAACACTCGTTGTATTTGATACGACGTTACGTCATGGATGATGCGGACAGTGACGTTGTCGTGCGTCTCATTAACAAGTTGGCGGGGAACCTGCGTCACCGTCCGATCCAACACAAAGACACAGCAATGTCGCGCTTGGCTGGGCTCTGTGTGAAAGACGACAGGCGGATAAAAAGCGCAGGGCTTGATTAACCTTCCGACACGCCCAGTCCCACCCTCTCAAAGGTCTCCTACTGGACATCCTCCTCTTTTCTCAACTTCATCTTTGGGCCTTTTCATTCTCCGCTTTCTTGGCTAATGTGCGAAAAGCATCCACACAAAAGTCCATCTTATGTTTTGCCCAATTGAATTGACTGGCTAATGCCATTTTCCTGCAATATGTCCCAAGGGGGGAACATTTGAAACCTATAGGAGACGAGAGAGAAATAAAGAAGGGATATATAATGCAATGAAAGGAGGCACGATGCACCTGGCATCCCCCAACAACTACAGACATCTTGTTTGGTCTCCCAGAAGATTGATAATGCAATATCCGACAGACAGGAACAATGTCTTCCTTCTTATCCTCGCGCTAAAACAACAATTCGGTGAAATGACCACGAATAACCGTTTCTTTTAACGTGCATTATTTTAGTACAATAGGTAACTGAAGGAGAAATGTGTTTGCTTAAAGACGATGCCAAACCAAAATTCAGCATGTTGCTAGTGTGACTGCAGTAAAAGAAACACAAGAGGTTGGTAGATGTTCAATGCAAATAAATGACATATTTATTTGCTAGCTCCTTGCGGAGTCTTCCACCATCAAAATGTAAACATTGACATTGCACTTTATGAATTATGTTCCAAACAGACAATCCACACAACAAATGAAATGATGAAGACCAAGGCACACTGCAATAAATGTTGATTTATGTCTACAGTAACAATTCCGTCAGGTTTGCATCACACTAATAACGACACTACGTATATCATTGCATCTGACTTTGTGATAGTGGTGAACAGATCTCACTCAGTCAAGTGGTCACAGACAGACTATTTAAACTGGGGTTGGATAAAGCAGACCTTACATAGAAAGCACTTCATTTACATACATACATCCATGCATCCATCCATGCATCCATCCGTGCATCCATCCGTGCATCCATCCGTGCATCCATCCGTGCATCCATCCATCCGTGCATCCATCCATCCGTGCATCCGTCCATCCATCCATCCATCCATCCATCCATCCATCCATCCATCCATCCATCCATCCATCCATCCATCCATCCATCCATCCATCCATCCATCCATCCATCCATCCATCCATCCATCCATCCATCCATCCATCCATCCATACGTCGATGTAGTGACTCCATCAGTGTCGCTTTCCCTTTAAAAATGGTGAAGGTATTAGCGATGACGTCACATGGCTCTGGCGAATCAAACGCATTAAAAGGCGGGGCTAAATGGTCGTAGACACGTGTACCGGGAAGTAGGAAGTAAATACAGTACAGGGGAGGGAGATCAAGTCAAACCGGAGGCCAGTAGGTGAGCTATGGTCATATCGATGTTTTTAAGACCAAAAAAAAAAAAAAAAAAAGAAAAGTTTAGAGCTATTGTATGCATTTCGGAATAAAGACCTACTAGGAATAGTACGAGGAAGTCGAGTTGTGACCGTTGAAACTATGCAGTAATGCTGTATCCAAGTTGACTTACGAGCCAGGATCCATGTTGGAAAGGCAAGAAATACGTGACTTATTAAGGCAGCCATTGCAGTGCTGCTAAAGCGTACCGAAGGAGTTCATGTGTTGTTTACTTTGCAAGTAAGAGTATGAATGAAATACCGATAGGTGCTGTGCAAGCTACTGAAAGAAATATGGAGGTAGAATATCCTTTGCATATTTGACACTTGTGCTGATTGAGGTGCGTTTTCTGAGCCACACAAATGCAAATGAACAAAGACATTCGAGTCGAAGGCAAACCAGGTTGCTTCAACAGCCTTTAGTTGTGCTTCGTGCACAAACAGACGGACAGACAGACAGACAGACAGACAAGTAGGCAGGCCGGAGCTTTCCAAGTACGTAGGCCGAAGCTTTCCAAATACGTATGTTGATTTAAGGGGCTGACATCTTCCCAGGTTTGTCTGAAAAGTTGCTTTGCCTGCCTTCAATTCAGGCCCTTTTTGTGTATGGGTCCAGGTGCGGCACAATGATTGAAGGCTACTCCCCTGTGGCCCAGGCGCTGATGGGGACTCTTTTGACCTGGGGTCTAACGGCTGCCGGGGCCGCCATGGTGTTTGTTTTCTCCGCTCGACAGGTTTGTTCAATGGAAGGAAGCCCTTTCTGCGAATAAGCTTGATTTCAATGCCACTCCTCTGCCTTGTACAGAAGCACATCTTGGATGGAAGTTTAGGATTTGCAGCAGGGGTGAGTGGCCTTCTCTTCTCTTCTCTTCTCTTCTCTTCTCTTCTCTTCTCTTCTCTTCTCTTCTCTTCTCTTCATGAACCACTTTTCCACTCTGGGTTTGAACTTCAGTGTCTGACTATAACAAAGTTGAATTTTTAGAGATGTGCAAGAATTTCCTATTAAATCAAAATGTAAAAAAAAAAAAGACTAATTCAAGTCATTAATATAAACCACTATATAATTAGCACATAGTTGTTGAATTAAGTCCGAATGCAACTACGATTAGCATATAAAGTAGAAGACCCAGGCTAATATCGGTGCGGTGCTCCGTTTCAAGCCCTTTGGTCCCATTTAACGGGAGCAGAGGAAACATTTGAAGCTTTGTGCTTCTTCTATTTTCTCTGCAGACATAGTGAAACCAACGGTGACTTTTTCCGAGCTAAAGAGCAATCGCGCAGAGTCGGTCACCCTAACCGCAAGGACACCTCAGCAGATATTGCATCTTTCGTCGGGTTAGCTCAGTCATGCACTTGTGGTAGGTCATTCATTGTAAGAGCGCTGATGAAAAGGGGAAAATGACTTTTCAATTGCTTTGTATACAAAGAATAATCATTACAGGGCTTGCTCAGTCATCAAATGCGATCTCACTGCAGGGCAGACAAGCGAGTGAATGTTGTCGAAAGGTTGTCTCCACACGTTCAAAATGTCGTCTAGTTCCCCAAAAATGTATTGCCCGGCAGCGACTGGTCGCTTGAGCTTCTTGAGGTTTCCCTCCGGAGATGATGTCATTTGCATCAAACCTCTTTAAAAAGTTTGTATGAACAGTGTAGTGGGGAATCTCAGATTGCAATTGCTTCCTCTGGATCCGATGTGCCGTAATTATCCGGATTTGTGAATATTGGCCCTGATTAGCGGTAATTGAATGATAATGACGTTCAGAGAGTAGCTCTGAGTCCAATCTTAATTAAAATAATGACCACTTTACTTCTGATTACATCTTTGAAGATGTTAAATACACATCCATGTGCGTATGTCAGAAGAATATGAAGTCTCATCACATTTGAAAGAGAGTTCAAACTTGAATGGCATGATTTATTCAAAGTGGCAAACTCAACTGTTGTGAATATTTTTTAGAAGGAACCATTATTCCCCCCCCCATGGTCCCTTGCATTTTCTTCTTTTAGGATGTCACATACATATTGAAATCCCTTCCGTTTGGATTCCGTTGAGCTTCTAACAGTCGCATTGATGTTGTGGCAAAATATTGTATTCCCTGGCATCTCACCCTCTCCGCCTACAACTCTACTTAAGCTAATAAATGTGTTTAATGAACCTACATTGCCCATGGTGGCATATCTGTTTATGTCACTTAATGTTGCGCAAGAGAGAGCGAGAGATGTTGTGTCCCCTGAACACGCTATGCCATTTGTAAGTGGGCTCTTGTATGGATGGATGTGTTCTAGTTCAAGAGATGGATTTAGCAATTGTATGATTGTAAATTTCCACAATTTGCAGACGTCAGATATCATTCGTACTTTTTTTTTTTTTTTCTTTCTTTCTTTCTTTCTTTCTTCAACATATATAGTAGAGCGGACCGGAACAAAATAAAATGTATTCTTACGGACTCCTCAGGGGATAGGGGAAACATTTCGTCTCGGTGGTAGTTCAAGATAAGCAGGAAAGGAAAGCAAATTGTCTTCTGAGAGAAGGTTTGACTTAATGAATTGCCACTTCAGAGTTGAGCTACGGTGTCGGGATTTGAAAAAAGCAGCAATCATTTGGTCGAATCCATCAATTCAATTGCCGCCTGTCATGGTCCGAGTGCTTCTCTGTCGACTATTCATTTCGACGCAAACCAACTTGCTTATCGAGGAATTAAGTCCAACTTCTGCAACTGAGCACAAATCAATCTTTGTTCTCCTGTTTGGGGAGCGTGCACATTGCAATAAATGGCAATCAACATATACTTTGAAAGATTGGCAATTAGAATCCAATAATAAATTCACTTTTGCCATTTGAGCTTTTGAATAAAGATGAAAGTGTGGCATTCTCCCGAGGGTAGAGGGGAGCCCTGAGCGCAATGTAAATGATCTTCACAGAAGACTGAGGAAGGAAAAGGAACACCAAGCAGAAGATTGGATGAATAAATGAGTCCGTTGTATTTGCGTTGACGAAACCCGTCACGAGGTAAAGCGCAAGGCGGCTTTATTTGCTCAGGGAAATGAATTGGTGGATGACGGAGAGAGAAACAGGAACGACATAGAATCGTGTCATTTTCATTTTGGCTCCTCTTGAGCTTCAAAACATTGATGTACTCTCTTGTCAGGATCAGTATGTATCGTGAAAAAAGCATTTTTATGCTAAAAGAACACCAAGCTATTAGGAATAAATGCCTGCGGGGACATCCACTTAAGATGATCCTAAAAATGTGCAAAGAGAGCATACAGTACATACGTCCAGCCAGCTTGAATGGGCCAACGTCAAGATGAAGTGCAGTGACGACATTTTATTTTCTATCTATCCATTCTTGTTGGAAATGATTGGCATCGCATGCTACCGTGATCCGTACTTACACTTGGAGGAGAGAGAGAGAGAGAGCGAGAGAGAGAGCCACACAGATGCAAGATGGATTGCGCAATGCTCAGTGCTGCGATTCGCCACCCAAGCCCATCAGTGATTGGTGGCAAAAAAACCAAAAAAGAAAAACAACCCAAGCCAAAACCTGAATCCTTTTGACTTGACCTTTTTTGTCCTTACCCAGGTGATGTTGGCCGCTTCCTATTGGTCATTGCTGGCGCCGGCAATCGACATGGCCGAGGATTCTGGGAAGTACGGCTCATTTGCTTTTCTGCCCGTGGCCGTTGGCTTCACACTCGGGGCGGCTTTTGTTTACTTGGCTGATGTGGCCTTGCCCTTCTTGGTAAGAATCTCATCTCCTCTCATAACTGATGCATGGACTGAGTTTAGCTTCAAATAAAACTACAACTTGATCGCAAAGGTACATAAAACAAAACTAAAATACTGCAGATAGATTTATTATAAATGAGAAATACGGTTATTATAAAAAAATACCTATTTTCATAAAAGTATCGACTTAAAATAATCTTTTGATTGACTTGTTTACAAACCAGTATTGTTTTTGACTTTCAGAGTGTGACTTTTGCAGCTCTCGTCACAGCAGGCGAGCTAGCGTGCCTGCCGCGCTTATAAAAAAGAAAAAAAAAAAAAAAGCCTGCTGAGTTTCCCATTATCAATAGATAAAAGGTCCCACCGTGTTATGCACACAAGACCGGGCTTCCCCAAAATAAAAACTATGTATGTAGCGGAGAACAGCTGTTGCCTTGAGCTTCTCTGGTCACATTAGGACACAAGCAATGACACAAATTGTATATGAAGGAGTGTCTGACACGTCACTTGTCACGCACTTTTATGAAATATGACGCACACTCCAGTCCACAGAGCACACGCAAACGCTTTACCAAAGGACGCTGGCTGGCGGCGGCGGCGGCGGCGGCGGAGGAGGAAAATCCCATTGCTCATACACTGCAGAGCCATTCTTGCCCTCCCTCCCTCCCTCCCTCCCTCCCTCCCTCCCTCGCTCCCTCGCTCGCTCGCTATGGATGCTTACTTCTCTTTGTTTGTTTGTTTGTTTGTTTTGACACTCACTTGCAGGTGCGCGTGCGGTACCACAAATGAGTTCGCTCGGCATCCCTCTGGTCATTCGGATACTTTGAAATTGGTTCCTCTGGTCCCAGAAAGTCTCATTGATAACCTTCAAATTCACCGGCGCCAGGCAGGCAGGCAGGCCGGCCGGCCGCCCGCCACCCGCACGTACCTTTCCAATTTCCGTAATATGTTCCGTCCAATGTCATTGACGCCGGCCATTGAATGGATGGAGACCCGTCGGTCGGTGCCATGCTGTTAGTTGAATTATGGAGTCTGTGTAGAAGGAACGCCGAGACGTGGGAGCTTGTTATGCTTGAAGCAAATTGCAGATGGAACTGAATGCTACTCTATTGTGTGGACTCCGAATGGGTCTCATTGAATAGAAGTGGGTTTTTTTCTTGAGATTTGGTTGACTTGAGGTTGCTTGTATTTCTCGGTAAATGGCTTTCTGCTGCGATCGACTCATTGGAACTCTTCTTGACGGATGCTTTCTCCTCGTTACATCATGAGCCGCAGTCCTCTCTGTATTCTTCTTCTTCTCTTCCGTCTGCCCTTTCTTGATCTGGTTCCATGGCGACTGTAAGGGCAATGTTGAGCTGCGCGAATAGCAAGCATGAAGTCATTGGGGGGGGGGGCAAATGGTGTTTGGACAGCTGCCGGTGGCCTCATTTTTTAACGCTTCCTCCATAAACACCAAAGACGGATGAAAAGGAGGAAGGAGAAAAAGATCGATCGTCCATAAGCTTAGGAGTTGGGGGTGAAAAGGTGAGGGCGTGATGGATGGATGGATGGATTGATTGGTTGATGACTTCCGCTTAGCTGCACTTTGTCGTACCTCCCTCTTCCTTGTCCATCTCCTGCCGTACAGAGAATTGAAATTATTTTCATGCATCGCTGTCCTTTGTATTTCACCCGACAAGAACTTTGGTCAACAAATGGAGCATGATGTCATTTGGCCAACTGCACATACTGACCAATGAGCGAGCAGTGGTTGCCGCGTCTGGAGCTGTTTTATTCCAGAGTGAGCAAATTCAATATTTGGGCATGATTACTCCGGCTCAAAGTTGACGCTGTGTAACAAAAGGACCTTTTTATTGATGTCACGCTTGCAGTCCAATTAACAGCTGGAGCAGCAAATTAATACAATCAATGCTCGGGACTTCCTGTCCCGCAGCATGAATGCTTCGATTTAAAGACACAGTTTAGTCACGCTACTTAAGCCAGCGGAGCAGAGCACAGCAGAACAGAGCAGAGCAGAGCAGAGCAGAGCAGAGATGTTTCCGACATAGTTTCGGCCACGCAATTTCCAATTTGAAACGACTTCATTAAATGTTTTTTGTTTGAAATCTCAGCCTGTTTAATTGATGAATTAGCTGGCTGTTAATACCATTCTAGCTTTCAACATTGCCATCATTCTTAATTCCCCAAATCCCTTTTGTCACATATCAAAATCATGACCAGTTGGGCTCGTTAAAACCAATAATATGCGTATACACCGACCGACCGATGGACGGCCGGCCGGCCGGCTGGCCGGCCGCCCAGCTCTCTCTCTGACCCGCTCTTCACCGTGGCGGCCGCCCGCCATTTAGGATAAGTGTCTGGTTGTAGAGATCTGCCATACCAGATGTGAGCATCGTGTGTGAAAACACTATTGAGTAGCCTCCAGTCAGACTTGTCACCATCCCTTGGAATAATTCCCATTATCTTGATTTCTAAAAGAGGACTAAATAAAGCAAGCTCCCATTAGCATTCAAAGAACTAAATAGAATGATTAGAACATTTTAGTGCATTACCGCTAAGTGCACAGCAACCTTGTAATTGCAATGTTTTGTTTTGTTTTTTTCTGAATTCTGCCTCATGATTGGCCAGTCAGTGTGTGTGTGTGTGTGTGGGAGGGGGGGGCTGTTTTGACAAATAAAAGAAAAGAGTTCAAATGAGGCTGAGTCCACGTCATGTGGCTTTTGGGTCGGGACAGGCATTTATTGCATAGCGCCGATGCATTAGTAATAGCTTTCTCTTCGTGTTGTGTTTGTTTGCGTAAACCCTTGTCTTGTCTTGAGTTGTGAAAGCTCTTCCTAAATTCCCATCATCAGACGACATGACAGTTGCATCATGAATTGAAATCGTTTATTATTGAGTCAAGGGCAAGCCAGATGGCTCCTTTCACTTCAACAGCGTGCGTGGAACCAATTCTGCTTTAAATTCATTTCTTCCTAAGATTCAAGAGTTAAATCCATCTGCTAAAGACTGGATGACGGTTTTGTCAAGTCAAGTCAATCGATACTTATTGCGCTTGATTCTCTTGCGGCTACCAAAGCGTGCCACACGTAGAGGAACCGTCGGAACATTTCCACATGACGCACTCTGGTCAATTGCAGAGCATTTGCTGGGAATGGATGGCTAATGGCAGTAATGCCTGATTGCTGTGTATGTGTGTGAATGCAGTCAGTCAGTCTGGAGGGGGGCGGGGGGGGGCTTGCAGGTAGTGGCAGTCCGTCCGGTATAAGCCTCCCTATGATTCATGCAGCCGGCAGTCTTTCTCCACCTCATTTATTCACAACATGGACACAGAGCTCACGCTCCATATTGAATATCACTTTACAAAAGACAGCATGTGCGTGCGCGCGGGCAGGCGGGCGGGCGCTCTGTTTTTCCTATCGCACTGGCTGTCGTCTGCCTTTGTTGAATAATCATTGTTGTCTGAAATGTCAACGTGCAAACTCGGTGGCCTTCAGAGACACAATGGAAATTCTGCATGTGTCTTTTAGTCACGCCGCAGGCGTGTCAAGCTCATTTTTGAGACAGGGTAGTAAAGATTGCTAGCAATATCTGTCGTTTTTCAAAGTGACATTTTAGTATTGACACGTGAACTCAATGCAGAATTTGTCTTTGCGGGCGATGTGGTGGGCCACGTGTTTGACACCCAGCGGGTCACATTCATATTTCCGATCCCCCCCCCCCCAAAAAAAAAGGCTTTTCAAAACCTGCGTTATCATTTCAACAGTATCACTTTGAACCTGGATTGGTTTCCACTTGCATAGCTTAGCGGAGGGAGTCAAAGCTCTGAGCACTGCTTTGATGGCTCCATATTGAGATGAAAGTTGTCCTTGCGGCTCCTTTCCCCTCACGGAATACTTAGCCTTTGCCCCTATCATTGGCACAATACTGTTTTGAGAAGCGACTGGTGCATGAAAATCACCTTTTCGTGCCTGTTGGACGCCATCATTATTTGGACTTTAATGGGGTGAGAGAGAATATATATACATACATTTCAAATGTATAGATTTTTTAATCATCACCTGACGTTGTGCAAAAAAAAAAGAAAATGACTCTTTTGCGCAGCACAAAGTCCTACATTGACGTCGATGCTGTGGACTGCTCATTTTAGTTGATTCTGTACGGTTCAATATTCTTCTTTGTCTGGCTAACAGACACGAGCGGAGGAAATCAAGTGAGTGCTTTGACAAAACGCCATCAGGGCATCTGTCAGTGTCAACATGCGTCCCATCTTCCTTCCCCTGGCAATATAAACATGGCTTGACTTTTTATGGGGGCTTGAAGGAACGTCTCATAACGCAACAGAAATAAACGCACGTTCATCGAGTGAGCGTCTCCATCTTGTAATTAACAGAGGTGGCTAATTGCTCTTTTGAAAGAAAAAAAAACAGGGCAAAATAGCTGATGCTTTATAGTGACTCATTTATTCCAGATGGTATCTCACTCATTAACCTCGCCCGCCTTTGTGCATTTGCATGTGCTTATTTCAGCCTCACGTGTTTGTCCTTAAACTTTTCCTTCAAAAACATGCTCAAGCTTTGTAATGATTATTTTTTGTCCTATTTTACGATGGGGCACTTTTCAGGATCCTGCTCCATCCTAATTATCCCCAATATTGATGTCAACGGGATTTCCGCCCTATTACACACATATATATATATATATATATACATAATGCGGTGTGCTCTGCCGCGCATTCAAAATTCATCTGTGTCCATTTAAAAGCTCATTAATTAGGAGAGTGGCATGTTTGAATACCTGGCAGGGAGGGGAGGGCAGGGCGTCATTTGCATTAGCATTTGCCATGCCCACGTGAACTGGTGCTGTCATCTATGATGAGGCCATCTTAAATGATTGATTACAAAAATGACACAGGGGCTCTTCAATCAAAAGTACAGAAAAGAGAAACTGAATTGAGTTGCCTCTTTTCTATTGTATTGTAACTTTGAACCCAGGGAAAGAAGAAAGGCAGTTGAGTTGCATTAATGTGTCATCATAAGCTTTTGCAAGGCCGCCCATCGCCCATGAAATGTTTTTAACGATTGAGTCACTCTTACTCGTTTACCAAGAGGACCGACCGCGTAACTAATGGTTTGCTAAAGGAAACAGCGTGTTCCTCTTCTTTTTTTTTTTTTTTTCTCCATTGAATTGCTGTTTTCAGAAAATGACATGCATTTGGAGATGAAATGTTGCTTTTGTATTGTATGAGGCTGTTTTGTTCTTCATGTACACTTTGACCCCCCCCTCCCCCCCTTCCACAGGGTGTGTCTGCCGACCCCAACATGGCCTTGGCTCTTGCGTCGGAATCCAAGATTGTAAAAGAGAAGGAGGAGGTTTATCCATTTTCCGAATCTCAAGCCATCAAGTTAGGTAGAGCTGGACTTCATACAGGCAAGCCCACCCTTCCTTCATATACCCACCATCTTCCAAAAACCAAAAAAAAAAAAAAAAAAGCCTCATCTTCACGAGCATGCTTCTGTGATGGCTTCTTTCCTTTCATCTCGTCGTAACTTTTGAAATCTTTGTGCCATGCTGATTGTGTGTCCTAACATCTGCTACATTGCGTACTGAATTGCGTACAGACTGGGCTGTTTGAAAGCTGGACTTGAAGTCCTCCCTCCCTCCCTCCCTCCCTCAGTGAGTTGCCACCTGCGCTGCAAAATCAAGCCAAGTGGCAGGCCGGTCGGCCGGCCGGCCGCCCAGCGCTGATGATTCCCTTTGCCGCAAACGCAATTGGGATTGGGATGGCGGCAGACGAGGTGTTTTACAGCTCAGCGGCGATGTCGTCTTATACGCTGACAGCCACAAGAAGAAGGGCTCATTAGACAGAGCCTCAGGGCTCCCATTGTCACCAAGCATCATACCTAGCATTTGGCCCTGCACAATGATGCCATATTGTTCCTTGACACGATGTGTATGACTTTTAATCAGTTCTTGCACTTCCCAGAATGAGCTTAGTTCTGCTGCTGGAAAGATGAGAACAATGCACGAGTGAATTGCGTCTGAGTTAAAAATAACATGTACTACGCTCTTCACACATAATCCATTCCAGTGGTTTTCAAACGATCATTTCATAAATCCACATATCCCTGCCCGAACCAAAACACTGCCTCCTCTATATGTGTTATGTTCTATACGCTTTGGTTTATGAACGGCTCCATTTTCTATTTCATTTTTCTCTCTCTCTCTCGCTTGCTCTTCCATTGCTTTGAAATGCTCCTAAACTTGTGCTCGTCCATGTGTTCTGCTGAAGCGCTTCTTTGTTACGTTTGAATTACGGCGAGATGGTTGCTGGTGGGAGCCGCCTTATTTCCCCACTTGTGACTCACTTGTGATGTATTTTGAACGTAGTATTCTGGTCTTAACTCTGCTTCTTTTCCCAGCCATCACAGAAGAATAAGCAAATACGTACGCGGTCATTTTCTTATCCAATGTGTGGTATATGAATGTGGATGGTTTGGATTGCCTTTTTATGCCTTTTCCTCTTTCACTGGAGTGACCCTCCGAGTAATAACGCTTTTATGATGCCAAGCGTTTGCCCCTGACCTGAAATTTCCTGTGGGCAAAATAGGAGTCAAACTTCCCAAGTGGTGCTGCTGCTGCTGCTGCTGCAGCATCCAATGACGTGCCATGGCAAAATATGCGTTACTCTCTTCTGCATATGAAATGAGTTACGATAGAGCAAGACAATGCAGCATATGAATAACCGTAATTCGTCTTTTTTTTTTTTCTTTTCCCTTTCCCCGTTTTGTACATTGACTGTGTATCACTGCTTCGTTGCCTGGCAACATTGGTCAAAAAGCACACGGAGGGAGTATAGGTGATTGAGTGGCCCCATTATCTCTCCTCTAATACTTGTCATTTTGTCACTGTCGGTCTGTCTGTCTGTCTGTCTGTCACCAAAGCAGCTGATGTGTCATTTTCCACCAGCATTTTGCTGGGCATTATTGGGAGAGTTCAGCAATTCACTTGAGAGTACAGTAAGGGGTAGGAGGTGGGGGGCGGGCTGAAACAAATGAGCCTTCAGTTCCAGCCTGGACTGGAGCAAGCTTTACCCAGCCAGCTGAGGTTCACATCCTTGCTTCTTTGTCTTCAATTTGTGGATGTTTCATGCCTCCGTCCGAGCGACTGAGCACTCGCTGATGACTTTGCTTGCGCCTTTGCTCTCGGACAGTTGATCAGAAAGTCAGCTCAGCTTTGGCTCATCTCCCCGTCCGTCCGTCCGTCCTTTTGTCTCCTTGCCGTATTTATCACCGTAGCGTTACTGGGGTTTGTTTCATTAGTTTCCCCCCTATATCTTATTTCTTCAGCTCACAGAGGCGTTTTAGACAGTTTGCATCGCTGTGAGAACCTTTTTTTTTTCTTTTCTTTTTTTTTTGTAGGAACACCACAGTCCCGTGGTGAACAATACAAGGTCCATCTTCACTGGGACGAGACGTTCACTCACTCTTAAGGCATCCATCCTCCTAGTTTCACATGCCCTGTGCTCCATGTTCTTCTGGAGGAATAGATGAATCGGGGGAAGAAAAAAAAATAGATTGTAAAAGTACTTGCTCGTCCAATTTGGATTGATTTGGTTGGTTTTGACATGATAAAAATTCCCCCTCTTTTGACACGAGTGATGCTGGGTGACAATCGAAAAGGTCATCAACTAGATTTGAGTTGCTAAAATTTGTGCCACAAGCTTTGAAAGAAGTAGCCTTGATTGATGAATTGGACGGCAATGTTTTCACCCATGCTGAGATTATTTCTCACTGAAAAGGAAATGGAGGCTTATTTTGCTCCGTTGCCATTATATTGATTGATCGTATTGAACCCAACAAGAGCTGCATTGGTAATTGCGTACACAAGAAGGTGTGCGACTTCCAAGATGAAAACAGATTGTTAAGAGCAAATGCACGTCCATCCAAAAGAGATTGGATACAAAGTGACATAGTGCTCGCCACTATTTGTTTAATAGAATGGGTTTTATTCCCAAGGGTTGAGCACGTTGTTGGCCACACCTTGAAAGCAACTGAGTGAGAATGGATCAGCCAGCGCTAGTGTTTATTATCATGCATTATGGATGTTGAGAAAATCATTTCATGAATCATTCAAACGACAACGATTTCAGGCACACACAGTATAAGAGTCGCAGCGCCCGCCCGCCCGCCCGCCTCACCTGGGAGGGAGGACGTTGATTCCAACAAAAGGAGCTTGCATGCGGATACTTCTAGGGGAGCAGAATGGATACCGGAAACTAAACAAGTCTGTTGTTAATTTTGACGTCAAGAATTCAAAAAGCATCTTACGTCGTTTAAAGCTAGCTTCTGTATAAACGTCTTTTATCTACTGGAGGGATTGTCAACCGGTGGTATTGCAGGTGGTCCGCGAAATCGAAAATGGCAAAGAATGTCAACATTTTTCAAAATAAAATTGATTTCGAATTTGGACTTGATATCTTTTCCAGCTCATTTTGTAAAGAACTACAGTAGCCTGTATAGGTCGATCCTCCAAATCAAATCCTATTCCACCAAAGCGGTGGTCCGCCACTTGCTTCTTGGTTATACCGGTGCTCCGTTGGCCAAAACCCCCGATCTACTGCATTAAGACATTTCTTTATTTCCCATTTTCTTGTGTCTGCTTATTGCCAATGTTTCATCCTAATCCATTTGGATCATTGTGAAGCTATATGATACTCTTTTTGTTTCCCGAAACAGAGGAGGGTCTTCAACTCCCCAGGAAGAGAGTATCTCATTGGGGTAACTCAAATGATGAAGAAAGTGAAAACACACATCTGGAAGTGAGGAGCCATTCAGGAAGCAGCTGGAGACGCATCCTTCTCCTCATCCTCGCCATCACTATCCACAACATTCCAGGTGGGAAGATGTGATTTCTGTCCATTTATGTACACTGGTTCTTATGTGATTGGCTCGGCACTTATGCTACGTATTTATCGGACCGCTATTGCCTTCACTAAAGCTGAAGTCTCTTAAAACTGCACCCCCCCCCCTCCAAAAAAATATGATTACAATGCACTCAACTTCACTTTCTAGCGTATGACAAAAAATGTCCAGCCATGTGAGGGAAAATGGAGCAAAAGCCAGACTCTAAAGCTTCTTAATGCATAGTGAAACTTGGTGTGAAAGTGCAAATAGAGTTTCCAGGGCCCTGTGGCATTTCAGAGCCATCCAGAGAATTGAGTGCAAGGGAAGAGCAGAGCGCAACACACACGCGCACACACATACATCAAGGTGCTTCATTATGTCAACCTGGACGGACAGTGGGGAATGGCTCGTAGCCAATGCGTCGTCATTCAAAGTAATGACGGGACCTGGATAATGATGATGATGATGATGATGATGATGAAGAGGTCCCTTCAGAAATTTGGATCCTGTTGGATGCTTTCATTTGTTGCCCTTCACAAATTTCATGAGCCTGCCTTCATTTAAGATGCTATTTGTTCAGTAACTTGCTAGTTGCTACATTTTGCTCGGTCGGTGCTCACATTCCTCGTCAATGTCCAATCCCCTAAATAGATTATTGACTGCTTCCAGCCGGCTGCAGCCCCCCCCCCCCGCCGTGTGTCATCGGTAACCGCAGGAACATGTCGGCAAGAACAAAAGGAGGAGTTATATGTCAGGAAGACTGTCGAGTCTGCCGTGCCTGCACTTGCCCTAAGCAGCCTCGACTCGACGCTACATGTGACATCTTATATGATGACTTGAGTCACTGAAATCACTCAAAGCAAGTCTGTGTCAAAGTGTTGTGTATTCATTCCAGTAGGTGTTTGGTGCCTCTCGCTAAAAGACAAGTAAAAAGGCGGCAATGCATGCCACGGCGCTGACATTTTAGCTTGCGTTGCTTCCGTGAAGTGAAAAGGTAAAAAGGCTCCTTGGCATTAGTGCTCCTCATGCAGCACATTTGATGTTGCATGACACTGGCGACTTAACAGCCTGCGGGTGACACCGCTATAGCGACTGAAATTAACACGTGTTGTCGTTCTAATTAGGCATATGTTTGTGTCATGAATGCTTCCCCCCCCCCCCCTTCCCGTCTCTCATGTGGTTTAGATAGCAATGGGGGAATTGGTATATTCAAATCGTTTAGCTCAAGCCATCGGTGACAATCTCAAGATTGATATGGCCCGCCACATCATTTTATAAGGCATTGGCTGTCATAATGGCCCTCCAAAGGAAACTCTTACTACAATGCGACCCGCAACAAAAATGAGTTTGACACCCCTGGATGAAGCCATCCATGAACATAGCTTGAATCATTCCTAGCTCATTTGCACATTTTGGTTCCTTTTGTAAATTGCCCTCCTGCTGTCTGCTTCTATTAGTCTTATTCTTTGAATAATTTGGCTTGCTGCTATTTTGGAAATTGGCATGAGCTTAAAAGGGAAAGAAAGATGTCATACTTCTTTGTGCAGAGGGCTTGGCTGTGGGAGTTGGATTCGGGGCCATTGGGAAGACTTCGTCCGCAACGCTAGAGAGTGCCAGGTAGGGCCACTTAAATTGGGTCAAGTCAGCAACATCTCACTTCTGTCAACATTGACCAATATACCTCTCAACATTGGGGGGAAGAAATGTTATAGCATGAAAATAATATTCCGGTCGTTAAACATTCTTAGTCTGAGCCATTCCATTTTTTGGCCTTTTGTATTAAGATGTGTGCAAGAAAGAATTTTTTTTTTTTTCATCATTTTTTTGTGGAACCAAGTTTTCAATATACTGGTATTGGTTAAAAAGTCTGTTGGGAAAAAAAAAAATCCCCACCCAGCTGTCTACTTGTTTCTTATCGCCACCTTGTGCACGGACGTGGTACTGCAAAGCGCCGAAGTTAATTCTACTGCACTTGTCGAGTTTCTTTTCTATTATCATTCTGAATAGACGCATCAAGCTCTCTTAACTCTCCATCAACATCTTCCTAATCTTGCCATCTGGACCTTGATGTTCTGCACTTGTTCAGCTGCGTCTCGCAAAAGAAAAGAAGCGCTTTGGCATCCCGTAGCAGTAGCGCAATTACCGCTGGAAAGAAAATCTCTTCTAGTCTGCGTTGTCATAATCCCTGCAGGAATTTGGCCATTGGTATCGGCATCCAGAATTTCCCAGAAGGCCTCGCGGTAAGCTTGCCACTTCGCGGCGCAGGCGTCTCGACGTGGACAGCCTTCTGGTAAAAGCAAATTGCCGTCTTCGTGCGTCCGTCACTCCGATGAAGTCGATAACGAGTCATGGCAATCTGCAGGTACGGCCAGCTCAGCGGCATGGTGGAGCCCGTAGCCGGAATGCTGGGCGCCGTCGCCGTGGTGCTGGCCGAACCTCTGCTGCCGTACGCCTTGGCGTTTGCTGCCGGGGCCATGGTTTACGTGGTGGTGGATGACATCATACCCGAGGCTCAAGTCAGGTGAGTCGAGGAGGATGCCATTCCGTCCCAATCGCTCTCCAATTAGAAACACGTGACACGTGTACAAAAAGCAAAGGCAGATGAACGGAGGAGGAGCCGTCCGAATCATTTTGCAAACGGGGGGGGGGGGGGGGAACCCAATCCAACCCAACTCACTTTCCACCCTTGTCGCCCATAGCGGTAACGGAAAGCTGGCCTCCTGGACGGCAATCTTGGGCTTTATCGTAATGATGTCGCTAGACGTGGGACTGGGCTGAATGACCGTGGCGACCGGGACCACATCAACAAACGGCCTCCATAGCCGTCCGTCCGTCCGTCCGTCATTACGTGCCAGACCTCAGTGTCAAAGAAGAGGGACCGCAGGTGTCAGTCATATATTTTGTTGAAATGTCAATCATTAGTGCAACCCGTTGCCATAGAAATCCAAAAAGGGAGGCCAGCCTAAATGTCACACTCTTGTTATGTTTTAAAAGCAGGCAAATTGATCCTTGCCTTTTTAATGTTGGCTTTTGGACGTGAATTTACCTCAAGTTGCTTCCTCAGCATATTTAGGGTGATTCTTTATCTTGCTGTGAAGTAGAGGTTGTCGATCTGGACTCCTCACAAATTGATTGTGTCATCGCCACTTTTCCAAACTTGCCAAAATCAGAAAGCCTCTATGGCTACATCGATATAACTCGGCGTATTTTTCCAGTGGCTTGTAATATTCCAGCTTTTGAAACGGACTTTTTCGGTCAAGAAATGGTCCAGTCTTAAAAGTTACATTTCTTTCAACTTTGCTTTGTTTTAGTTTGATCTTCCAATTTTGTTGTAATTACCTCATGGCGGCGGCGGCATTACTTGAACTCTGTGACCTATTCAATTTTCTTTATTTTTCAGCGTAAGGCCTGAAAAGAAGCAGCTGATTATTTCTTTAAAAAGAATCTCCTTTTTACGGTATGCTGAAATACGCCAATTGAAATGTGAGGGTAACGTACAACAATTGTCGTCACCCTGTCTGCTGTGATGCTGATGCTGATGAAAAGCATTAGAAAAGCCCAGCTCAATAGTCGTGCCTTCTTTTCGGGTCCTATGCTGCCACCTGCTGGCCAAAATTGCCAACAGTTGATGCTGATTTACATGTGATGAATTGTTTATTTCAATAAACAGCCGGTTTCAATATGAATGATTGATGTATGATATTTAATGTACACGATTCACGTATTCTACACCATCTGTAGTCACCGTTTATTGTCAAATTGATATCTTCTGTTTTGAACGCCACTTCCTCCAGCCTTTCTTTCATTTGCGACTGCAATTCTAAATCCTTATTTGACAAGAACAATTATAGTCGTTGACCTTTTTTTACACATAAATACGTTTAATATACAGTGTTAGCTTTTCGATCGCAAAGCACAAGTAAGTTAGAAAAAGCAGCCTTTTGTAGCTAGAGAATCACAAGTGGGAGCGGCTTGTACTGCAAGAAGCTAATGACACTTGTTGGCATGTCCAGCTGCTCGACGCAATGGATCTTGTTGATCTTTTTGAGGTATCTCCGCACCGCCAGTCGGCACAGTGAAGTCAAGGCCTTGGGAGTTCCTGAGAGAGAGAGCAAACAACGGCAATTATTCTTTGTAAGTAGCACGCGCAGCATTTGCATCATATGGGCCGGCGGCCAATGAGCTCATTGAAAAGCCCGCCCGAAACTCAACGAACACCTACCTCTCTCGTGCAGAAGCAGCTCCACGGCCTCGTTCTGCTTGGTGGACTTCTCGATGATGAGCGTGGGAAGGTAGACGTTTGCGCCAAAGTCGATGAGGAGCCGGACGTACTCCACGCCGCAGCCGTGCCTCAGACACATCTCCAGGACTGTTTTGGGCCGCTTGACGGAGCTGAGCAGTCTGGCGTAGGCACAGTTGTAATCCGGGTCGGCGCCGTAAAGGAGCAGCAGTTTGAAGCACTCCATGTGCCCGTACACGGCCGCCAGATAGAGCGGGCCGCTCGACACTCTGGCGCTTGAGGTCCACAGCAGGACTTTGGAGCGCGAGTTGGCCTCTGCGCCGTGTTCAAGTAGTTCCCGTAGTATCCGGACGTCACCTTCGCGAGCGGCCGTCAGGACAGGCGAGCAGATGTTGTCGGCGCTTCCGTTGGGGTCGGCGCCGGAGCGGAGGAGGGCTAACACGCAGTCCAGGTACTTGCCGCGCACAGCGGCGAAAAGGGGCGTCTGGGCTTTGACGTCGACACAATCCACCAGGGCACCGTGAGTCAGCAGCACCTGCAGGCAGCTGAGGTGGCCCTTGGACACGGCAGCGTGGAGAGGGGTGCCGGCGATGCCCCAGCCGCCTCGGTAGTTGATGACCTTCTTGTACATTTCCTGGGACAGCATCTCATCCAGGAGCCTTTCATTGTTTTGCAGCACTGCTTGTCGGAGCTGGGAGATCTCACGATTGCTTTCCTCTTCTGCGCTCCTGAATTGGAACATAGAACCTGCACACATCATGTCAACATCTCCATACGGTACGTATTCCAATCAATAGCGGATCAAATCTGGATTCCAAACAATTGGCTGCTAAGCTAAGGCCATTTATTCCCAACACCGCTTGTCCTGTTCAACTGAAACTTCAGTTCAACGTTATTGACTTGGATCGACGATGGCGGAAATGATCGGAAAAGAAAGGGAACCTTGGCGGCTCCAAGTAAACACGCGGAGGGGGGAGCAGCCCAAACACCCACCCACCCAGCCATCACGCTAATCCGCACGGCTTCGATTCAGTCCTTTTTCGGCAAAAAAATAACAACCGCAGCTGTCACAAAGACTAAATATGACTTTTCCACAACATGCGGTCGCTCATTCACGGGAAAAATATTTGTTTACCTGCTGCGAGTCGATGTTTAACAACGGGCCGTCCGTTTCCTGGTTAATTCTTCGTCGTGATTGCTTTGACGGACAAATTCCGTTTGAAATGCACGTTACTGCCCCCTCCGTCTCCATGTACCATTACATCGATATTATTTTTCAAAAGAAAACACAAATTGGTATTTTATTAACCACCTGTATAAAGTGTAAGACCCTTCACGCCTCCCTTTTGGCTTGAAAAAAAAAGCCCACGAATTTGAAGCGGGTGCACCAAAAGAAAAAACAAACAAACAAACAATTGTTTCCATGACGATGAAGTGAAACTTCTCAGCTTAGGTTTGCGCCGTCACCCCCTTCAACTTTATGCCTTCTCTCTGTGTGTCTCCCTCCCAGCAACAGGGATGGCATTCTTTCTTTTTCAAACCATTCCCATGCATGTGCGTCACAATGTCTTTGTTCAAGTTCAAAATGACCACCGACTGGAAGATCAAACAAAATGCTCTTCTCGAATCAATTGATCTCAGTGCGTTTTTATAATTTGTCGAATCCAATACTATATGAAAAGGGTGATGTTTATTTTCCCCCTCTTTGCGCTGCCCCGCATTGCCAATGAGGATTTACAAGTTGCCGATGAGCCGTGCGGGCCTCCTCTGTCCACGCCGCTTTTTTCTACAGCTGTTGCTGAGTGACAAAGTTCAAGTCACCCTGGTGCTCAAAGAGAGAGGCAGGCCAAGAGGCCTTTTGAACAGACAGACAGACAGACAGACCAACACAACTTATTGTGCGACGGCTGCGGGAGGGAGCACAGCACACAGCACACAGCACATTAGTGCGAGGGAGTCAAAAAACGGTAGCAAATCTAAGATGAGGAGAAGCAAAATAATTGGCCAGACATTTTTCCTCTAAAATGGCACTGAAGATGTCATGGAAGTGGAGACTGCTTCTTAAGATGAGACAGAAGCAAGCGTGGAGGATTCTTTTCATGCTTTTGATCAGCACATCAGGTGAGAAGTTGTCATTGAAGCTGCTTTTCTTTCATTTGTAACCTTGGATTTGTCACTGGCTCTGCGGAAGTGAGCTCCTGTCCAGACGGCGCTCACGTCCACCTGCCCAGCCTGCGATGCTTCTGGCTTTCTGAGAAGACGTCCAAGTGGTCTGAGGCTTCAGCTTCCTGTCAGCAGAATGCCGGAGGAGGCATTGCGGCTGCTGACACCGCGGAGCTGCAAAGCTTCCTTCACCACTCCTTCCCAGTGTGAGTTGATGGAGCAAATCCCCTCACTCTCATATGCCACTTACTGTCAGAGGTTCTTTGGTCTAGGAAAAGTGCTTTGTGGGTTTGGATTCATGGAGCAAGTGAAGAGAATGCAGACGAGATGGACTTTTTGGAGTCAGCGAGTCCTCCGTGGCGAGACGGAGGCAGCGACGGCAAAGGAGAAGTGTGCACTCAGATGGCTTTGGGGACGCCTGGACAATGGAGGACCAGCCCCTGTGTTAAGCAATACCCCTTTTTATGTCAAAATATCTTAAATGGTAAGATTTGACGCTTGAGTATGTACTATGTAAAGCATCCGTATTTGGGCTCATATTTTGCCGCTTCCTTCAGAGTCTTTACCAGCGCCGGACAGTTATGTGGTGGGGGTTGTTCTGATGACGGGCATCTACCGACGGGTTCAGATAGAGCCCTTAGCAAGTGTCCCTGATGTTGAGCAACTAGCGGTGGAGGTCAGTCGGTCGGCTGGGCGGTCGATCGGTCGGGTGGTCGGTCGGTCGATCGGTCGGTCGCTCGGTCAGTCAGTCAATCCAATATGTGGGATTATCATTCAACTCTGCCGGCGCGTGACTCTGAGTGTCTGTTGTCCACAGATGCAGTTGTTCCCTGGCTTGTGGTTCAGTCACGCAGGCAGAGTGACATCAGTGGAAGCGGTGGTCCAGCCCAGCATGAGCCCTTGTCTGGCCCGCTTTCAAATCCTTCGACCCTACTGCAGCCCCAATGACCACCTCGTACCTCCAGGTACAATGCACAATGCATGTTTTTGCTCGATCGACTATGTCCATATCACATGCTAACCCCATTGGCAATGTCTTTGCTTCTTGAGGTTGCCCTTCTCTGATGAATCCATTCAGCTGCTGCTCCGCAGTTGCACTGTGCAACACGACAGGGGGATGCAGCACGGGCCAGTACTGGTGTCATATTCTGGAAGCCTGCCTTTCCAACAACCTTCCCTGCTCGCCCTACGCCTCGGCGGCGGCGGCGGCGGGACGTGGCTTTGCGTTACCACCCAGATGCCCGGCGGCCAGAGCGCCTTTTTACCACTTGGTTGCTGACCTCCCGCTGGAAATAAGCGCCAGCTCACAAATGCAAACGTTAAGCGTGAGTAGCCAAAGTGAATGCATTGATGAGCGAGCGCGTCGTGGCATTTTTGCTTACAATTGGAGCGTGTCTATTTGGATCGGTTTTTAATGAGTGACGCTTTTTAGGTTCTTCTCCCAGAAGAAGCCATTACCGTGTACCCGGACGACGTCGTTGCCATCCAACACACTCGCGACCCCGGAGCTTTTCTGCGCTGCCTCGCCAGCGAAGCTGCTCTAAATTCTCCATGGCGACAGAGTTATTTGTCTCTTCAGGGTGCAAAGTGGGGGGGCTGGTGGGAAGGCGGCCTCGCTTTTCTGCCACCCCAAGGCGAGCACTGGGTGGACGAGGTGGTGTGTGATCTGCGATTGGTTTATGAAGACACCACTCCTCGTGGAGGTACCGAGCAAGCGCGGATGCTTGAAACGAGCACGAGCGCGAGCGCGAACGCGAGCACGAGCGCGAGCACGAGCACGAGCACGAGCACGAGCACGAGCACGAGCACAACCTCCAGCATCAAGTCCCCATCTCCAAGCGTGGGCTCTACACTGACACCGTGTGGCTACGAGGCAGTGTCGGGACTGGACGTGGAGCCGCGCGGACGCCGCCGGATGCTCGTGGACGTTCCTCAGGTTAGAATACAAACAATGACAAATTCTTTTGCATCTTCCCCTCACATTGTTTGTATTGACAGTCATTTACAGCCCAAGTGGAACGCGGCTCATCTGTGACATTCTCATGGGTGATGGACAACCTGGAGGCATTTGCATACGAAGGACAATCCTACAGTGTCGTGTTCAAGAAACCCGCTGAGCACAAACTAAAGGTAAGTGGCAAATATTTGAATTGTACTCTTTTAATCATCTATGGAAACACCGACAACAGGTAACAGCGTCGAACCCCGTGAGCTCCCAGAGCAAGCAGCTTCTCCTGACTGTAGACAAAATGAACCCACTGGGTGAACCCGAGTTCATGTCTGGCAAGCAGCTTGTAGCCGTGGGTGCTGCACACCTCTTTAGCATCGGGGTCAAAGTGGACGTCGCCCTGACAACCACCTTCAGGTATCAGAAATATCTTGCGCTATAGTATATGCTGGACAGACTTTTTATTTGTGTGGAGTGGCCAAGGATGATATCTCACAGGGAAAAACGTTTTTTTTTTTTTTAAATTGGGAATAAATAAATAAATAAAATATAGACAAAAGTCATTTATCTGGCCTGGCACCTGGTGAGTCCAAACATAATTTTTTTTGTATTATAAACAGTATGCAAAAGCCAATGAGGTCCATTCAGGTCAATGCATGTGACCTACATTGTCTGTCATCTAGATGGGATTTTGGCGACGGCAGCAGTCACGTTACTCAGACTATTCCCGCTCCATGTGACACTATGGAGGCAGAAAACGGAGAGACGCAAATGTTTGTGGAGCATTCTGTCAACTTGACCTACACGTCACCTGGTAAACACTTGCGCCTTTTAATGCTAGAATATTCTGGAAATCAAATTGATGTTGTTGTTTTTACTGCAGGTAACTATCATCTTCAAGTGGGAGTTTCCAACCAGTTTGAACAAAGAGACAAATCGATCAAGATAAGCGTCCGTCATGTGTTAAAAGGTCTCTTTGTCAATTCCTCCGCTCTGGTGGCCGTTGTTCATCAAGCGTATCCTCTGGAAGCCTTCACTGATCCTGCTGACGCTGACGGCGTCACCTACACTTGGAATTTCGGGGATGAATCCGAAGCCGTCGGACGTGCCAAGCAAAAGGTTGAACACACCTTTACGTCGGTGGGAGATTACAACGTCACATTGTGTGCCGACAACACTCTTTCTATACTTTGCACTTGGCTGCTGGTGGAAGTTGCGGAGAAAATTACCGGACTCAGCGTCACTTGCAACGGACTCAAAGCTGTCAACAATTTCTCTTTGGCGCGCGGCTTCCAAAGTGTCACTGTCAATACGTCAGCATCGTTTTGGGCGGCGAGTTGCACCGGCAGCAAGGTGTCCGTGATTTGGGATTTTGGCGATGGCTCCCCGATAGAGCAGAAAGAAAAGGTCTGGCACGTTTTTACCCGAGTTGGCCAATTCACAGCCACCGCCACCGCATTTAACGCAATCAGTCAAGAATCTGTCAGCGTCAAGGTGAACGTCTTGAATCCCGTTGGCGACTTCAGCCTTCAAAGCGAGCAGCCGTTCGCTGTTGTCGGAGAAGAAAGCAAATTCACGGCACTTAGCAGCCAGGAGTTGAACGCCACCTACTATTGGACAGTGGATGGTTTGCTTCCAACACAAAAGGGAAGTCGCCAGTTGATCTTCATTTTTCCAAAAGCGGGACAGTATCAAGTCCGAAGTACAGCCCAGCACTTGGAGAGCAGAAGAGAAGCTGTGATTTTAGTTGAAGCCTTTGAGCCAGTGGAGGCTCTCCACATCGATTCTCCCAGCTTGATAAATATGACCTACTTCCCCACCCGTGAAGACGTGGTGTTTGCCGCATCAGTGGCAAAAGGCTCCAACGTGACATATAAGTGGCTCGTTACTCCAAACAACATCAAACGTCAGATTGCGGCCGACGGAGAACGTTTTCACCTTGCGGTTGAATCTCCTGCTAGGTTGACAATTCGAGTCGACGCTTCAAACAAGTTGGGTGAGAGCACTCGCCTTGTTTCCGTTGTGGCTTTGGAACGTGTAAGTAGCGCGCAAATAACAACGCAGACGCAAATCCTGCCAGTGGGCAAGCCTTGCAATCTTTCCGCCTCAGTCCTGACTGGTTCCGACTTGAACTACGTCTGGCGCGTGGATAGCAATCTGGTCCAAACAGATGCCCCTTTTATTCTTCACAACTTCACAAAGTCTGGCAATTTTCTCCTTCAAGTTGTTGTCCGCAACGCCATCAGTCAAAGTCATGCCAGTAAAAATGTGACCGTCCAAGAGGAAGTAGAAGAGGCGGATTTTACAATCGCTGGCAAGATGTTTCCGTTTGATATGAGCACAAATACTCTTGTGTCATTCCAAGGCTTTGTCCACAAAGGGAGTGATCTCCACTGGGAGTGGAGAATGAGTGATGCTGCTGCCACCACCGCCGCCGCCACCATCGCCACCACCACCGCCACCGCCACCACCACCACCGCCACCACCACCAAGCTATTTAGCCAAAGTGACCACACCCTTAACTACACTTTTCCCCTTGAAGGAATTTACAGAGTGTCTCTGAACGTCTCCAATGCAATTACGTGGCAGGAAGTAACACACGATGTGATCATCCAGGACCCAATCGAAGGCCTCGCTCTAAACATGAGCAAAGATTGGCTCTGTACTGAGGAGGAAGTGACCTTCATGCCAACAATCACCAAAGGAACCAACGCCACTTTTGTTTTGACGTTCGAAACTCAAGACTGGATGCATCGGCAGGATGTGCTTGAGGGATCGTTTAGCACGTCCAAGCTTCCAGCAGGACTGCACAAAGTTCAACTGACAGCTTGGAACCAGGTGAGCCGTGCGCAGATGTCAACCCAAGTTCAGATCTTGGAGAAGATCAAAGGCGTCCGATTGTCGAGCCCTAGCCATCATGCCGTCCAAGCTCTGAAGGAGATTCGTTTTGAGGTGGATGAGCAAAATGAATTTGCAGTCAACTACACTTGGATTTTCCGCTTCCAAGATGCTCAACCTTTGTGGCTGAAGGGGAAGGAAGTCATCTTCGCTCCACCCACGAACGGCTCCTTGTCGTTGAGCGTGCTAGCAAACAACGGCGTCTGCTCCGAGACGCTAAACGAGACTCTGACGGTGGAGTGGCCCGTTCAGGAGGTCCAGCTCGTCTGTCATTCAGAAGCCATATTTGCCGGACACGCTGCCTTCTTTTCCGCTACGACGATTGAATTGAGCAACTTGAGATATGTGTGGAAATTTGGAAACTCCCTCAAGAAATGGCCTACACATCTCACTCGGGTTAATCATACGTTTGCTAGGGCCGGCGAATACCTTGTTACGGTCAACGTGTCCAACCGCGTCAGCCGCACGTCTGCGCAACTCCGCGTAGACGTGTTGGAGTTGGAGTGCTCCAAGCCGCAAGCCTCTCTCATCCAGAGCCAGCCGACTATCTTCCGATCTCGAGCGAATTTCTTTGAAGCGCGCGTGGATGTCAACTGCTCTGCCTACGAGACCACGTATCGGTGGGAGATGTTCCGAGCGCTGGACTGTAGCCACGGGAGCGGCGACAGAGTCCTTCTCAATGGAACGACGTCACCTTTTCTCCATCTGCCAAAGAACTCTCTGGATGTGGGACGCTACTGCCTTTGGTTTAGCGTTTCACTCCGAGGGACACCCCTGCGGGCGCGACGAAAAACCAAAGTCACGGTGGTCTGCTCCCCGTTGGTGGCTGTCATCAAGGGAGGGTCGCATAGACTGTGGCCAAGCACCCGCGACCTGCTTCTGGATGGAAGGGGCTCACGAGATCCTGATGCAAACCAAGGAGAGGATGCGCTACGCTATCAATGGACCTTCACGATGAAGGTGCGTACCTCCTGATCCAAGCATTCTTCATGGGGGATATCGGATTGCAAAATGACGATTGGACTGACTCCTCTGTGCGCTGTGCGTTTGCAGAATTCCACCATCCCCATTGAGAGCAACAGCAGTAGTGTGACCATCGGCAGCAAACAGTTGCATCCGGACACCCTTTATACTTTCACCCTAACCGTAACGAAGACGGGAACGACGGCGGTCTCCTTCACGCAGACGGTGAGTTTTCACTCGACTAACTCCTAATGCGGTTTTTATTCCGTATGCTCGTTTTCGGACGACCTGTATTCAACCCTTGGCTTGGCTCGCACTGTAATACGAAGTGTAGCAGCCCTTTCTTCCACCCTTTGTTTAGGTAAGTGTGTGCGAAGCAGCCCGACTCGCTGTATTTGTGGAGTGTGTTTCCTGTCCGGGCCACGCCCCCCTCATCCTGTCCGGGCATTGCGGAGAGTGCGATGACCGAGCTCAGGTAAGTAAGAGCGGATGTCGGAGGGAGGGAAGAGCATCTTCAATCGACTGTGATCTCCCCTTGAATTGCGCACTGAACCGTCCGTCGCTGATGTCCCCACAGCACAGTTGGAGCGCCCAGGATGCCGAGTCAGGCGCGACACTCGACCTGCTCCGGGCCGCCATCACGACAGGAAGACACTCCACGTCCAGATTGGTGTTGCGTCCGCATGCTGCTCTTCCGGGGAACATTTATACCTTCACTCTTAATGTGAGCGTGGCTGGAAGGTGGGGCAGTGCCAGTCAGACGCTTGTACTCAATCGAGCCCCTTCCGGGGGTTTGTGCCAACTGGAGCCAGAGTCCCACATCCATCCGCTGGGGACGGTGGTTCACTTCAACTGCTCGGGTAATCAACGCAACACTGTCGTTCTTCTACCATTGATGACGTGTTCATCACATATGCACTTGGATGTTCAGGATGGAGGGATGAAGGCAAGGCATCCTCTGAGCTCATATATACCTTCCAGGTTGCACCGTGCCATCCCGTCATGTGCCCTATTCTAACTCTTTACAGGTAAGTTGAAGGTCTTAGCACCAAGAGAACATTTCCATCCGTCCATCCATTTGATAGTATATGGTCACAGGTGGGGGAGCTGTGAAAAATAGTATATGGAGCTTGTCTGTGAGGGCTTTTTCCTTTCTTTCTTTCCTTCTTTCTTTCTTTCTTTCTTGCTTGCTTTCTTTCTCAAGGGGCACTCGAGCCACTTTTGGCAGCCTGGTTCCAGCGGGGAGTCCCGTGCCAGGACAAAACAAGTCACTGATCACAGTTACTTTGCTCATCGAAGACAATTTGGGCTCAAGTGTCGTTGCTCTTAACAGGTGAAAGCCAGCACGAGTTCCATTTCCATTGTTGTATACGTAGTATTTGGACTTTCCCTTACTTTTCAGAACTCTGAGTGTCCAGTCTCATGTCAACACCAGCGAGTGGCTCGGAACAAAGAGCCAGAAAGATATGTGGGCCTTAGTCCAACATGGCAACCCTCAGGAAATCATCCCATATTCCATTGCGCTCACCAGTCAGCTCAACCAGGTACAGTCCAAGATGGAGCATGAAGTTATTTTTTGTGGGAGAAAGGCTTCCTCACTCCAATCCAATCCAATCCAATCCAATCCAATCCAATCCAACCAAGCAACCAATCTCCCCACATCTTTTTCATCCTTTGAGCCACAGATGGAGTCGGGACCAAATAGCAGGGAGCTCACAATGAAGAAGGAGATAAGAGAAAATGTTACCAAAGCTTTGGTCTCCCTTCCCATTTCCTCCATGATGGATGTTGATCAAATCAGCTCCGCTCTAGCCCAGTCCACTGTAAGAATGCAGCCGCGTTTTGCGTCCATCCCATCATTCATTTCGACTTTGAGTCATAAATCATTTGCCAGTACCTAAGCACTCTTTTTATTCCATTCCCCAGGCTTTTCCTGATGAGTTGATGTGTGCAAAGTGTCAGGAGAAGGTTCTGGAAGCTGCTGAGAAGATGATTCATATACTGGAGGATCACAAACGTTCTGGTGGTCGAGTTTCAGCATTTGACACAGGGAAGAACATCCTTAGCATTGTAGGTAGGGTTGCAAAAGCTACGCCAAATGGTCTTTGCCTTACTTCATCAAGCACCTCCATGTACGGGAACGGGACATACAGACATCATCATCATCAACATTTTGTGATTATTTACAGGTAGCTCTCTGGCTTCAGCCTCAGCCTCAGCCTCAGGTTCTCAACACAACGACTCCGCAACTCAGCACTTCTTCTCGGCACTTGGCCAAGCGGGAGCCTTAATGCGCTCCCTGATGCGCTCCCCCGATCCTTGGGAGATGCCCCTTTCGTTGGTCACACCTTATATCAGTACAAGCGGTTTCTACGGCGACCCCGCCGAGCTTCTCTGCTCCGTGCGGTCGAAGCGACCTTCCGCGATGCCTTCAACTCCGCCATGCCCGTTTCAAATTCCAACCTCACTCGGCACTCGCCTTAAGAGTCAACGTTCAGAGCTGGTGCAGGTGCTTTTAGGTCTGGAAGAATCTCATTCTCTGCTCGCTCCAATTTCCACCACTCTGGTCGCCATGGAGCTCAGCACCCCTCAGGGCGAGCCGCTACCCATCCAGGATCTGGAGCCGGAGCAGGCTATTCGAGTCACCCTGCGTAGCAATGGCAGGCTGCCCGCCGAGATGAGACGTTCAGACGAGAGCGCGGACGGACACGCGAACGGTACATGTCCGACTGTTACGCTTCCGCTCCAGGGACGTGTGAACTTTACCATCCAAAGTGTGGGTGGCCTGGATGAAAATGCAGGTTTATACATCTCCTTCAACTTCAGCCTGCTAGCAGGTAAACGTACCTCGATGCGTACCACCTTTTGTGGTCATTTTCAGACTCCTAATTATCAAGTAAGTCATCAATCGTTTGAAAGAAAATGGATATATTGAATATAGTGTGTAGGTTTTTATTCCAAATGACGGGGACGTTTTCTGTAGAAACGACAAGCGCTATCAGTGACTACCATTTGCGGACTCCTGGTACATCTAGTGTCTGAATCATGCACCTACCTACCTCTAGGAGTTCCTACTTCCGAGACTGTGGGCCGCGTTCAAATGGAAATAACGAGTGGATCGCAGGATTCCTTCACTAAAGAGTGGCTTATCAATCATTCGGCTTTGAATACGACCTTCACTGAGAAAACCGTATTTCTTTCTCCGCTGTGAGTACTCTCCTCCTCTGACCTCATCATGCCTTCCTGGACTCGATTGATTTTCTCCTTCTCTCCCTGACAGTTTCAATGACACAGCAAAGACTCTGTGTGTCAGTCTGAGCTCATTTGTGGAAGGCGCTCCCGTTGCAGTGTCGTTATGTGTGTTCAGCTCTCTGTGCCAGTACTACAGCCTCAAGGAGATGACTTGGAGTAGTGAGGGTCTCAAGTCACTGGAGGGCACCACACTCCAAACGGTGCATTGCCTGACGCACCACCTTACCATGTTTGGGGCCACTTTGTTTCTTCATCCCGGGGCCGTTGTGCTCCTGCCGCCTGTACGTGGTCACGCACGCACGCACAAGTCGATGGCTGACTCAAGAGAACCCTTTGGAATTCCGTCTCCTCTTTCCAGGCAACTGGTCCCAGCCTTAATGCGGTGGTGGGGATCGTATGCGTTGCTCTGCTCCTGCTTCACCTGCTGGTGGGCCTCATTGCCCATAAAATGGACCACCTGGACAGCCTGAGACTGAGCCAAGTGCCCCTGTGCGGTCCGGCCGGACTCTATCAATACAGAGTGCTGGTCAAGACGGGCTGGAGGCACGGAGCAGGTTAGCAAAATGGATCCGAAAGAACTCCGGATGGCAAATTCCAACGCAGACAGAGCTTTATTCCATCAGGCACCACGGCGCACGTGGCCATCAGTTTGTACGGCGTCAACAAGAGCGGCTCCCGTCATCTGCAAAGGCCTGGCGCTTTTCAACGGGGCAGCCTCGACCACTTTCACGTGGAAACCGATGTCAGCTTAGGGGAACTTTGGAAAATTCGCATCTGGCATGACAACACAGGTTGAATGGATTTTGCGTATTGATCTGTTTTATTCCTCTTTTTTACATTTCGATCTCTTTTTCATCCGAAGGCCTGGATCCATCCTGGTATGTTCAACACGTGGTTGTCTGGGACCCCGTAACAGACCACATGTTCTTCTTCGTAGTCGATGACTGGCTCTCTGTGGAAAATCCAAAGAATGGGACAGTGGAGAAAGAGATCCTGGCCTCGTGTAAGCTGATTTCACTTCCTTCCGCCTAGCGACAGAATAACATCAGGTCGAGTCCGATCAAAGCGTGACTCCTTCTTGCCAGGTCCTGAAGAGCTTTTCCGATTTTGGCGAATCCTGCGCTCGCAGTTGCTTTTTGGAATGGCGGAGCGCCACCTGTGGCTGTCGCTCTGGCAACGCCCCATCCATGGTCTTTTTACTCGAGCTCAGAGAGTTACCTGTAGCGCTCTGACGCTGCATCTCTATCTGGCATCGGGCGCGCTGTGGTACGGGGCCGTGGCTTCCCAGGGGCACAGGTAAAACCAACCAAAGCGGCCTTTCAATTCCGGAACAGCGTTGGTTCAAGCGTTTGATGCGTTCCTCCTGCAAGTGGGCCGGTGTCAGCCAAACTGCCGGTCACTATGGAAACGGTTGCTGTGGGAATGGTGGTTGCACTTGTGCTGTTTCCGCTCCAGTGTTTCATCTGCTTTTTGTTTGGAAAAAGCCACAATCGGGTAATGTTATTGCTCCCTCCCTCCCTCCCTCCCTCCCTGCCTTTTTCCTCTGCAACTGTCTTCCTTGTTGTTTGCAATCCAGGTCATCGTGGACACGTCACTTCCTTCTTCTCCCGTTTGTGATTCCGTGGAGATGGACGTCTACCTCGGCCAATCGGAACTTTCAGGGTCATCCTTCTTATCCTTATTCGGAGCCTCCAGCCGACTTCAGGATAGTCCCTCATCCGTGAGAATACGCAAACACGCTTTGAGGTCGCGTGACGTGTTGTTCATGATCAATCGCATATTCTTGTGTTAGTTATTGGAGAGCAAAGCTTTTGACTCGAGCATGGTGGACTTCTGGGCTGCTTCCGGTTTGGTGCCCCAGACCAACGAGGATGACGCGCGCCAGGAGGAGACTGCGGCTTCCTGGGCGTCGTGCGACAGTCTGCTGAAAGAGCCCGAGGATTTGGACCGACGTGAGGCCTCGCTTGCTTTGTGCGCAACAGGCCAGCTAAGGAGGAAAAAAGCTCACGTGCAGCTCCACCTGACCCCCGCTGGCCAAAAGGAGCGAGAAAGTGCCAAGCAATTGCAAGCTCACAATATGAAAACCTGTTTGACTCTGTCCGGTAAGTCAAAAAAAAAAAATATTTGAGAAGAGTGAGCAAGTCAATGAATGTGACTGTGGCTTTCAGAGGAGAATCTTCTGATGTCAATCGAAGGAGCAGCGACGGACGACACTTTGCATTTGGCCCAAAACAACTCAGACAGCGGTCGGGACTCGCCTACGACCAACTCGTCCTTCTCAAACACGTAAGGCCTACAATCTGAAGATTTGTAGTGGATGATTTGATTTCTTTCTTTTTGGAACCATTGCTTTTTGGTGTTTTCTTAGCCAGAGCACCTCCTGTAGCAGTTGCTCAGATAACTCTGATGACAAATACCTCCATGAGGCAGAGCGCCTTCAAATGGAGGCGCATTCAGCTCCTTCCCAATGCCAGCCAAAACTCTTCAGATGTCCATCTGGACTTTCCGTGGACTCGGTGGCCAGCACCTTCCTGCCGAGTCCTTCTCCCGACTTGACGAGATGTTCCTCCACCACACGCATTGGTACAAAAAAATCAATTGAAATGCGTTCGAAAGCCTTTGTAGGTCCATATATCAATCATTTTGACTCACGTCCTTGGCTTTAGGCATCGCTCGAGGTCGGCGCGGCTGGCTTTTTCCTCCCTGGATGTTTTGCGTGATCTACCCTCTGGTGGCCACGTTGATGGGAGCATGTCTTGCTCTTGTCGCAATCTACGGCCGCTTCTTCTCCAGAAGAGTGGTCCTCATGTGGCTCATCTCCACACTGTCCGCCTTCCTCACTTCGGTTCTCCTGCTGGAACCTCTCAAGGTCAGTTTCATCACGGTCATGGCCTTTTTGAACTCGAGTCGAGATTCTATTCCGTTAGGTGTGCCTTCAAGCCTTGATCTACACTGTTATTTGGCGGCCCGTGGATCCGGAAGTGGAGGACCAACTAGGCCTGGAGACCACCACCACGAGAGCATTTGGAGAACACGGCGGGAAGGTTCGAGCGCCGTGCGGCTACGGACTGCTGCAGGCTAAAGCGGAAGCTCGGAAAGTCCGTTCACTCGGCTCGCTTATGAGGGTAAGAAAAGGAAAGAAAAGAAAAGAAAAGAAAAGCTTGCAGCTCATTTGTCTTTGTACTAAGGAGGTCTCTCTCTCTCTCTCTCTCTCTCTCTGTCTCTCTGTCTGTCTTTTGGAAGCATTGTGTGTTACAGCTGCTCTTTCTGTTGCTGGTGCTCATGGTGAACTACCAGGACAGTGTGGAAAAAAGCCAAGGAAGGCTTTTGCACTCCGCTGTTCGACGCCAGCTTCACGCTGCTCCCTCGGTGGGCCCAAGCTTAACAGCCATCAGAAAGTGAGCACGCAATTCCAAATGTTTGCGTCATACGTGCCTTGGCCCGGCCAAAGACCCACGGTTGTCATCGTTCACAGCTGCTTGGATGCCGAGCGATGGATGAACGGCACCTTGGTGACCTACCTGCACCGAAACGCTCGACTCCGTCTGGCGGGCTCACCGCGGCTCCTCTACGCACACTCTGGGGGTCAGGGGGAGGTCATTCTGGGAAACTCGAGCATGACGACGCGTCAAGTCCTGGCCGACCTTCGTACGGGAGGCTTTTGCATTCATCGGTAAGATCGTTGACTGCAAAAAAACCCAACATCTCTCTCATTTGATTGTAATTGTTCTCAATGTCATTTTTAGGTTCCAAAGCCTCTTTGTGGATTTGACACAGTACCACAGAGAGTCTGGTTTATTTCTCTGTCTATCCATCCGACTCGATTGGACACAACAATTCACTTCATTCCTCTCCATCTACCCGCTCCTCATCCCATCACGGCACGACGGCTCGGACCTCCAGCTGGTCCTAATGGTAAAGGCGAGCCTTAGCTTCATCACGGCTAAGGGATGTCAGTACAAGAACACTGCGCCTTGTTCATTTGACAGCTTTTCCTTTTGGCCTGCGCTCTGGTCATATTGATTGGGGAATTGCGCCGGATGGCGAGCGAGCGTGCGGGGTATGCGTGCGGAGGCAAACACTGGCTCCAGCTCCTGTTGGTTGCGTTGTCGTTGGCGGCGAGCGTGCTTCACCTCTCTTTTCGCTCCCAGGCCTCTTCCTGTGTTTCCCAGGTACAATATGGGCCAGAAAATGACGGGAAGGCAATCATTTGGATCCTATATATTGACTTTGACTTCTCTGTCGATGCGTATCTGATGATACTTGATGTCATTCAATGTGAGTTAGCTGAAATCCCAAGCTGACCGTTTCATCAACTTCCACGGCTGTGCTGAACTGACTCAAAGGTCTTCCGAATGTGCCGCTGTGTTACTCACTTTACTGGTCCTAAAGGTAAGCTCATCAAAGCGGCTTGTGCTTTTGCATTCTACTAAACATTCCCCCATTGTTTTGGTTTGGTTTGGTTTGGTTTGCAGCTGTTGGGAACATTAAGATTTGTACGCAGATGGGTTGTGATCATCAGAGTGCTGAACAGAGCTCGGAAGGAGTTGTGGACCTTAAGTTTCCTCTCGCTGCTCCTGCTTTTGTTCATGACTCATCTGGGGAATACGGTAAAAAAGGAAATGATAATCCACCATCCAAACAAATTGGATTTGACATCTCTGCTCCCATTTCAGCTTTTCTCGCAGTCAGCGGAAGGCTTTTTGTCCACGCGGGAGATTTTGGCGTCGCTGATGTCCGTTGTGCGCGGCGGCGGCCGCGTCGCTCTGCAAAGACTAGGCAGGCTCCACCCTGTCCTCGGCCCTTTCTACGGAATACTGCTGATGGGGGCGAGCGTCTGGCTTTTGGCCAAACTCTTTGCCGCCGTCCTCATTCGTGCGTACAGGTACTAGTTATCTTTGCTTTCGTGTGTTTTATCAACCGTGACCTAAAAAGGATTGATTTTGACCTTTGCAAAATTTGAAGGGCTGAGAAAGCAGACATTTATCGTCCAACAACAGAACCTCAAGATTATGAGATGCTGGACTTCTTCATCAAGAGACTCAAGTTATGGATTGGACTCACCAAGGCGAAAGAAGTGAGGATTGGATAAGGATTAGCACTGTGTGTTAGCGCTTAGCGGCTTTTCTGCCCATGCCTGCGTGATTGATGGGAAATGATTGGAGAATGTTTTCCCTGTAGAACTTGTTTATATAAGAAAAAAAAAAAGCTGTGATTTTGCTGTAACCAATGCATTCGTGTTCTAGTTCAGGCACAGGGTGAAGTTTGAAGGCATGGACGTTCCTTCCAGAGCCTCCCAGGAATCCCGCCTTTCCACTCTCTTTTCCTCCCTTCCATCTTCTCATTCACCATCCACATCGCCGTCCACCATTCCATCTCCACGCCCTTTGTCCGTTCTATCGGAGGACTCGACACTTTCCGAACCGGGATTTGACGTCCAGCCCTTCCTGGAGCACCTGCTGCCGTGCGTAAACGCCTTGCTCTCGCAATTCGATCGGGTCACTCGGATAAGTGAGGATTCCGAGCGCCTGGAGATTGAACTTGAAGACATTCTGTCCAGGAGAAAGAAAAGTCAAATCGGTCCCAAGGAGAAATGTGAGGACAGATTGCCCAAATGGTCAAATCAGGAGCCTGATGGGAGGACTAGACGCAGGAGAACAGGTCTGCTTTACAGCAATCCGCCAAGATCGATTTCGCCAATGTTCCCTTTCACTCCTTCCACAATTCACCCCCCAGCGGCACCGGTCCACCTCTTCCCACGTACACGGAGCTCCTACTCAGAATCCGAGTCGCTGTATCCACTGTGGCATATGCCTCGTGACGCAACTGAAGCGGCGGCGCCGCCGCCAGGAAGCTCTGGTTTGCAACCCATCAATTCTCCTGGTTTTCCCAAGAGGAGAGCGTGGCACTCTGGAAGTTCACACTCAGCCGATGCAGCTCAAAGGCTGTGGCTAAAACAAGGCGGAGTTGCACCATATGGCAATTTTGCCTTTAGCGCTTTCGTCAGACCGAATAGCGAAGAGGGCAGGAGACGTATTAGTGTAGGGGCGCCGAAAAAAAGGAAGGCTTGGATCTCTGAGGGACCTTCGTAAACATTTGTACTTTCAAATGACCTGGGTCTTTCTTTGAACATCTCTAATGCCTTTATACGTAGCGCACCATTTCAAGAGGGTGTCGTGCATTTAATGTTTGGAGAAGTCAAACGCGCTCATATTCCACGGCTATGCATACAAATTCATGCTGAGAGAAGACGAGAGATAACAGGGTCTCAAATTAGTAGCTTATATTTTTCCCTTCTTCAGTAGCTTGCTTCACGCATATTTGCTCATATTTTGCTAGCATTCACTTATATTAAAATATGACATGGTGTAATATGGCCACACTGAAATATGATTGCTTTGTTGTTATTTTCTAATTTAAAATGTAGATGTTCTTCTTTTCATTAAAAAAATAGTGTGAAACTTTATTTTTGTTTCTGAACAAATTCAAAAACCCTGTAATATCTCGGGAGAGTTACTATTTTGATTGATTATATTTCAGTGCTTTTAAATGGAAATAATTTGACATGTGGTGGTGAAGTAATACGTGTGAAAATGTGTATATCGTTTTTGTTGCCAAATAATATGAATCGTTTTTTAAATATTGAATTTTCAATAACAGCTTAAGACAAAAGTTTTTTCCATAAAATGTAAAAACAAGTTTTAATTTTAAAAGGTCAACCAAATGTTGGTGTTGCAAGATCAAAGTATTTTTGAATTGTCATTTTGTACCTTTTGCGTTGAGCGCTATTGCGCGACACCCCGTGTCCGTTGACGGTATGACAACAACATTGAACGGCTGGCTGGCTGGCTAGCTGGCTAGCTTGCCACACACACATTGTGGCTGGACGATGTTGCTCAGACTGGCGTGCAAATCGAAGCCCGTGGAGCAAGCGCGTCTTGTCACTGCAGCGTTCAAGTGCGCAGTCCCTCCTCCTCCTCCTCCTCACAACAACAGACAAAAGTCCTTCGGACACCACACGCCGCCGCCGCCGCCACCAAACGTCAGGTCAACACCGTGCTGCTTCCTCAGGTAAAAAAAAAAGGGGAAAAAAGACGCGTAACACGTTCAGCTTTCATCTCAGTGCCTTATAGTTTGATTGGGAATAATTGCATTGTCGTGAACAACCAACCGAAATCGAGTGTGTTGCATTATTTTGGGCATTATTGGGATGTCGTCGTCAGGATATGCCAAGTCATGGTGACGGGACAGCGGTTGCAAAGCCCCCAAACAACAACAACATGAGTTGAAATGTGGCCGAATTACGATCGGCAGTGCAATCATCACATTTGGGCGGACGTTTCAATTGTTCACTGTGAAGGAAGAAGGATTCTAACATGGCTAATTCCGCCATGGAAATCCGGTGTAGCACGATTCTAACATGGCCAATTCCGCCATGGAAATCCGGTGTAGCAGGATTCTAACATGGCCAATTCCGCCATGGAAATCCGGTGTAGCACCACATCACTTGGGCTCTTGATGGCGTCACGCTGCTCACTTTGCACTTTGGGCTGCGCCGAAGACTGATTGATATATCCGAGATTTCCTTGACTTCAAGCCGTTTTCCTTGCGTATGCTGTGCAAGTTGTGCCTGTGTGGTCTGGAAAATGGAGAAATGGTGAGCGATTCCTTTTCCCAGCATGGCATCAGGGGGAGAAGGGCCACCAGCGACACCTCCCAGACACAGCAACAGGCTAGCCGAGGAAAGGTCACCCTACCTGCTACAACATGCACACAACCCCGTTGACTGGTAAGTGCGTGCACTTTCACCACCACCACCACCACCACCCCATTTGGGATGGCGTTTTAATACGGGCTCGCTCGCTCGGCCCGCTCAGGTATCCGTGGGGACAAGAAGCCTTCGACCAAGCACGGATTCAGGACAAACCGATATTTTTATCAGGTGGCTCATTTTAAAATCAAATCAAATAATTTATTGTTCCGCACTAATCATAATGTCTGTTTTGAAAATCCAAATATTGGGAACCTTTTTCCCATCAGTGGGCTACTCAACATGTCACTGGTGCCACGTCATGGAGAGGGAGTCTTTTGAGGACGAGGAAATTGCCAAACTGCTCAATAGCAACTTTGTCTGCGTTAAAGTCGACCGAGAAGAGAGACCAGATGTGGATAAAGTATACATGACCTTTGTGCAGGTATCCCAACACACGGACGGACGGACGGACGGACGGGTTTGTCTTTTTGTAAACGCTGTTCCGCTCGCTGTCTCCAGGCAACAAGCGGAGGTGGAGGATGGCCCATGAGCGTGTGGTTAACTCCTGATCTCCGCCCTTTCATCGGCGGCACCTACTTCCCACCCAGAGACCAAGGGAGACGAGCCGGCTTTAAAACGATCCTCGGCCGAGTCGCGCAACAGGTGCGGTCGTAGGTTTCCGACGCTCGACCTGCTGCCATGTCGCTTCTTGTTCTCAGTGGCAGAATAACCGTTCCAACTTGGAGTCGAGCGGGAACAGGATTCTGGAGGCGCTGAAAAAAGGCACCGCTGTGGCTGGCAAAGCAGGAGCGAGTCCTCCTTTGGCTCCAAGTGTGGCTCAACGCTGTTTTCACGAGCTGGCCCAGTCTTATGAGGAAGAGTATGGAGGCTTCAGGGATGCTCCCAAGTTCCCCACACCGGGTGGGTAACCACCACCTATGACACGGAGTAGGGTTTGTTCTTATTTGCTCTCACTTTCTTCTTCTTCTTCCTCCAGTGAATCTGATGTTCCTCATGTCTTACTGGTCTGTGAATGGCTCCACCTCGGAGGGTCTGGAGGCTCTGCGAATGGCTTTGCATACGCTGCGCATGATGGCGCGCGGCGGCATCCACGACCACGTTGGCCAGGTTTGAAGACGACGCTTTGAAAAGGCTTCAACGCAAAGAAACACTGACAAAGGTTTTGCAGGGCTTTCATCGCTACTCCACCGATTCTTCTTGGCACGTTCCGCATTTTGAGAAAATGCTGTACGACCAGGCCCAGCTTGCCGTGGCCTACGTGACTGCCTTTCAGGTGCGTGACGTTTTTGTCAAGAATCCTTTTGCCAATGGTGGAAATTGATTTCAAAAAGAGAAGTCGCCCCGTTGTTTTGACACAGTAGCAGCTTTGGCCTCATTTCCAGAGCGTGCAAATCAAAAGTGAATTAGGGCGCACGTATGCCGGCTCAAATATGAAGCGACTCGCACATGGCCGCCACCGTGTACATATAATGAGGCTCGAGCTACCAGCTCAGCATTCCCAGCGCCTATAAATCACCTGACAGCAGCTGGAAGGTTACCTTAATGCCGAATCACGAGCCTCGAAGCTGTTTGCTTTTTTTTCCCCCTTTCTTTCTCCGCAGGTATCAGGTGAGCAGATCTTTGCCGACGTGGCCAAGGACATACTGCTTTATGTCTCCAGAGACTTGAGCGACAAGGTGAATCATGGCTAGTTCTTCTAATTCTCAGGAGGCTTATAAAGTATGCGTGTTACGAAACATGCTTTGCGCCAAATCGTTTCCTTTTGTAAAACTAGAGCAATGCATTGTGCTGATGAAGCTACCAAATCACCTGTTCATCCCACAAGGAGTCGCATACAAACCATGTGACCATACAAATAGGAAGGGGTCAACCTTTTTTTTCTTCTGCTCTCTTCTTGATGAATGAGTTTCCAACAAATAGGCCAGGAAATGAAGGCCACACCTGCTGTTGGCCAATATGACTGACTGATGAAACAAAGCCGTAGAGTGCTTTTTGCCGGCGTTTATGACTCGCTATTCCTTATCGAGTCGGCGGTTGACCTCTTTCAACAGTCGGGCGGCTTTTACAGTGCCGAGGATGCCGACTCTGTCCCGACATCAGGCGGCGCTGAGAAACGCGAGGGAGCTTTTTGCGTGTGGACGGCCTCGGAGCTTGGACGACTGCTGGCTGATGCGGCAGTGGGTGCGAGTGGCTCGGCCACGCTCGCAGAGGTTTTCATGCACCATTATGGAGTGAAAGAGCAAGGCAACGTTGCCCCTGAACAGGTGATGCCCTTTCCAATCGCTCCTCTTCTTTCTCCATTTCAAGCGCCCCTTCATTAGTGAATGAAAATGACATCAGCAGTCGGTCTTAACTTTTTGCCAGGACCCTCACGGGGAGCTGCGGGGCCAAAATGTGCTGATTGTGCGCTATTCCGCAGAGTTAACAGCTGCGCGCTTTGGCATTAGCGTGGAGACGCTCAATGAGCTTTTGGCTCGGGCACGAGCCAAATTGGCAGAAGTGAGGAAGCTTCGGCCACGCCCGCATCTGGACACCAAGATGCTGGCCTCCTGGAACGGTGACCGCATCATACATACGTGTATCCCAACTGCGTAGCCATTTTTCTCAAAGTATACCTGATCATTGTTCCGTATTTTGCCATACTAAATAATTTACTACGTACATGGATTGCTTGGCGGTAGGACAAAGTTGCGCAAGACTCATTTCTATCGTTGCCTCCCACTCAGTATCTATCACAGGACAGACTGTAATAGTGAGCCTTGCATTCCTCGGAATGTACCAATTAGACGGAATGCATCTTCTCTAATGAAGACCCCCCCCCATTAGTCACCTGTCCTCGACTGCAACACTTTGAAGAGCAGACTATGCCCTCCCTCCCTCCCTCCCCAGGCTTTGATACAATTACATGAAAGGGAAAGAAAAACATGAAGAGCACGGTTGAAAAGACCTAGTGTTGAGCACGTGATATTTTGAGCATGCTTTTCATCACGGTGGCAGGTCTGATGGTGTCGGCCTACGCCCGCGCCGGAGCCGCGCTTGGGGACGAGGCCCTGCTGGAGAGGGCGCTGCGGGCTGGCCACTTCCTCAAGGAATACCTGTGGGATGCGGAGAGGCGGACCCTTCTGCGATCTTGTTACCGTGGAGACCAGATGGAGGTGCAGCAGATGTAAGTGTGTGGATGTCTGTTGGTTCCAGCCCCAAAAAATTGCTTATGCATAAATGAGAAAGGGAAACTAATGTATTGGCAGAAATCAGATCAGTCATGGCAAATCCAAACACAATAACCCGATTACAGTCAACTGTGCGTTTGCATGAAGCAGCGCGTAATGACGTTACCTCTCGGCAGTCTCGTCGTACCGCACCGTTGAAACCAGGTTGCCCGTACTTTAAACGGATTATGTAAGCCTGTTGCACCAATATGATCTCCAAGACGTTTTCAGGTCAGAGCCTTTTTTTTTTTTTTTTTAATACAATGCATCGTTTTCCAAAGCAAGCAAAGATGAACACGTTTTTGCGTGGCTCTTCGCCGGCCGCCGCCGCCGCAGCAGGTGTCCTGGTTGTGTTTCCCAGCTCTGTGCCCTAGTTAATGTGAATGACTGAGTGAGTGTAGAAAGCAAGCGCCTCAGCAGAAAAACAAATATGTCCCACAACGCCCAAGATGAAGCGCATTCATTTTTAAACACACGTGAAGAGCTACACGCACGCGAGCACCAGAACACCCTGGCCTTGATCCCGACCCACTCATTCGTAATTGTCATCTTGGCTTGCTTGTGTGTCAGCACGGGGAACGCAGCTTATCGTGGCCATCATGGCTCCGTGCAGCTTTTCTATACGAGGCACGTACTCATTTAGCCGGAGCGACGCTTGCTACCATGGCCCGGTACCGGGGTTAATACGTACGCACTTTGATGAGCCGATGCTATCGGTTTGGTGAGGACCTCACATTTCCACCGTATATTTGGCCAACAAGGGGGAGACGAGGAGGACGTACGTACCTTATTATGGCTATTTGTGTGTGATTATCACTCAAGTGTTTAGTAAGTAGAGAGAACCAAACTGTTTGTTTTCCAAATTCTGCTTTCAAGTAGAAGGGTGCCAATCAAAAGCCCCTTGAATGTTTCCATCCCGCTTTAATCTCTTAAGGGCCCGTCGTCCATTTAACTGGTCACCTCGACCAAGTGACGGGCCTTTGCGTGAAGGAGACATGATGATCTGAGGCAAACTGCCATTGTGACGTGGTCGCTTTTATGGAGCTCTGATAACGTGGGCTCTTTTTCAGGATCATTGTGTGGCTTTATCACGTCCCTACGAGGCCACCTTGCGCTGTTGTCCTTTTAGTCCAATGTTGTACATTTGTTCCAAATGTGGACGTAATATCTTTCCCAACACAACGCTATCTTGACCCCCTTGTCATTGTCCATGGGTTTGCACTCACCCACACATGGTGTCACTGAGGGAGGGAGGGAGGGAGGGAGGAATGCAATTAGTCTGGAGCCATTTTAAAATGCATGACAATCCATCCAAATTCCTGTTTTACAGATCGACGCCGATTTCCGGCTTCCTGGACGATTACGCCTTTGTCGTTTGCGGCTTGCTGGATCTCTACGAGGCCACGCTGCAGATAGAGTGGCTGCAATGGGCCGAGGAGCTTCAGCTCAGACAGGATGTGCTCTTCTGGGATTCGGCGGGCGGAGGCTACTTTTCTTGTGATCCAAGTGACACCACTGTTCTACTGCAACTCAAAGAAGGTGAGAAGGAGTATAATACTGACACACTCGGGTTAAATCAAATCATTCAAACGAAAAGGCTTTCATCATATACTAGCTCAGTTGAAATGTTTTATGCATTGCCAGCCAGTTGGAGTTGCCAAACAAAGCAAATGGTTTTCTAAAAAAAAAAAAAAATCAATGCTGTTGGTGGCTGTGACGTGACAAATTGAGTGACTGTTTGAGGAAATGCCTGCAAGGGTGCTGGAGTGAGTCACTCATATTGTTTTCAATAATGAATTGGCAAACAAAATAGTCATTCATAAACGGAGAGGCTAACGACATTCATTTTCCATTCAATGTAAAATAATGCTTCGTGGTTTTAGCAAAGTTTTAAAGCCACGTCGGGTTACTTTTACGACATTCGAAGATTTACATGAGCCCTTTCGAATGACCTTTATATTTCTATCGAGCCAAACATTTTTCTTACAGCAGGTTTTTAGCCATAGTTGGTGGTGGAGGGAGGGAGGGCTCTAATCTCCACTGAAAAATGGGGAAAAGCTTAGGGTTCAAAAAAGGTTGTGAACCGCTGACACATCAGTGATGGAATTGTGCTTGCGCGCGTGTCGCTCGCTCGCTCGCTCGCTCGGGCTTCCCATGCCTGTCAGTCACACCTGCATGTCTGTGTTATGGATTGAAGTGGACATGTGAAAGAATTGAGTGTGACCGTACCGGAGTGCGCTGGAGTCCATTGGTGAGGCTACAGCAGCGCCTGCTGAGCCAGCCCGCGTCTGCCCGCGCCTGCCCGCCCGCCCGCCCGCGTCTGCATGGAGCCCAATAGCCTGCGCCGGCTGTCTCCGCAAGACGGATTGCCTCTCCGCCAGCCACAATTTACACCACTCCTTTTCTCCGCTCCACTCTTTGCTTTTCTTTGACATTTCCATGTCGAGTTTAGGCACTGCATTTTTAAAAGCCGCTGTCTTTGGACACTGACCGATAAAAGCGAAGAAGCGATCACGATTGAAACCATTCGAATTTTGTAGCCCTAAGCCGAAGCCACAGCAAGCAGGATGCCATATGTATCATGTCATACATATGTGATCCGTATCTTACCTTATTTCCTTTTGCGTCTTTCAGATCAGGATGGAGCTGAGCCCAGCGCTAACTCGGTGTCAGCATGGAATGTGTTGCGTCTGTCCCAGTATACCGGAAGGCAGGAATGGCTCCAGCGGTGCCAAAAGCTACTGGCGGCCTTCTCTGAGCGTCTTACCAAGCTCCCCATCGCTCTCCCCGAGATGGTCCGGGCCCTTATGGCGCAGCATCACATGCTTAAGCAGGTGCGTTTCACAAAAGCACACACAAGAAGTTTGGTCGCCCCAAACAATGCTTTTCAAAAAGTCATTTTAAGACAATAGTCATTTGTCCGAGTTTCCCCTGACGAACTTTCCTTGAACAAACTCGAAAGACTTCAAGAGTCTAGTCAAGTTTCTCTCGGCTATACTGACGCGCACGACCTGCGGAGGATGAGTCGGGGCCGCGGGGCAAGCGTAACGAGCTCAAAGGGCGAGACGGTGGCACCGACAACACCTGCCTTCCTCGTTACGGCTACAAATGCGCCGACACTGAGCCCCGGCACCTCACCCTAACCCTCTAACTCCCTCTTAAGGGATCACCTTTCTTTCCCCTTGTATTTCATTCTAATCATGCTTTCTCATTTTGTTTCCTCTCCCCTTTCCATTGACTCCCTTTTCTATTCCTCCGACGTCGCCCATTGTTTCTCAGATTGTCATCTGTGGCCAAAAAGATTCGCCGGATACCAAAGCTCTTTTAGAAGCAGTCAACTCCCTCTTTCTACCACACAGGGTAAGTATTGTAGCTTGCACTTGGGTTTGCATATATTTGGACAAACACCGGCGTGTCGTCGACCGATCGCGGCTCTGCTTGCTAATGTCACATAACCAAAGTGGGAAAAGAACAGGCCAATCAGCCGCCTCATTTGCTTTCCATCCATGAAATAATCATCACAATACTGCGCCACTAGATTCAAAGATAGATTTTTTTACTTGACTTCCCCTTGAATCATTTTCCCCATGAAACTGTCTCTTCACAAAACATTAGAGTCTTGCAATTATCACAAAATATTCCAGTAAAAATGCGCCCAGCAAGATCACATTATAATGTCTTTGTACACCTTGGGCATAGTTAAAAAAAAAAAAAATACAAACACACACACACACATTATGCTGTTAGATTTAGTGCGTTGTTGTTGTTGTTGTTGTTTTATCTGGAGTGTCTCCTTGTTCCCATTTTCTTTTCTCAGCTAATGACTGTTTGGCTATTCTTAAATAAACACATTTTCTGTGTGATTAACAAAGGCAAACACAAACAGAAAAGTAACTTTCTCCAAAAAAGTGGAAAAACATGCAGCCACAGCAAATCCCACGAAAGCAAATTAAAAGTTCATATTAGGTTATCCCACAGCCATAATGAGATCACCAAATGAAAGTACGTATTATATTCTCAAACTCGACGGGGCCCGGAATGTAATCGTTATCCGACGTAAGGTCGCGCGCGGTTGCTGGATCGGCTCACTCCGCATCCCCGTGGCGAGAAAAAACGAGCCAGAGCGAGCCATTCTCAAGCAGGATCATGCGCTGGCCGGCCGGCCGGCCGGACTCGAGCCAGTCGTGCGCTGAGCCTTGTTTCTGTCAAACTCTGGCACAACTAATCGGTACCATTGTGACAGTATATTTGATCCTATGCTAATATCAGCAAGCACGTAGGCTACTATGTTGGCTGAGCTGCTTCCAACCCACGCTCAAACATGATGATGAGATTCCGTCTTCCCAGCCGATTAGCGCAACACACTTAACGAACGATACGCCGCACTTAGAGCAGCGGGTATGTCAATGAAATCACATGTCAACAACATCTCAAATCCCCAAACAAGTTTCTTCACGGAAGGCTGATTCTCATCTACCAAACCAAATTGCTGATCGGTGGTGACCTTTGACATTCTACCATTTGACTGCTCTGAAATGGATATGAATATACGAATAATTCATAGGGGTCAAGGGCAGGGAAAATAGATAAGGGATAACTGGATGAGTTAAAGGCTTGGGATGGAGGGAGGGAGGCCATTCCGTTTCACGTTACATTAGGAAGCTCTGAGCCGAGGAACATGCCTAATTTAAATCCAATTACTCCTCGCTTGTGTGCTGAATGAGCTGTAGAAAGCCCCGGGCACTTGACACACATGCACACATTCTGACATAGTTAGTTAGTTAGTATGGGGAGCACTTGTAACTTTTTTCTCCCAAAAAATGAGGAATGCTTTTATATACGGTGTCTCAATCAACACAATAAAATAAGCCTTTACAAACCTTCGCAATATTCTGTTCGAGAAATGACCTTCCTTTAAGAAAAAAAAAAAAAACAACCTCCTGATGCCCAATTCACAATTCCCTGAGGAAGAATAGAGTGGGATGAAAAAAAATGGCCTTTAAAAGGAAAGATGGTCCTTATAGCAGCCACCTTTTAAACGCTGGAGGGAAACATCAGGATATCCCTAACAAGTCCGCAGAGACTCAGACAGGCTTGGAAGTAGGAGGAAAGAAGATGTCATGACGGCTCGAATTAAAGAACCTCGCCACAAGCAAAGCCGCACATGTAAGAAACCCAGCGGAAGAGGATTACAGCAATGTTAGGACTTACAAGCATTTTCTGTCTTGTTGCTACTTCTGCCTCCCTCCATCACCAGTCAGAGAGAATGTGTGCTGGCTTTCATTTGTTTTCATATAGGACAGCCATAGTGTCAATGATGTCTGTTGAAAAACACTCAATATTCTTTTATAGCGTTAGCAAATGGTTCAAACTTGGCTTTTCTGACTCGACCGAAAGGAGCATTGGCTTTTCATCATGAACGTAGTACGAGCTCGTGAAATATAGGCGTCAGCGGCTCGCTCGCTCGTTCGTTCCGAGGTGTTGTTGCCCCTCCCCCCCATGGGCATAGCGTGACCTTTTAGGTTGCACCATGTAGCTCCAACATGATGCTGACAAGCAAAAGGAAGAAAGAAAGAAGTCAGGACAAAGAAGCAAAGGTTCCACTGGGCATGGAAAACCTCATCTTGTCTCCTTAGCAACAGTCACACGGTCCGTCACAAACACATTCCATCACATCCTGTGTGTGTGTGTGCGTGTCGGCCAAATGTTTACAGCCGTGGTCAATAGCGCCCAGTGTGAATCTATCGTTTCCTGTGCCTCTCGCTCTTTGTGCTCGCCATCAGTGCAGCATAAATATTGAATTTTTTATTGGTGACTGGATATAATTCCCCCCCCCCCCTTTTTGGGGGGTTTGTTTCTCCTCTGGCAGGTCCTGATGCTTTTAGACGGCAATTCGGACGCTTTCCTCCGCGAGCTTCTGCCCGCACTCTCGTCCATGTGTATGCAGGGCGGAGTGGCCACCGCCTACGTGTGCCAGGACTTCACCTGCTCGCTGCCCGTTACCGAGCCCGAAGAACTACGCCGGCTGCTTCTGGACGGGATTGCGGCCACGCAAACGGAATGAGAAGGCTTGATTTGATTTTATTTTTTGAATGAGCTGGATTTATTAGCAAACCTGGCAAGCCTAGCCTTTTTTTTCATTTGACGAGTTAAATTAGTTCTACCATGAAAGTGGCCTCCGCGTTGAACTTCCTTCCCAGCTAAATATCTGAAGAAGAAAACAACAAAAGTGTATTTTATAAGCTTGATTTGACTGTAACCAAATAGAAATGTATTTTCAGTCAAATAATGTTCATGATCTAAATGATGATGATGGACCTTACTCTAGCTAATAAATGATCTGACTGGAGGAGAGTGATTCCCAGCGTCCCAGTTGTATTCCTCTTTTTGTACTATTTATACTTGTGCAGAGAAATCCCCTCTCGTTCGCTCGCTCGCTCGCTCCCTGGAATGCCAGAAGGCTGAATGAAGGTAATGTAAACTCTGTATGACTCGTGTAGTGTTGTAGGGGAGGAGAAGGCCCACGTGGGAATGTGTGCGTGTGTTTCTATGTGAGTGTATGAAAGGAGACGGATGGGTTGCTGATGGTGAGGCCAAGGAGTTTGGCTCCCTGGTTCCTGCTCTGGAAGCCGAATAAGATGAGAGGAAAGTTGCCAGCTATCTTATTTTGCAAACTCCTTCCGTCCTTCTCACTCTTCCTTATCTGTTCCTGGATGCATGAAAGAGCTCCACCCTCATGGCACACAGAAGCCAGAAATACAATCATACGATGTGAGTATTTGTCAAGCTGATATTTCTTTTTGAATTGTACATTTGTGGTACTACGTGCATCACATCAGATCTTAGTGAAGTTGGAGCTTTGTGCAGTGCTTCAGTTTTTTGGATGAGGCAGTTTGCTTTCATCTTTTTGTTGCCAGGTCACCCTTGGATGTTGTGTGAGACAATTTGGATGGGGGGGGGGGGGGAGTTTTGTCGAAGGCTGTGCTCGTATGCCTGTTTCCCGATTTGGCTGCTGCGTCTCCTGCCTGTCTGTCTACGTGATAATGAGGCCACAGGGGGGTTTACAACAGTGACACCCTAACTTGAAGAAAGGAAAAGCGTTCGGTGAGTTCAAAACATTTCTATTGCTGTCAAAAATAGACTGATTTTGAAAAGTTTCTTTCAAACTTTGAATTGCTGTGAGAACATTCAAAATTCACCTCAAATTTCATGACGTCGATCGGAAGAGGATCGCATTCGTATTTCAGTTGAATTCTATTTGACGATAAATGATAGAATATGAGCTGCAAAGCGACTCGTCGGTTCAAATGTGTCCAGTTCGTTTCAAAATGTCAACAAACTCATGGAAATTGAAGCCTATTTCTCAGCCCCCTCTTCTTTGCCAGCTCGGGGGAAACATGCCAGACGTAGCAAGACAACACAATGGGATCATGGCTGGCTCACAGTGTACAGGATGGGCTACACGAGCGTCACAAAAGCAGTCGTGAGCAACCGAGCGCATCCGCTAAGATGCCTCTGGGCCAACGTGGCGACCAGTCGGCGGGAGGGAGGGAGGGAGGGCCGTTGGCCGGCCGGGGATGAACTTATGGTCACTGTCTTGACGGGCCGAGCGAGGAGAGCCGCAAACAAAACGGCTCAGTGACGATGCATGAACAATTTGACAGCCTAAATTGAGCTTTCTTTGTTTTGCAACAGTATTGTGCCTCCTCGCTTGAATCACATGACCTGGCTATATACACTCGGTTGTGTGCAGTGCAGCTGGCCAAAGGAGTATTCATATGTATGGTAAGAAGATGAGTCATCGGGTAGGTCATTCAAGATGGGGGGGGGGGGATATGAGGTGAGGGTTGCCTCGCAAAACATTTGATATATTTTTATTTTATGTGGACTTTCACTGCCTTGGAATATTACATTTGTGACTTTATGATTCAACCCGCTCCACCAGAAAGTAGCTTTCAATTATTGATGGTGTCATTTAATGAGTACAGTTTGGATTTGTTTTCAAGTCAATATTTTCAGACAAATGATGAGTTAAGAACGATCCACGGCTTTTACAATCAATCTTATTTGTGTGTGGATGTAGTTAATGAAGTGTCTAATGAAAATATGAATCACAATTTTCTCATGGCTTGCTAGCCAGCCAGCCGTGGGTGTGTACAAAGGACATTATTGACCGGAGAGTTTATTATACGGGACCATGTGTTGACATCAGGAACATCATTTGAACATATTGCATGCGGAGATGAAATTGACCTCATAGTGTCTCATCATATAAAAGAAGCCCAAGAATCTTGCATCGCTAACGTATACAAAGGGAAAAATCCGAGAAGAAATGAGCAGGAGTGAACCTTCCTATCTTTTCTCTTCTGTCTATAGATTCATCATGTGCTGCCAAGCCCAAGTTTGCATAGCAGCATGGAAGGTAAGTAGAGCGATGGAGGCAAACTAGTTCATCATGGTAGCCTAGTTAGGCCAAAGCACGCAGCGAGGTATGCTCGTTAAATCCCTTCTGACCAACCTCACTATTTCTCCACAGTTGCATTGTTGTTGTTTTTTTACTAAAATAGCACAATATGGATGCATTCTGAATTGTATGATCTCACAGGCTTTGATTTTTCCAAGGTGACCATTTTGATCCATATCACTGCAAAATAATGATTTTTATTTTTATTTTTTTTGGGTTGTTTCCCCCCCCCCAACTTCCAGAACTAATCAAATGAGCCCGGCGGCCTGCAGAGATGACCATTCAGAGGTTTTCCTTCCGTTCCAGCTTCTCCACTTGCTGCAATTTATGATGCAAATTGGGGCAGCCTTATTGATCATGAACTGCACTCAACCTGACCAGACAAGAATTTCATTTGGACACAGATCAGAGGGAAGCCACCAGTGGAACAGATGCTGATATTATAAGTAGGTGAACATTTCCATAATCCACCAAAAATTCTCTCCTGTTTTTCACGACTTGGTCAATTTAAAACAGCCATCAAAAGAATAAAACGATTGATTCACTACTCAATGTGGTCCGACAAGTGATGCATGGGAGATCCCTGGTGGTATATTCAATCTTCACTCCGTAAAATCAAATGTGCTTCTGCCGTGTGTGTGTGTGTGTATTCATGCGCTTTTTTTTTTTTTTTTCTCTCCACAGGATAGGCATGTGTGGAAACATCATAGGTAGATGCCCAGATTGCTTGTCAGGCACAATTGGCAGGTAGCAGCTGTACATCACTCTTGAGGTCAGAGGTACAAACAGACCCGCACGCACGCACGCACGCACGTTGCACATACACACATGCACAAGCCAGTCTTATTACCACTGCCCCGGTTAGAAAACAAACCAGACAAAAGACAGAGATTGCGTCTCGGACACAACTGACAGTTGACATTGATGGAAAGGGAGTGACAAAAGTTTAGCTTTATATATTTGTAAAAAAAACTCTAACACAATACAACATATAGAAATATAAAAAATAAATACGTACATGTCATTTTTATTCAGGTTCTGTTGATTTGTACTATTCATCTCTTGACCATGGTAGTTTTTGTTTAGGAATCCCCGACTGGCCAGGTATTGCTACTGCACTTAGAAGTGTGCAGTCCTTGCAAAGGTCAAAGGTTAAAAGTAAGATGGCTGACTCCAAACATAGAGAGAGCATGGAAGCAGGCCTCTTGGCAAAGTAAGTTTTTTTTTCAATGCGTTACTTTGACTTTTGTTGCATTATTTTGAAGCTTGAACTTTTTTCAATGTGTTATTTTGCCTTTTGTTGCATTTTTTGGAAAGGTCAGATGAGTTTGTGTAATCAGTTTAATCTGGTTCCTGACATCACCTGATCAAACACAGTGAGTAAATGTGTTGAACTCTGTTTAGACGAATTGAATGAATCCTATTTTATGTGGAAAGAGAAAATATCCTGGATTATTCTTCGACAGGTTTGAAAGATTTGTCTTGAAATGACTATCACTGTTGTTGACCTTTTTTATGCTGCCATTGCCAGACTCCCTCCCACGCACATAATCACACACCACATGAGAAACACAAAGTGCAAGTCACTATTTTGGACGACACACGCGGCGGGGGCATTTGCATTTTTTTGGTTTTAATTTTCCAGACAGTAAGTTTTAACACAACGTGAAGTGATTTTTCTTTTGCATCTGCCGCGCCTTTGTCTTGTTTACATTAAAGGTGCATGAGTTGTTTTATATCGTTTTTGTGTGTTTGCTTTTGCATTTTGTTTTCCAAAAAGTCATCGGGGGGGAGTTCTGTCTCACTCAAATGCAGAGTACTGCTGCTGTTACCATGACGACCAGGAATGGCACTAGGGCATGCAATTAAGTGATCCCATTTGGTTTTGCCATCTAAGGACTGCAAATGAACTGTTTACACAGAGCCACCCAATTTAATCATATACCGTAACCCGACCCAATAAAATGTCGATCAAAGTCGAACTCAGCCGTAGCGCCTGTCTATTTAGCTTTTTCCAATTTTGCAAACTTGAAATCCACTTTTGACTCATTGTAAACAGTTACTATGTAAACTCGTGCTCTTTCATTGAGGGGAAACTGTAAATGTCGGCGCAGGGAGGGATCCCATAATCAATATCTTAATGATTGCGTTTGAACGAACCTCTTCCTGTAGAGGGAAGGGAAGGCCTAATGAGCGTTGGATTTCACGGACGGAGTGAAATCACACATATGTACCCTAGCAGTATATTGATGGCTGCTCACGAGTGATGATCGGGTATCACATTTATCTCGTTTATTGTTCCATAAAATTGCCACTTGATGTGGAGCACAATGTGATTTGTCCTGTGGCTAAGAGAGGATGAAGTTGATCAATATTGCTGACTTTGTGAATTTGTGTGCCAGGCAGGCAGTCAGGCAACCTCACCAAAGCCATGTAACTAAAGAGGAATCATCCAGAAGCATTCCAAGTTTGTAGATCTTCTTTGATTATTTGAGTACATACGTACAATCTGATATGTGCAGTAGTCCACCAATCATTACTCTAAGACTAATTTGCTGCTGCTGCTGCTGCTGCTGCTGCTGCGGCAAAGAGCAGCAGCTGCTGACTTTATTAGGAAAAGCCTCCTGTCGACCTCCAAGTGACACCCCCTCAACCATCAAGTCCTTCAAAATTCACTGACAGTTAACTTCATCATAATGACCAGCTGAGGGAAGTACAAACTTTTTGGTTTTGAAGTTATACGGTAGATCATTAACTGGAGCTTTAAAAAAAAAAAAAAAAAAATCAGCACACATTCAGTGTCGAAAATCCAATCCTTGATTCCATTGCATGAATAATAGATCGATTGTTGCTATGTTTTATTAATTAATGTTATTTCCGGTGCACTTCACCCAGAAACGTGACTTTATCGCCTTGCGCCAGCTAATCAGAAACGGGCGCAAGGCTCGATCAATAACTTGTTAAGAAACGACGCAATTAACTCATCAGTCTCAACAGGCGCTATTGACAGCCACAGCAAAGAGTCCAATTCTACCTCTGTGCTTGCTTGCTGGCTGGCTGGCTGGCTGGCTGGTGATTTTTGTAGGTCATGTGTGGGGGAAAAAATGTGAGGATTTTCTTATTTTCACTGAGTATACAAAATGAAGTCTTGGGTTATTAATAACTATTGGTGATATGGCTGACACTCATGTTAGAAAAGGGAAATCCGTCTTCTTTATTGATTGATTGGCTCCTTCCCTTTAATCCCTAATAATATACGTACGTTAATGAAAAATCAAAAAGGTTTGAAACTCATGTGCAGCTGTGACCCAGGCATGTACAATTTGAATCATGCAACAAGGGATAGTAATCAATGCTCAAGAAATAACGACTAAGCAAGTCGCCTGTATGTGACTTGACGGCATCTTCAGCCAATGAAAAGCGGCTCTGCGCTGCGCTGCGCTGCTCTGCTCTGCTCTGCTCTGCTCTGCTCTGCACTGCACTGCTTGCTTGCTTGAGAGGAGGCGCTTGGGCTGCTATTTAGAAGTTCGGATTCCCTCTCCCTCCCTCCCTCCCTCCCTCTCCAATCTTCATCCAGCTGTGTGAGCTTTCCTGATGGACACACGGAACCGAGAGAACACAGTGAGGGTGAGAGCGTGGCGACCAAGACGAAAGATGCTCTGCCGTGTATGAAGAAGAAGAAAAAGGAGATGGACAATGAAAGCCGGCCGGCTTTTATTTGTGACGCTTGACTGGACGCACGGCGACACATTTGGATGGATTTTTAAAAGTGCGCTGCGGAATATGCGCGGAAGAAAAACGCCTGTGGATGCAATGGAAAGTGTTGGCGCCGACTTCATTTAGAAGAGCGTGGAAGCGAGCGCACCTATTGCTTTCTTTCCTTCCTTATTGGGAGTCACCTGAAGGAAGAAGTTGTTCAAACAGAGGCAGAAACGGACCCGAACGCTGCCCAAAGTAGTCACTGGTGGATGCTTCGAAAGTGTTAGGGAGAACCCCCGCGTGGCGTGGCCTGGCCTGGCGTGGGAAGGGAAGGGAAGGGAGCGAAGGGGAGGGAGAGCTTTGAGCACCGGGGCTTCGCTCACTCGCTCGCTCGCTCGCTCGGGGCCCTCTTGCAGCACCGCAGCGCAGCGCACCAAAGCTGCGCCGAGGCTGCGCCGAGGCTGCGCCGAAGCTGCGCCGAAGCTGCGCCGAAGCTGCACAGACGCACCAAGTGCGCCAAGGATCCACTTGGGAACTCTGCGGTCCTCCAAAGCAAACAACCTCCAGCCTGTCAGCCTGTTCTCTTTTTCGAGCTGCTGTGGACTTTGCAGCCACCAAAGTGATCATGCGATGACTGGACGCGCATTGGAGACAGCGACAGAGTCCAAAACAGGTGATTAGATCCAATTCATAAGATGCACTGGAATAATGACTTGTGTTTTAATATACTAGGTGAATAAAACGACTCATCACGTTTGCTGTTTGTCATATCTTCAATATTTTTCAATTGCTACGTATATTCATATATTTGGATCTAATCCAGTCAACGAGCTTCTTGTCATGACTATCCATCATTCAACGGTCACCCGTGTGGGATTTGCTAAATTCACACTAACGGTGGCTCATCCACGCAGGAGGCCAATGATGTCCGAGGATGGGGGAAATCTCTCCGGGACCTCCAGGGGCTCGGAGGGCCGCTCCTCTCTGCCCAGGACTTTCATCCGTCTCAACGACTTATCCGGGAACGGGGCTGGTGGAGCGGGCGAGGAGCGGACGGAGGTGATGGTAGAAGCGGCTTCCCCGGCTCCCCCGGCGTCAGCCTCCGGTGAAGAAACCCTGCCTTACCCTACCTTGGCCCCGGTGGTCTTCTTCTACATGAAACAGAGCACCCGTCCTCGGAGCTGGTGTCTCAAGATGGTTTGCAACCCATATCCTTTTTTCCAAAAACTAAACACCATCAAGGTAAGAAGCCTGTTTGCACCTTCTGCTGCTTTTTTAGTTTTACCCTCAAGGCACGAGCAAGGGTGCTGTGTGAAAGAGGGGCCATTTGAAGCGTAGCCTTTGGCGTACTTGTTTTACTTTTTTTTCCCCCTCCCAAATGGTAGTCCAGCACTACGATTCCTCTGAGATGCAGTTTTGCTGTCTATCAATGAACATGCAACATGACAAGCAGAGTAGAAAATGTGAACAGTATCGCTCAATTCAGCTCTTATTGAATGACTTGAAAGTGAAGTGTTTCACAAGTTTCCAGAGAAAAGGAAGCCCTTTCTCTTTTGTCCTTCAGGCTTGCTGGTGGCAAACAAGGCATTTGATGATTTTCCTCCATGTATGTGCATTGTGAGAGCCGGGTGCCAGCCAGCCAGCCAGCCAGCCAGCGAGCGAGCGAGCGAGGCAGCCATTGTCGGCTGGAGTGATGCCTCCTCTGCCCCGGAGGTCTCACTCTGTCTTTTATTATTATTGCCTGAGCTGTTTTTCTAGGTGTTATGTTCATGTCATTCAGATTGATTTCCAGCCTGAAAATCCAATTCCTTTTTGGTGTTTAATTGCAATGCTACATCAGGCAGGGCAGGGCAGGGCAGGGCAGGGCAGGGCAGGGCAGGGCAGAGCAGGGCAGGGCAGGGCAGAGCAGGGCAGAGCAGGGCAGGGCAGACTGCTGCTTTCCCTCCCTCCCTCCCTCCCAGGAACGTTTGTGAAGCTGGCTTGTATTGTTTTCGAACAGCTCAGGCTTGTACTACTCCAGGAAGGCAGTAGTATCTCTTGTCCCATTTCTAAGCTGCTGATTGCATCAACTGCCACCCAGAGTGACGTTTTGTGATTTCAATATTATTCAACGCTTTTACTCGGGCTAGTCACCTGTCGGAATATTTCACATGACTTGTTGTTTTCTTTTGTTCGTGACTGGCTTCAATCCTCAGTTGGCTTCAGTCTTTCCTACCAGACTGCAGCTCATTTCCATAATTGCAAATGTCAAATCTGCAAAAATTCTCTAAATAGATCTATTTGGAGGGGAAAAAAAATATATATCAGGCTTGATTAGTCATTTGTTGCTCCCCAAGAAATGAGCTGATCCCTTGACAGACTCGCCGCGGGGATCTTTAGCGCCACATGCACATTCTCTCTCTGTGCTTGCATGCTTTTGTTTCCTCCCAATCTGGCTGCATGTGAATGTGATTGTCAATGGTTGTCTTTCTAGATGTGCTTTGTGATTGGCTGGTGACCACTGGTGGCATGGATGGATGGATGGATGGATGGATGGAAATAACCCTTCGTGTGTGTGTGTGTGTGTGTGTGTGTGTGTGTGTGTGTGTGTGTGTGTGTGTGTGTGTGTGTGTTTTTGTCGCGTATTTGTGTCTATGATTTGGGAAAAGGTCAGTGGTTACATAATGCATTGCAATGCAGCTCCCATTGATTTGTATGCACTTGTGTGCATGCTCATGCTGCTTAGTCAAGGAGCAGATGGATATTTTGCAATATTTGTAAGCGTTCCTCTTGATCCGTGTCCTCCTCCTCTTCTGCTGCTGCTGCTGCTGCTGCCTCTCTGTGCGGCACACACACACACACATACACACACACACACACGCTTTGTGCACTTTGCATCGACCAATGACTCCTGTTGCTAGTCTCTCTTATTCCCACCATAAATACTCCCACAATATCTGTTGTGCCTCTATGGTATGCTGTAAACCAAAGCACTTTGGTTTTGCTCATTGTGTTGCACTTACTTTAAGGAAGCACGGATGCGGAATTAACAGTTAATTCGTGGATTCATGTGTTCATTTTTTTTTTTTTTTCTTTTTCCTTCCATGAATCATTTTAGTCCCAGAATCATTTGAGACCACGTCGTGGAGTGTCTCAGTATCCACGCAAATGTTCTGTTTTCTTTCGAGTTGTACTCAAAACAGGCACGCCCTGAGTCAGCCCCTGGCTTCAGACGGCTTGCGGCCATTTTCAACAGTCTGAAGTAATTAGGACCCCTGGATACTTGTAGAGCCAGCTATTTACCATCTGAAGACCCCTCGGGCGGGCGTGTGCTCTCGGTTCAGTTGCGCCCGGCACGTTGCCTGCGTGAAAACCCCTCTGCTGGTTTTTCTAAACAATTCCTCCGCAATCTGATATGAGACACCGAGCCTCTGTGTGTGTGAGCAGTTGTATAAGCAACACAAGCCCACACGTCAACTTCCACAGGACTCCCGTGGAGGAGTGCGGTTTGGGAGGGTGTCCGGTATTCTCCATCCTTTTCTCATATTGCTGGAAGCGGAGGATGACATGCGGGAGGTCACCAAGCTGTAATAGCAGCCGCACAATGCTAAGGACAGTTAGGTCTTCCCTCAAGTGGGCCTGACCATTTGTGTTGCAATGTTGGCAGGCAGGCTCATTGCTCTGATGCGTCTGTCAAATAATGAAAGGCCGAGCAAACACTTCCTTAATCAGCAGAAAACGGTCGCCCAACCTAACCCTCCAAGCCCCCACCTCCACCTCAGCTCGCTCTGCTAGCTAGGCTTTTCCTCCCCGAGCGTGCCATCTTTGAAAGCCTCGGAAAAAACAGTGGAGGAGTTTGAGAACAGGAGCAAATAACATGAACACCAGTTGCCACTTTCCTTTGGAGCTTCTTTGTGCCATTTCAACCAGGGTTTGGCCTAATGAGCCCAATCAAAGTGTGGTGCGCACATCTGATCAACTTCTTCTGTAAGCACGCAAAGCAGGCTTGCGGGGGCGAAGAATATTGACAAGGTTCACAATCCTAAATGTGTCATGACGTCACCACGCTTAAGCAATGTTCTTCGTGTTTGTATTTTTGGAAACCACTGCTCCCTCCCTCCAGTCTTGTTAAATAACAGCGCGAGATAGTGAAAAGCGAGTGCCGAGACAAAGTTCAGACAGCAGCAAGGTGTGAGTAGACGACTCCGTATGAGGTCTGCTCTTAATGAGGACATTTGTTGAAGCTGTTAAAAGTATAAGCAGACTGAGCACAAAGAAGGCTTTTCTTTGTGCTCAGTGTCTTTTCTCTTTTCTTTCTTTCATTTTTAATGAAGCAAAACAACCCCCCCCCAAAAAAAAAAAAAAGACAAGGATACCAAAATGCATTATCAGCACGGCGCAACGAGTTGCCCGAAATTCAACTTTGCCTCGAATAAATGATTCTGTTCTATGCCAATTGTTGTCATTTGGTCTTTTTTGGGCTGATGAATAATTTTCCCTGCATTTGCATTTGCATTTGCATTTGCTTTCTTTTTTTGAATAAGGTCTCCTTATGAGGCTGTTATTCAGTATTCAGCCCAATGGGTTTTGAAATGCAGCAATCGTAGCACAATTTGACATTCTTTTTCAAAACACAGGCCAGCTCATTTGGTTCATCGAACCAAAGATGTAGATGGATGCATTTTCTACTTGCTCCTTTCTGCTCTTGAATCTGATTCCAGGATTTGCCATCTTTTTCTCATGAGTCCATTGGCAGCAGAAGGAGGAGATGGAGAACGGGGGTGGGCGACTTCCACACTTTCTCTTACACAAGCAAGTCTCAACTTGCACCTGAATTGAGTTGTCTTGAACTTCATTCAACTTATTTCCGTCCTCATCTTGATCCTCCCTCAACTTTTCCTTCAAGTCTTCCCATACTCGAAACAGAATCCTTTCTCAATCAGCCTCCTGTTCCTGCTCCGTCCTTGCTGCTCATGCGCAAACGACTTGTCACGGTTCCAGCATCCAGACAGATTGATAGGTTGCCGAGCAACACGGCAGGCAGGCAGGCAGGGCATGCTACGTCTGCCACGAGTGGACCGTTTGGACTCGGGTGCTAACTTGGGACACAGGTGGCATTTGACAGAGTCCAGACTGACTGCTGGCCTTATCACAGCAGCCGGAACACTCTCGCAATCATGTGCCTTGAAGAGCATCAAATCAGTTAGCCACTGGAGATTGTTGGCTTTGCACTTAAAACACTTGCCTGTCTAGTCCTTACGTTGGTTGTCTGCTGTTCCATTAGCGTTAGCATTCCGTCGGTGCTTTCAAAGTATGTGCAGACGTTTCAAAGTTGCAAAAAAAAAATCACGCATGACAGGTTTTGGAGCTTTGAATGTGATTGTAAACAACGCTTTGTTGATACGTATGTAGCGGTGGTCAAACGAAGCTTGAAATTTGCTTCATCGACGTTAAATTATAGAATGCTATAAATGTACAATGCGGGGCTCATGTAAAATGAGGAAAGGCTCTTATTGATGAATTCAAGCCCAAAGGACTTAAGGCATTATGATGGATGGCTCGGTAAAGATTCGCACCTCCGATACATCTTTCGTGACGGCTTCCTCTTTTCTCCTCACCAACTGCCTGCCTCCCTCCCTCCCTCCCTCCCTCACTTTCTTTCTTCCTTTCTTTTTCATCAGAACCTTCCAGCAGAATGAGTGTGGTGAGATACTTGAGTAAGATGCTGTCTACAGGCCTCTCACTGTGTGTGAACTTATCACATTGTAATAAATTGCCCTTATTCCATTGGCCTTTTAGTCTGCTCTGTTTTGCTCAGCTGGTGAAGATGCCCCCGCCCCCCCCGCCCCACTTGCACCTACTATCAAGCCTTCTCCTGGCGTTTGGCCCCAAATCACTGTGGCATTTCCAGTTTCACAGCCATTAGAGCTTAATGTCTCCAGGGTGACGATGGGAGAGCGGATGCTCTTGAATCGGATCACAGCCAGCGGTATTACAAGTTTTAGTTCCGAGACTGAACCTTGCTTGCTATCTGAGGAACAACTACACCTATGCTGTGATTCACGAGGCGCACCCGGGGCCCAGATCGGGCCCGGCACGTCACTGGATGTGGCCCGCAAAAGCAACAAAGGTGTCAACTTAATGTTTCTTGTTAAAATAGTCAATTGAGAGATTGTACTGATCTTTTGTCAAAAGCCCACTTTGAAAGTCAATTCAAATAGTTTTTTATTATTATGTTTATGAGATAATCTAAGTGAACAAAAATGAGTTTGCCACCTCTGCACTATGCTCATATCTTTTCACTGCTAAGTAGAAGGACATGCTCCTTAGCTCCTCTGCTTTACGTATGTCTTGATGAATATTTCCCCTTCGTAGTCTAGCCACCACTGCATCATCTTTGTTCCCATTTCCCTTCCAGTGCGTGCATGTGCACAATTACACGCATACCGGTCTGCATCATTGTATAATATCTGGCATGGCCATTAGTCGTCTTCAATCAGGAAAGAATCTGCTCCATCTTCCATTGCCTCGCTCCCGTCTGTGTGTGTGCGTGTGTGTGTGTGTGTGTGTGTGTGTGTGTGTGTGTGTGTGTGTTTTGCAGCGATGCCTGATTTATGCAGATGGAGACGAAGAGGGAAACCCTTGTCTGTTCCCCTTGAGGAGGATGTGCTCGGCTTTGTGTGTGTGTGTGTGTGTGTGTGTGTGTGTGTGTGTGTGTGTGTGTGTGTGTGTGTGTGTGTGTGTGTGTGTGTGTGTTAGGAGCAGACATTAAACGCAGTGTGCGTTTACCTGTGTTTTAGTTTCTTAGCATGGCATTTGCAAGGATACACGACGGCAGTGTGAGGGTGTGTTTTTACACTGGCTGACTCATAGTGACACACACACACACGCGCGCATGCATATACGTATGTGAGCCAGCCAGCCTTGAGACTTGCGCTTTCGGTGTCCCTCGTTAACATGTTTAGGATTTCCAATAAGATGTGGCTACAAAAGCAGTTGCAGACTTTTCCGTCGCTCCCCTTCCAGAGAGACGCTGAGCAATAGAAGGAGAGTGTGAACGAGCGAGAGAGAGCGAGAGGCCTGTTTTGAATCTGCTTCTAATTTAAAGTATTCCTTGGCTGTTCTCCTCTGGGTCCTAACCCCCTCGGAATTGTGGGTTTTTGTCATGTATAAAACAAACACAAATTCATTTCATAAGTAAAAGCTTGTGCCTGCCGATGGCTCATTGGGGAGCTCAACTTGCCCGTCCGTCCGTCCGTCCGTCCGTATTGAACAAAAGCTGTTTATCGCTTACAAAATAGAAAGATAGGATCGGACAATGGGAACGCGATAGATAAACCGATACGTCCATATTTCGCATTCTTTTCATTTTCAAGACAAAAGACTCCCAGGACACACATACTACGTATTGCCGGCTTAGCGTTAGTGACACCAGTTGAGTGTGAAACGAACCAGCCTCTAATTGAACTTTACACCTAGAGCGCCTGTGAGTTGCTCCTTTTCAATTGCACTCCATCGTTTTTCATTTGGATTCTTCAACAACTGGAATTGGAAGAAAGAAAGAAAGAAAGAAAGAAAGAAAGAAAGAAAGAAAGAAAGAAAGAAAGAAAGAAAGAAAGAAAGAAAGAAAGAAAGAAAGAAAGAAAGAAAGAAAGAAAGAAAGAAAACGATCTCTACACAAAGGCCATGCTCCATGAAGGTGACTTCTACAAAACAGAGAAGCTTTGCAACCAGGCAGAGGCAATTCTAGCCATCCATATCATGGCAATACACTGGCTGTGTGTTTGCATTATGAAGGGGCTGCTCAGTCCATATCTTAGTGTCTTCTCTTCTGACTTTTGACACCTGACCCCGCCGCCTCTTGGTACTGAACATGATACTTAGCAACAAGACGAAGCAACTGGGGTCCTCGAGGGTGTCCTACATGTTTTGCTGTTGATTCAAACGATCAGGATTGTTATCCAGCGCCCTTGCCAATGATGGGACCTTTTGAATCCGATGTGTTGACCGGAGTTGCCTATCCATGACCTTGAGCATATCGATTCCCAATACTGCTACTGCTACTGCTACTGCTACTGCTACTGCTACTACGGTTTGTCCTAAGACTTGGATGGAAACATACAGACAATCAGTAGACGCAATATTTGTCCAAAGAAATTCCCTCACCTTTGTGGGTGGTGATTTCCAGTGGCCTGCCTGGAATATCCCAAAGCGAAAGCTCCTAATGAGTGATTACTCAATTTCCCTATACGGCAATTAGCTCAAAATGATCTCATTCAGTGGGTCTGTAAGAATGTATAATTATACAATACAGCAACACATTTCTCCTTTTCCGGCCGGGGGGGGGGGCTGGCTTATGAAGCAGATTGTGCAGTAATGATTATGATGATTAGCATTGTTCTTGAGCTGTGGAAAATCTTTTTTATCTTTTTCTTCCGATTGTTTTCTTTCTTTTAAATCGGAGGTTCTGCAACTAGTTTTGCTGGAGCTTTGTCGTTTTTGGCAGCGCTGACCCCTTCCGCGGGTTTGTTTCCACATAGCACCAATGTCGAACAAGAATCCGACATGAGCCGCCACGTGTCATTGAAGATTAGGCAGCGCTGCCGCTCTTTAGCCGTAATGACCCGCCAGATTGATGTCTGGCCACTTACCAGCACTCTCATAAATCAGACACCATTTTGAATTATTCAGCACATCTTTGCCCCAAGGAGACATGGACGGGGGGAGAACAGGTGGGACATATTACCAATAGGATTGTGTTCTGTGACAATTCAACTGAATTTGGAGACGGCGACAAGTAAGCAGAGTTAGCTGTGCAATGCGAGAAAACAAAAGTCAGTTAAGAAGAGAAAACACTGTTTAGGGAGAAATTTAGACACCAGCTTTGGCCCCGCAAAAAAACCCTCAAATGAACACAAGTGAGGAGAGGCCAAAGTGATGAGATGGAACTTAATTGTTCCCTTTGGAAAGATTTCATGTGCAGGCAGCTCAATTAACTTTATAGCACAGGGATGGGGGGAAAAATGCATGCAAATAGAAGGATTTTCCTTTCTTTTTTTTAAAATATGTATGTATTCTCTTTATATATATATATATATATATATACATATATATTTGAATGGCTATACTCATTCTACTCCTTCAGTGTAAAATTGAAATGATACCATGGTCAGTCTTGAAAGAGGGACGACATCATGCTGTTTGTGTGGTGCGGGCTCCAGTCGACTCGAACTTGAGGTGCACATGCGATCCATTCTAATGAACAAATAACCCACGATAACTTCCCATAATAACCACAATGACTTCTGAATGGGATATCACGCTCCCATAATTGCCGTGTGTGTGCTCAGTAATGCAATCGTGCGCTCCCAGGAACGACACGATCAATCTTCTTGCGTGCGTGACATTTCTTCTTGTTATAATATTTATTCCAGGGTGAGTTGTGCTCAAAGGACACGACGGAAGCGGCAGACGCGCATATGTCGACACGGAGACTCGCACACCCAATTAGAAGCATCATCTTGTCTTTATGAAGCTCCTGATCAAAGCCTTCTTCTCGTCTTCCTTCACACAAGCAAACAGAAAGGGGAGGGGGGCGGGGGGGGGACTTTGTGGATGCTGATGCTTGCTATGGAAAATGAGTACGCATCTGCCTTGCAGGAATGCTCCTCGTGTGTGTGTGTGTGTGTGCGTGTGTGTGTGTTGTGCAGGCGTCCAATCAGCAGCAGCAGCAGCAGCAAATGCAAGCCTTTAACCCCCTCAGAGCCCTGAGTCAGCAACATCACTGTCAATGAGGCCAAGGAATATTAGAGCATGTGTGTGGGTGGACGGATGGACGGATGGATGGATAGATGGACGGGTGGACGGATGGTGTGTGTGCATGCTCGGAGAAAATAAACAAAACATTGAGGCACCTGTTTAATGAAAAATGCATTTGTAATAGAAATGCAAGAAATAGTCTTGTATTTGACAGGGATGTGGAGGAGTCAATGCGGAGTTTGGAGCGTGTGATGGCTTTCCACTCTTTTTGTTCTCGTATTAGTGGTTGCGCCGTGCCTGCGTGCGTGCGTTATTTGTTTGGCTTCCTTCCTTCCTTCACTCACTCACTCACTCACTCACTCACTCACTCACTCACTCACTCACTCACTCACTCACTCACTCACTCACTCACTCACTCACTCACTCACTCACTCACTCACTCACTCACTCACTCACTCACTCACTCACTCACTCACTCACTCACTCGTCTCTGGATGCCACTGTCGGCACGGCCTCATCGGTTTTGGCGCCCAAGCGGATTTCGGTGCTGGTTTAACTTTAATTCATTGAGGTTTTGTGTCTCGTGCCTCATCTTAACACCCTTCCTTCCCTGGTGTAATGGTCTCCTGGTCTGTGATGTGGCTTTGCCTTGCTATAAGTACACCTGAGGGAACTCTGCTCCCACTTTCTCCTAGTTGACGTGCGAGTGCTATGTGTTGGATGAGAGGGAGGTGAGCAAGTGGCCAGGTTGACCCCCCCCCCCCCCCCCCCCCCCAGCTTAGCGTAGCACGTCATCAATCATACTTTCCGCACAATGTCGAGAAAGGGCGCTCGGGAAATCCGTCCATCTTTTTGTCTCCTCGCGTGCGTATTTGCGCGACCCCTGTGTGATCGGGAAAGAACGATTCTTGTCTATAATCCGAGATGCCGTGCGGCTTCTGGCCACGGCGCGAGAATAACAAGTCATTTTCTGCATTTCCTTCGCCGGAGGAAAGAAAAATGTCGAGTGGATCTTATCGGCCTCCTTTCACTTTCTTTCACGGCCTGGACTAAAGGATCGAAAGATCGCTGTCATGGTTTTGGCTGTAGTTTGATAATGAACTGGGAACAGCTATCAAGTGCGTGCGCCTTAACTGACTCCTGCTCTCTTTGAAAGGCTTGTCGCGGAATGATAACGTTAGAACTGAATTGAGGCTTGCCTGCCTGCCTGCCTGCCACATTTCTGCCTGCTCCAAAAAAGTGATGGCTAACTCTAAGCGGCGCACAATGCTTGAATGGCCAGTGCTCGGGCGCCCCACCCATGGATAGCTGTAATTGGACATTTCTGAAGGTCCCCATTTTTGGAGCGTTTCGAGGCAAAACATTAGGCAAGCTAATGAGAAGGTTGTCCAAGTTATTCTGCTGTGTGGTATAATCACAGCTACAGATTAGCCCTCGTTGGCACGGAAATGGAATCCCCAAATGCTTCCAGTGCACAGCCGAGTCATAAAACACTTTGTTTAATCAAAGGTGTGCGCTATTGAGGGCCTGTGTTGCATTGTCTTGGCCGTCCGTGGCTGCATCTTCCACCTCGGCACGCTTCCTGGTTGGCGAGCAGCAGGGATGCTGTGCTTTGTCAGAGGGCAGCTCTGTCTTGGATCTCTGTGTTTTGATTCAAAATCCACTATATACAAGTGTGTTCTTTCAATGTTTTATTTTGGAGGTCTCCCTCCCTCCCTCCCTCCACGGTAGATCTCACTTTCTGCCGTTTGCTTCGATTCACTGCTGACCACCACAGCACCTTTCTTTCTTTCTTCTTTCTTTCTTTCTTTCTTTCTTGATCCTCTGCCGTTTCCTGGGTGTATAGGAATTTTTCTCTAGCTCCAGTTCACTAATCAATTCCCTCTTGAGTCAGTCAAGCCCTCCCTCCCTCCCTCCCTCCCTCCCTATTTCCTCGCCACCCTCCATTTTCTACTTCATATCTATTAGATATGCCTCATTTTCCCTTTCTGCCAAAACTCTGGTGGCCTGGTATGTCACCTGAGTTTAAGAAAAAAAAAAACAATCTCCCGCCTGCATTTTGCTCTCCTGCCGTTGGTTTCATTATCTCTCATTACGTCAGTTTGGGGTGGTTTGTTCCCGTCTGGACCCTGCGCCCTCATCTTCTCATTTTCTTTCTCTCGAGCATTTTTAACCTGCACAGTACACGCCGAAAGAGTCGAAAGCCAAAGTCCAAAACTGCTGTCTGCCGCCTCCTTCCACTTTCTATCTTTGATCGCATCCCCCATTTTTCCTGGGGTCTTCACCTGTTATACGACCTGCCTCCCTCCCTCCCTCCCCTCCCAGCAGCTTCTCCTCTTCCGTGGTTCCTCTCCCACCTCCATCCCTCCCTCCTTTCTAACTTGTTTGCATTTTCATTGGCCATATTGCAGTGATTTGCACCATCTCTCTCTCTCTCTCTCTCTGTCTGTCTCTCTGTCCCTCTCTCTCTCTCTCTCTCTCTCTCTCTCTCTCTCTCTCTCTCTCTCTCTCTCTCTCTCTCTCTCTCTCTCTCTCTCTCTCTCTCTCTCTCTCTCCTCTCTCTCTCTCTCTCTCTCTCTCTCTCTCTCTCTCTCTCTCTCTCTCTCTCTCTCTCTCTCTCTCTCTCTCTCTCTCTCTCTCTCTCTCTCTCTCTCTCTCTCTCTCTCTCTCTCTCCACATCAAAGCGGAAGCGCTAAGTTTGGTGGCGTTCAAATCCCTGAGAGGGTCAATTGAATCATGGGCGCTTTTCGCTTTCATCTTGCCAACCTCCCGCATTCTTTCCATTCTTTGTGTGCCTCTGCGACGCTGGGCTCTGCTATTGTCATGGAATTTACACTTGTGTACTTGCGTCAACGTTGATTGATGTTTTTGCCTCATCTCTTTTCCCCACTTGGCTCGTTCACTCTGCCTCCCTGTCTTGGCCAGTCTGTCAGCTGAATAAACAAGGCGTCTTAATCGAGATTTCTTGACGTCAGCAAGCTGGTCCGCAACCTCTGTCATCTGGATTTGAGGTCATAGGTCTTTATTTCTGGTTCCCCTCTGGAGACCTCTTAAATGAGACGAGACTCGAGCGGAATAGCTCACGAACGCATGGCGGGCGCAGAAACAAAATCCACGACAGCTTCAACGATTCAACGTGGGGTGGGGAAAAGCCACAGCAGATGTGACAGGCAGTGGCTTCCATCCTTGGGGCTTTACAAGTGACACAAATCGCTGATCCAGCATGATTCCACGCAGGAGGCCGTTGTGCTGTCTTTACATCTATGAGTATCAAAGAAATTACACATAGAGTACACACACACCCACACACACACACACCCGCCCAGCCAGCCCCACTTGGGACTCGGAGCGAGCCAGCCAGCCAGCCCCTGTGTAAACTTGAGGCTGGTTTAGTGAGAACTGAAGTTGAGCCGCTCAGCTTATCCGCCGTTGTTGTCTTGACCGCAAAGAAAATCACAGACAAACAAATGTGATGATACACAACACACTGACTGCATGGTCTTTGTTACGGTTGGAGTGCCTCAAAGGTCTATGTTAGGCCCCCTTGCATTTCGTCCAAAAATACAACGTGCACTATTTCTATGATCATGAATGCCACTTACTTCCTTTGCGCTCATGACTTCTTCTTTCTCTCGCATTTGATTTCTCCAATTTTTCCAAATGAAAACCAAACCAAAACTCTCCATACAGTCTAGTGCAATTGCCATCTTATTTTGTTTCCTTTTGGAGCCAACTCCCTCCGTCAAAATAAGTCAAGTAGCTTCTCAAGCTACATTCTGTAGATATCCCCTTCCAGAGAGTCAAGTCAGTGTGGGAATGTTTTCATCGGCCCTGAGTGCTAAAACGTGACCAATAATAATGATCGTCTTAGCAGGCTTTTTGCTGCTTTGCCATTGCTTACTGTCAATAAGTAGAGGGCTCCTTTGATTGCGCTCCGCTGTTCAGTTTGGAAATCGCTGAAGGTCGCAAAGCAGAGTCGCGGAAAGGCAAAAGTTGTAGACTGAGGGAGGGAGGGAGGGAGGGAGGGAGGGAATGCACCGTCGTGTCCCAAACAGCGGGGAAGTCTCGAGGGAGCGATACATTCTGCTTGCACTCCTTCGCCTTCTTTTTTCTCCGTCTTCTTCTCCCACCACCCGCTTTGATGAACTTCTCTGTTTTGCCTTGTTAGCTTTGAATGCCTTGCTTTGCTAGGGCTTCAAGGGTGGACAGCGTGTGTGTATACAGTACATTTCGCTCCAGTGTGGAGCGAATTGTATCAACCCTTACATACCAGAACATCTGTGTGCGTGTATGTGTGTGTGTGTGCGTGGAGGAAAAGTGGCGAGAGCATGGCTTCCCTCCAAACTTCACAAGACAACTTTACTGTCTACTCCAGGACAGAAACACTGAAGCAGTCCCAAAATAGTTGCCCAGCTATTTGTAAGCACTTTTAGGCTAGTATTGTAAAATAGCTGTGGTTGACGTGCCAATCAAAACATGAGTGAAAATGGACGTACGATTCCAGTTTGCATCCAGATCAGGTTCTTATGGCCATGTTGACACTTGATGGTGTCGTCCCATTCAGTAGCTGCTTGTCTAAGCTGAGAGCAGACACAAACGTGTAATATATGACTTGGGAGACCCGCCACTTGTTAGGATGTGGGATTTTATTACATGTTGTGAATTCTCAACATGTGGTTCCCATTTCCCCATAAAGTGGAGCGCAGCGAAATCAAGATGTATGCAAGCAAACCATGCTCACTGGATCAGCCCTTTGTTGTCTTTTATTTTTTGTCAAGATTTGCGCTGCGCTGATCCATGCCCTTTGACTTAGTGACCCAGCCAGCAATAGTTCCGTAATTCCTAATGGCCGCTCGCTCTTGCAGTTAATTGCCCGCCGCTCCCTCCTTATTGAGTTGCCTCGATGATCTATTGTGCGGTCGTGGACTCATTACTTGAATGCTCCTGCGCTGACAACTATACATTACGAGAGAAGGCTGCCATCTACTGAATGCGCTCTTGACACGTCCTTGTCGATGCTAATAGTCAACACCGACTCGTGCCGCCGAGATGTCGCCGCGACGTATCGCGGACGCCCGTATTCGCCGAGCCCTTAATACGGCCGTGATCGGTGCGTGCTCGAGTTGCAGTGATGGAAAAATCACCTTGGTTTATCCCACAATGATGGAGGGAGGTGTGGTTCCATGCAGGACTGTGATTGGTTAGAACTTCTTTTCATTAATATGGCATTTTTGGGATCTAAAAGACTTGCCCAAAATGATAAATGTCTTACTTTAGTGCGCTCATGGATTCAATCCATAGCTCTGTATTAGATAACAAAAAAAGCTCCATAACTCTGCATTCCATTACTGAGCCACAAACACTTCACGCAAAACAAAGTCCTGAACTTTTACAGCAGCTGTTGTGAGAAAAGTAGCAAATGGCGCACGCACGCACGCACGCGCGCACGCGCGCACTACCTCAACACACATTCACTATAAAGTATTTTAATTTGAACGACAGGCGAGAAACCTTCTCAGCAATGGAACGGCAAACGCTCTGCTGAAATGAAGCTGTAATTGTCAAATTCCTGAGCCGTCAGCCAGGATCATGTGATCCATTAAATTGGTCCTACTGAGTGTGTGTACCTGTCAAATATACTAATGCTAAAGGACATTAAACAAAGATTTTCCCACTACGTACGTCTATGCAGATTGGCAGTAGTGGTAAGAAATGGGCTCTTTCTTCCACATCAAGTTCAGTTAGTTCCAAACGCAGACACAGCTTTTCTTTACTGTCGTGACCTTTGAGTCCCTGCTTTGTTGATACATCCAGTATGAGAGCGCTATTGATTTCATCCTTTCACACCGGCAAGAAAAAGGAGCACTTCTCCGGCCCATGCTCTTCACATCAAGAAAATAATTCCACTCGCTGACCATATACAACAGAGACAGTCGTGATGACTTGGAGTTCAATGTTGACTTGGATTGACTTCTCTAGAAAATCACTTTGACATTTCAAATGATCTTAAAATAGAATCCAAAAACATTGTGTTGGAAAAATCTGCTGCTGCTAATACTTAATAAGTAGAAATACCAAATAAAAAGCAATGCTAAATTGTGCATGAATGTGAATGATTGGGTTACTATCTATACGCTCCTGCAGCTCCACGGTGAATGCTGGTCCAAAATCAGCTGGGATTGGCTCCACCTCAGCCATCACCCTCACGAGGACGCGCACAATCGCTGATGGATGGATGGATGGATGGATGGATGGATGGATGGATGGATGGATGGATGGATGGATGGATGGATGGATGGATGGATGGATGGATGGATGGATGGATGGATGGATGGATGGATGGATGGATGGATGGATGGATGGATGGATGGATGGATGGATGGATGGATGGATGGATGGATGGATGAGTCATCTTGCTCCAAAAAAAAAAAAAAAGACCTTTTCAGAAGGACCTCGCATATCTTAGCATTTATAATATGGTCATGTTTTTTTTTTTTTTTTAATTTAAATCCTTTAACGTCCCAGCATCCTGCTCATTCTGAATATATGCTGTTTTTCCTTGAGAATCTTGAACACAAAGTTAGGCATTGTATTTCTAATATACCGTAATTTCCGGACTATAAGTCGCGGTTTTTTTCATAGTTTGGATGGGGGGGCGACTTATACTCAAGAGCGACTTATATATGTTTTTTTTTCACAAATTTTTACTTGATCATTAAGACATCACTTACAAGTATAGTTGACCACTTCCCATGTTATTTTTAGTATAGTTGATCACTTCACATGCTTTTATTTCTTTATCTTGAACATATTCAAAACATAAAAAATAGAGAAAACATCAAATAAAGCAATTAACACTTTAAAGCACCATATCCAAGTCCACTGTCTGCTGTATGTACACTTGCTCCATTTTTGCTCCTCTTATATTTATTATTATTATTTATTATTATTTGTTTATTTATCATTTATTCAATACTCTTATTTATTCATTGTTAGTGCCTTCTTGGTTTTTTTTGTGTTGCTTGTATGCATATGTGTACTATCTCACCGAGGGATAGAGGAAATGTAATTTCAATCTCTTTGTGTGTCTTAGTATATAAAAAAAATATATCGACGATAAAGCAGACTTTGACTTTGATAAAACAACCAAAAAAAATTATATTTTCAGACGAAACTGGATGAGGGCGCTCTAAATTTTACCGTTGGCCGTGACTCATCAACTGGGTGGGCTTAAGAAAAATGGCACCAAAAAGAAACTCATATTTTGCAGGTTACAAACTTCAAGTTGTAAAATATGCAGCTGAAAACAGTAATCGAGCAGCAGAAAGTAAGTTTGGAGAACCGTGATGTACCAATGGATTACTATTTCAAGTGACGTCAGTAGCGCGGCGCGCCGGTTGTTTACATACAAACGTGCCCACACAAGGACGACCGGCATCATTAGCGGTGATCATTTCTAAGTGACACGGAGGACAAAGAGTTTGAAGGAATTAAGGATTTGGAGTGACATAGAAGGTTTGAAAAACTATTATGGCTTTTACGCACGCCCGGTCTCTACTGAGTCGGGGGCCGACGATCGGCCGAGTGGTTGTCCGCGAACGGTGCGCGGGGCTCGGACATGGCCATTACGCACGCCCGGTCTGTCTGGAAGTCCACGCCGCCACACGCTTGGAAGTTTGTTTTGTTTAATAAAGAGCCGTTTACCAAACCTACGTCTATCCTTGTACTTTGTTAATGCTACAATATAGTTATATAGTAGATCTGTGGAATAAAGACGAGGGTGACGTCAGGGCGCACGCGCGGCGATGTTGACAAAGGACGAGGAATTTGATCGATGGATTTAATGGAATTAAAGTGCACGGATGGTTTGATAATATTATTGGCTTGTATTATAGTTATTTAAAATATAGTTTATCTATCGTTATATGAGCCTGTGGAATATTTTGAAGCGCAAGCGCCCTCAGCCGTGCGCACCCATTGTTGACAAAGATCGATCGATGGATTTAATGAATTGGAGTGACACCGATGGTTTTATAAACATGTTATTCATGTAATAGTTGTCCTTAATCACTCTATATGTTACGTCAGGCCCGTTCTCAGCTCTTTGTTTGTGTTTGTCAAGTTAGCATACCTATCGTTTAGCCTGTTGTTGCTATTTAATGAATTGGAGTGACACCGATGGTTTTATAAACATGTTATTCATGTAATAGTTGTCCTTAATCACTCTATATGTTACGTCAGGCCCGTTCTCAGCTCTTTCTTTGAGTTTGTCACGTTAGCATACCTATCGTTTAGCCTGTTGTTGCTATTTAATGAATTGGAGTGACACTGATGGTTTTATAAACATGTTATTCATGTAATAGTTGTCCTTAATCACTCTATATGTTACGTCAGGCCCGTTCTCAGCTCTTTGTTTGTGTTTGTCACGTTAGCATACCTATCGTTTAGCCTGTTGTTGCTATCGTTTAGCCTGTTGTTGCTCGTTCATGACTGTTTTTGGTGTGGGATTTTGTCGAATAAATTGCCCCCAAAATGCGACTTATACTCCGGAGCGACTTATATATGTTTTTTTTCACTTTTTGGGGCATTTTATGGCTGGTGCGACTTATACTCCGGAGCGACTTATAGTCCGGAAAATACGGTATATAGTATATGTTTTTTTTTTTGTTTTTTTTACTGGTTACACTGGGACAAAAAATGCCTCTAAATATGATGCAGTGCTGTTATAAAGCCCTTCAACGACAATAATAATATCTAGACAATATGTCTACCTGATTTTTTCTTTTCTTTTTTTTTCTTTTCTTCAGTACACAGCTCTGTTTATTGAGATGTACAGAGTGCAATGCATCATGGGAGCTCCCTTGATATAGTCAACGGCGCCTGCAGCAACATAACAAGGCTTGGGGCTTTTTCTGATATGAAGCACTCCTTTCCGCTTTTGCTGTCAACACTATTGTTTTTGTAGCCGGCCGGCGCTCTTGCTTATTCGTGTGTGCGTGTGTGTGTGTGCGTGCGAAGTGAAGGTGTGGAGAACGATGTGTGACCATTAGCATGATCACATCAGGACACTCATTCCTTTGGGGCGATGTGAGCAAACGATAGTATCTACTTTTTCCATAACAAGCCAGTGGGAGAAGTGAGCATTACATTTAATTGTCACGTAGTGTGTCAAATGGATTCATTTTAATAGTTCAAAATAGAAAATGAGTCAAAGTAGTTTGGGCATAAGTCTACTTTTGCTTGTTTGGATAATGTGCTGACATTGTTTTTGTCGCTCAAGTATTTATCCTAATCAATGGGACCTTGTGTCTTCTAACAATCAATATTTCATCCTATTTCACTTCCCTGATGGAAGGAAGTTCATCTATCAAGTGGCCAAGTGGCTTGGAGAGAGAAAAACAACAAATGATCAGTCCAAAGCAATTGACAAGTCGCTGGTCTGGTGGGCACAGAGGCTAATGTGTGTCAAATACATGGTCGCACTCGCATCTCGTCTGCTATACGACTAATGGATCGGTGGGTGAAAATAGGGCAAGCGCGCTGGCTGGCTGGCTGGCTGGCTGGCCGGCTGGCTGGCTGGCTGGCTGGCTGGCTGGCTCACCGCTGTGAGATCATGTGTGCTTGGTTAGCTTTGACAGCGTTGGATGGGATGGGATGGGATGGCATGGGATGGCATGGGATGGCATGGGATGGCATGGGATGGCATGGGATGGCATGGGATGGGAGGAGAGAGAGAGAAAGAGAATTCTTCCATCAAACGTGCAGCTGAGCATATGGATGCGGTCAGAGTATGCATTTGTATTGTCGTCTGACACTTTTCTTTGTTACCTTGGGCCCATATGGGACAGTGACCCAGCAGCTCCAACAGAAGGCAAGGCAGTGGAAGCAAATCATTCCAATGTTCAATTTCAAATGTTCTAATCTTTTATTGTTCAGGCTTGTTTATTCTTTTCTCTTTCCAAACCTATGAAGACAAACTCTTATTATACTCCTGAACTTTGGAATGAATTTGATGTTCATTGCCAGTGCAAAGATGTACTCCAATAACATTTGGATCCCATTTACGACTTCCTATTTCCACTGCAGTTGCCGTTCAAATGAAGTTAACACTGTTTATTGTCAGTATTAGGTGCCCGCTTGTCAAAGTGACTTTAAAAAAAAAAAAAACATGAACACGAGTGCGCTAGAATGCGCTTCAAGTGGGCTCATGCAGCGATTGGTGATTGATTGCAAATAATCTTAATTATCTTCGGTCCCTGGAGTGGCATTACGCTGTATGTAAACAGCTCCCCCGGCCGGCCAGGGTTGATCGTCTACTGTATTTCCTCTCATCTAATCTAAAGTCTTTATGTCCTCTCGTTTGGCACATATCCTGCTCCTCCATTTATGACTGCACTTGCGTGGTTGTTTTTGCGTCGAGGCACTTTTTGTGTAGTCTAAGCGTCAGATCTGTGTATGTGTGTGCGTGTGTGTGTGTGTCTCCTAAAACTCAAAATCTTTTGAGTGTGACATGCACTGACAGCATCACCCAGCTGAACCAAGCTGTCACTGTTGTTGCCCAAAGCGAAAGCCACCTTTGGAATTCAGCTTCAAAAAATGCTTCCTCTATCTGGCTCCCCACAAAAAAACAAGAAAGCCAAGCTTTGAAGGATTTTCCTCTCTATAAATACGTTTCAGAGTTTTCTCTCTGTGTTTTTGTGGCATGTTGTTGTCTTCCCTTGTTGAATCCCTCGGAGAAATGCAATGCTTTCTGCATGGCTGGAAGTAGTGTTAGAATTTGCTAAAAAAAAAGAAAGAAAGAAAGAAAAGAAATGGTCATATTTACTCCGTTTTAATCCATCCATCAAGGAGGTGCAAGAAATATAATCAACTGGATCCAGGTGCATTATTATTCTTTTGTTCATTTCCACCCAACCCCCATAGGGGTTATCAGGAATGATTTTTGTTTTGCAGATCCACAGAGATACCTTTGGCCCCTTCAAGGAAGGAAACAAATGTTAGCTCCGCCACTGCTTGCAATCAACATAGTGTTTCCTAGCGTTTGTATTTGGGAATAGTGCACTGTGGCGCTCATGTCTCGCTCGGTACACCACACCACACCACAGGTGAAGGCAGAGAGAGAGAGATACTACGTACATTAGTGAATGATGGTCCAGTTAGCACCAGACTGGCTCCCACCTGCTTCCTGTTTGGAGTCATAGTGTGCTTGCTTGCTTGCTTGTTTCGATGGTTTCAGCTTTTACTGTTCTTTCTTCGCTTACCCTCTTTGTCGGGATGTATGACGGTCATACTTTCCATCCTTCCTGGAGTCATTAACTGGTACTGGAGTTTTCGGTGCACCGCTGCCGGGCAAAGACATCGTGTCTCCGTAGTGAGTATAGGCTTGGAAGTAGTAGATGGTGCACACGTTAGAAGGAGTGGGAAGGGTGCGGCGGCGGCGGCCTCTGGCCTGTCACCTGACACTTCAAACAGCGTTCCCCAATGTTTTCCATTGCATTATAATTCCACTCTTCCATGGCTTCATTCTGTCAAAGCTGTGGGCCTTTTTTGAACTTTATTTCCACAGTCCTCTGACTGAATCAGAGAAAAATCCAATCCAAACTATATCTAGATTTGATCTTTTTTGTCTATACAGAACAATCGGCTAATATCAGTGGCGGACATTTCCAACATCAAATGGCAACGCTCGCCTTAATCAGTGTGTGGTGGCTCCTTTCAAAAGCTCTTCCTCTTTTCAACTGAAGTGGAAGCGTTAACATGCACTCGAGGCCAGAAATCAAGTGTTGGATTGCGCACGACTGCCTTTTTACTGCAGGCCACCAAAGTGCGGCCACCCACCCAGCCAGCAAATCTTCAGGCGGTAATGCTTTCCAAGCATTTTCTTTCTCTGCGACTGAAATCAAACATGTGATATTGTCCGTAAAGAAAGCATTTGGATGCAACTTGAGAAATGCTCGAAAAGAGTTCTTGACTCGTGAACATTTGAATTGGTTGTCTTTCCATTTGTCGTCTTTGTTTGGATTTGCCTTGTTTACAGGCTTGTTTGGCCTCCCAAACACACACACACCACTCACTGGCACTTGTATTCTTGAAGACTGCTTCTGGCAGCAGTTTGATTGTTTTGATTTGTTTTCCCAAGTATCAAAGTCAGTCTCTGCGGCTGCGGCGGCGCTTCCGTGCTAATTTGCACAGCCCACAAGACTACTGTCGAATGACACTTCCAAAGACATTTTACAGCAAGCCCGCCCGGCCGCCCGAGACAGTAAATCCACAAGCTTTTCAGGGAATCCTTTGTTAATTAGGAATGACCTGGCCCAGGGTGGGTTTTCTTGAATCTTCCTTCTGAAACAAATCCCCGTTGAGCTCAAAGGAACTGTCTGAACACACATCTTTTAATCTGCTTTCAAATAGACAAAAGACTGATGGCAAGGCCCTGCTTGCCAACATCTTTTATGTCCCAGCTCCAATCAAACTGTTGTCATCCATAAGTCTTCTACTTAGCACATAACTCTTTTATAGCTTTGGAATGGAAGCACTATTGATCAAGGTAATGCTGATAATTTATTGAAGGAGATGAATTAGCGGTGTGGGAAGCATGAGGGATTTCCACTATCAATAAAGCACACATCAGCAGCGCGAGCTATGGACGTTGTCACATTTCAACTCCCCTCCTCCGTGGGGAGGGAGGGAGGGAGGGAGGGAGGAAGGGTTAAGGCTTACGGTTCTCTCTGTCAGTCCTAACGAGAGGATGGAGGAAAGAAATCAAAGGGGAGGGAGCGACCCTTTGATTGGCAGCAAGTTTCTTCACCCCCTCCAAGACGACAATGGATTGTTCAGCCGAGTTCCGCTCTCGTTTACAGATGCATCACTCATTAGTGCTTGGTGAGCCCAGTCAATTATAGCTGCAATCAGGACATATTACTGATACTAATCGGAATCAATTTAACAGGGCTTAGCAGTGCAGCACAACTGCTTGGGCCCATTAGAAACTTACGAGAGGGAAACGCGCACCTCTTCATCTTGTTCATAGAGATAGATACTTGCTTGCTTGCTTGCTTGATTGATTGTTCAAATTCACACAAGTCACAGGTCGCTAATTGAGCTAAATTGAGGTCTTTTGTTTGTGCCTTCCATAGAACGGAATGGAAAATCACTGGAAACGCTATCAAACGTGCTTATTTGTATGGAAAGAATAAATCATAAAAAAATCAAATAAGAATCATTTGTTTAATTATCAAATAAATTGGACGTCAGGACTATGACAAAAAAAAAATCCATTCATCATATCAGAGCCAATCAAACATTTTTTTCTTTTGGAGTGAAAAGAACCTTTCATTCTTTGTTCAGTTCAATCGAAAGAGTTTGTGATCTAATTTTACCGCACATCTGACTGCCCTACCTCCTGTCCGTCCGTCTCTTTGTTGAGCCAGTGAAAGACACGTTGTAACATGTGCACCTGTGAAGGCAGAGGGAAAAAAAAACAAAAAAAACGTTGAGCACTGTGCTGTCCAGGGAGCCTGTTTACCTGTGAGCATCACAAAGGAATCTGTTGGTTTGAAAATATACTCATTGCATCTTTAGACTCATGCAATTAGTCAATCTTAATGCACGTATTACAATTCAAAGTGTGTGTGTGTGCGTGTGTGTGTGTGTGTGTGTGCGCGTGCGTGCGTATAATTGCAACCATATGTGCTCACATTCCTTAACTGTACATAGCATCAACACTCATGACAATGCCCAAACACACAGAGGCAGACTTCCTTACCATAGAAGCCAAAAAGTGACTTGATCAAGAGCGTAAACATTTTCCTTGTTGTCACGGAGAGATCAACAGTGCGCACGTGTGCGTTTGCCCTTCTCGTCGTGATAGTGTGTGAAGGAAGGGCTGCGTGAGAAAAGAGGGAGGGAGGGAGGCTCTTGTCTGGGTTATGCATTAGAACCTCCCCACGGTTTGGTGCAGTTCAACCCTCAGACCGCCGAGGAAATTGAAAGAAAAGCTAAAGAGTCGTTTGATGAGCTCCTTTTGCCTTTCACATACTACGTACTTGCTGCCTACCTTTCTTTGCCGTTCTGCTTTTGCGGCTTCGATCCTCGGCTTCTCCGCTTTCTGCTTTCTGCTTTCTGCTTTGGTCGCTCGCTGCCAGGAAACGAGCTTGGCTGTAAGGAGAGACCGGACGGAGCAGATGAGTGAGGGAGATGTGCAGACTGGCACAGTCATTCCATGTATTATACATGAAGTAGTAGTCCCACCATGTGCTTTAAGTCCACTCGCAATTATTTACAATCGTCGCCCTTTTAATTAGCTTTTATTCGTGTGACCTCATTGCCGAATGAAGATTCCCCCCCCCCCCCAACATTCCCCTAATGCATGCGTGTCAAACCCGAGGCCAGATACGACGGGTCGCATCATTTGATGCGGCCCGCCAAGACAAATTTTGCATCCACTTTGTGCCATGACTAAAATGACTAATTGTTTGAACATTTTTTACTAGTCTCTGATTTCAAACTTGGTTATCAGTTTGTAATGTAGCCTATAGTGTATCTAGAAAACTTTGACAATCTCCGAGGAAAACCATGACGACTAGTACAACGATTGGCGTTGTTAGCACTCATTGCTAATTAGCTTTCTCCGGTCCTCTAAATATTTGAGCACGGCTTTTATGTCTTGGAATTGTTGCACGTATATACAGTGTGTGTGTGCGTGTGTAGATTACAGTAGCGTGCCTTTGCAAGCTTATCTAATATTAAGTTGCGCTCTGTTGTGGATCAGATTAGTTGCAATGATGAAGTTCAGCTCTGGTTAATCACGCTAGTTCCTTCGCGGATGTGCATTTTTCTCATATCGCTTCTTCTTGCATCTTTCATTTCGGGCAGGCATGCTCCCTTTTTTTTTTTTTTTTTTTTGCTAGGCCTTCCTTTGACTTCTTTTGTGAATACTACGAGCTGACCTCTTGCTAACCCTGTTTATGCAACTCCAGGCCTCAAAGAGCTGGCTTTGCCTTCTTCATGTTCTTGTTGTCACATTGCCACTGTTGCTGAAATTGAAAGTTTCCGCTTCCAAGTCAATTCCAGACAGCACAGCACAGCACAGCGATGAAGACGTGACTTCACAATACTTCCCAATGAAAGAGTGCGTTGCTTAGCAACTCCTGGTCCACAGTGGCAAGCTCCAGGGGTGATGAGACTTTTCTTCTTTTAGCATTAAAGCAGTGCAGAAACTCACTTGTTGCCAATATGATATATAATCTCATGATCATATATTTGATGATTAGACTAAGATTTGTTGTTTGTGCTAATACATGAGGATTGGTTAGGAAATATCAACCTAATTTGCATAGATTTAAGCCGGCCTCCTTTGCATTAGCAAATTCATGCACAGGGGCAATGAAAGTGTTTTTTTCTTCCCCCCCCCCCCCCCAAATGGACACTATTTTAAATTTGCATGTTTGCTTTGGTCCATTTTCTAAGCCGTGGCTGTCACTTGCCGCTGCTTCTTCCCCTTTCTTTCTTTCTTTCTTTCTTTCTTTCTTTCTTTCTTTCTTTCTTTCTTTCTTTCTTTCTTTCTTTCTTTCTTTCTTTCTTTCTTCCATTCTCATTGCCATTGGCCTGTCACTCGCCGTCATCCTCTCACAAAGGTCTCTCGCATCCTCCCCCCCCCCTCCCCCGCCCCCGCCTTCCCTCCGTCCATCAAGTTGGCCTTCTCCCACCACTCGGCTCAGCTTGCCCATTTTTCTTGCCACTTTTCATATGGTAGTCCGCGCCCGTCCGTCCGCCCGCCCGCCCGCCCGCCCGCTCCAGGCAGCATTTTCTTTCCCTCCTCAATGGCATAGTAACTCCTGAGTCAGGCTGCCATGTCAGCAAGTGTGTTGTGTTGCCTGGAAGGATTTTCCATCCCTCAAGTTAAGATTCTCAGCTCTGCTTTATGCCCAGATCCTCGTTACTTCAAAAAGCAACTCTCAAACACTTTACGGATGCCCATGAAAATAGACACACTCGTGTACACGTTTCTACACAATGCCAGGTTGCACATGACAAAGGTCTCAATATTTTATGAACATCCCTTTCCCTTTTCCTCTGTTCCTTTCAACTTTGTTCTTACATTATTCCAGCTTTCAGCATTCTCTCTCGAAAAAGTTCAGTCCTTTTTTTTTGTGAACACAACAGCGGTGACAGACGTGGGCCTTGAGAGCTCAAGGAAATGCATCAAAGAAAGGCAGAGTCTTCTAGTTTAGTGGAATATGGAAGGACAAGTTTGAAGGCTGCATTGTGAGGACAAAACAAAACAAAACAAAACTCCATTCACTCAGCTCGGAGCCCTTTATATAAAAATTCCGTTTCTCACGTTTCCTTGCATGATTCCTCTTCTTTTTTTTTTCCTTTTAACTTCAAGGGAGCGTGAGTCACATTTTAATCAAGTGGAGTGATATGTGCACAACTTTCATCTGTATCTTTGTCATGGACAATATGTGCAGAGACAGAATTTCATAGAGTTGCATCAAGCTAGCTGGTATTGGAACAGATGACGTGAAACATGAACTCCTAGACATGTTTTTAGATTTTCTCGAATAAACATGTGGGCAATAATAATTGTTCAAATCCATGACTTAACTTCTTCAACAAAGTAAAGAGAGGGGCTTCCAGTGTGCGTGTGTGTGTGTCTGTGCAAAGACTCAATCCTAAGGTGAACACTTTGAGAGGTGCTGATGAGTTTTCTCCCGTTTCCTTTGTGATGTTGTGAGCGTGCGTACGCACGTGCGTGTATGGCGTTTTGACAGAGCATATCTTTGTGTATCTTTCCTCCCCCCCTCTAATTGAATGGGTCCCTCAGGGCATCCATCCGCTGCTTGTTTATACGCTGACACCACCAATGTGTGCGTCTGCATGTGTTTTGACGCTCTTGCAGAACAATGCGGTTTTTTCTTTTTTTCTTTATTGTTTAATTATACCCCCACAGCTGGGGAGATAGAGGAAGGGAATGAGGGCAGGAAAGGAAGAGTTATTGATTAAATTAGTCCCATTATACATATTTAATGCTTTGCTTTGTCGTCAACTCCCTGACTGCAGCTTTCCTTTCCCTCCTTTGGATTTTGCTCATTGTGTTCCCTTTTAAGACCTCCAGTGAGGAATATACGGGATTTCAATGTAATATTCGATACACCTAACGCAATATTTAAAAATGGGTTTGTTTGTTTGCAGTAATTTACCTCTGTGTGTAAAAGCAGTACAAAAATGGGACGGACGGATCATTTCCATTTGGAAGCAGCATCGAAATTTGGAAATTCTTCATTTTTGTTACTTTTGTATGGGGAAGGGAACATTGTTGACTTTTAATGATTCATTTATAGAAGTCGAATGCGCTCGGCTGGGTATCAAATGTTCACAAGCCTGCTCCGCACACAGGCTTCCATAAAATTCCCGTTGACTAAGTTACGAAGTGATTGCCAATGTAGTTTTGCAATTTGCGCTCCCTAAAAAAATTGGAGACGTGAGTGTTTTTGTTTCCTGTTTAATGATGCCACCGAGCGAGCGAGCGAGCGAGCAAACTGACTGATCTTTTTAATTGCATCCCTTTGGACTGCGAGCTTCTTCCGCACTTCCTTGGGTGTGTGACATAATCCTGTTCTGCCTTTCACACGCAGCCATCATTAAGCAAGTGACGCTTTGTGGTCATCTCCTCCCTCCAATTTGGCCTCCAGACAGCATCTATTATTCAGCACTGGCTTTCAATCTTGTACGATCTATCACTTTCAGGTCCTGTATCAATGTTCACAGTGAATCATTCTTTAGCTCATGTATTTATTTATTTATGTCTGGTGCCAATCTTTTGGTTCAGTGAGGTGTAATGGCTTGGGCGGCAGATGGATGAGGAACATGTCTGGTTTCAAGTCTAAAAATAAAAAGGCCAGCCAGCCAGTGAGGGAGGGAGGGAGGGAGGGAGGGAGGGAGGGAGGGAGGACCTTTGTTGTACATCTATGAAGTGTCAGCCTCAATGTAAGGAAAATGAATAGTAAAGCAGCAGACAGTAATCTGACTTGCGCCCCAAAAGGCAGAAACAAATCAACCTTGACTTTGATTTGCCCTTCCAACAAACCAGCACAATTTACTGACGACTCTTTGTGTCACTTGTGAAAGGCAAGGCCTTTGAATCCCCCTCAAGAAAGAATCGGAACTTTCTCCAGGAGCCCGAGAGGCTTTTGGCTCATCTTACCCTTTTTTCTTTGATTTGGGGAGTCTAATTTGTAGCCAATACGTTCCGGGAAATAAACGAGAGCATTAAGGATGAAGGTTTTTTTATATCTATACATACACACATTGCATGTTTTCCCCCACACTTTTTTTTTTTCCACCACATGACAAATGGTTTTGTTGTCGGGCCCATGCTGAGCGACCCAACCACATTATAGGCTCCTTGGATAAATGACTAAGTTGTGGCTAACTTGATCAGATACAGGCAGGTCATCGGTCTTTCTCCAACTTTTTTTCCACACAACTGGCTCACACACACACACACACACACACACACACACACACACACACACACACACACACACACTTACTATATTGCTTTGATTTAAAGTGCATACATAGGACCTGATTGTTTTCAATATTAAAAAAAACCAAGGTGCATGCTTTGAATCGCGTGGGCTGCTCTAATTCTGTTCTATTCCTTGACCGATGTTTTTTTCCTACGTGGTTTGAACGAGCGTCCATGTTGGTGATCCTGCTCAACTGCGTAACTTTGGGCATGTTTCATCCCTGTGAGGACATCGACTGCAACTCTGACAGATGTAAAATCCTGCAGGTAAGACACATTTTTGCCTTTATATAGTACATCATTGTAGTTTTTTGAAAAAAACTTGCCAGTTGATTCAAATGATTATCCATCATAGCACAAGAGAAGTGCATTCATGACTCTTTTGATTTATTTACTGGGGGGAAAAATGCTGGAAAGCTTTTAATTTTAAATGTGGTCGGTCAAATTGCTCTGTATCTCTGGCCCCATTTGCAGAGCGCAGATGGAAATAAACAAAAGCGTTGTGTGGAGGTGTTTCCATTAAGTCCTGTCATGCATAGCCATTGCTAATGGAGGCATATTTTGGTGTTGTTTTCCTTTTGCACATTTATTTTATTCATTGGATGAAAGAGTCAAACAGCGCTGCATGCACGCACGCACGCACGCTGTGGAATAGATCAGCTTGTTATCTGGCGCTGTTCATCTTGTGCAGCGAGCTGATAATGCGTTTACAAAGTGCTTTCAAATAGATTCGTTTGTTTTTGTTGGTTGACTCAGCGGGATTGAGCACACGTTGAGGTCCTTTTAATCAAATGAAATGATTTGGCAGAGAAAAACTATCAGATGCAAATAATCATATTATAATGAAATGACGTCAATTATAGTATGACCATGTTAAAACGGAGCGATCCTTTCCATACTTAGCTAATGTGACCAGTGTTCCCTTTTTACGCTATTTGAATTGAAATAAGTTGCACAGTTAAGGTGTTTATCATTTTAGGAGGCTACACATGTATTCATTATTGAATAAATGCTCATCAAAACAAACTTGGAAACAAGTCTCCCGTAGACATGAGATGCTTCCAGCTCGGAATGATCCCGCGCTGAACTCCTGAACTCTTTTTCAGGGGGTGGGAACGACGATGAAGTCATCTGAAAAGAGCTGAAATTCCAAGACGGAGCATTATTTCAGGAACTCAATTCCTGTTTATTCCCCACAGAGAGGTGGCTAGTTGGGGTCACATGGAGCCAACAGTAGCTGCTTTGCTTTTTCCTCTCCCGCTGTAGGCCATTTTTGGGGTTTTTTTTTGCCTTTAGGTGCACTTTCTTCATCGTGCCTATCTGACCTCTACGTGACCTGGAAAACACCCAACGTGTTCATGAACAGAACCACACCATAGGAGTTTTAGAAGTACTCCTCAAAGCTGTGGCAGTCCTGCACAGTATCTAATAGCCTCTTTTAAACACACAGGCACGTGCACACACTCGCGCACTGTGCATTGAGTGCTCTCAGCATTAGCGACTCAGCACACTTTCAACTTAAAGGCTGCATTCAAGAGGTGACAAGAGGGCGCGTAATGCTGCCGCTGCCGCATTGATAACACGCAGGGCAGCGGCGCAAGCTGCCTGGCGAACATGTGTGTTTACACTTGCTCTCAGGCAATCCACACACGCACGCACGCACGCACACACACATGTGGGCTTAGTGTGTGTGTGTGGAGGCATCTCTGTTGGGGGTAAAACATGCGCATGTTTAGGCCAGTGTCAATTGGTGTTTGCGCTTGACTGGTCATCGGCGGAACATACGTACGTAGCATGCCTTTCATCCAGAGTCAGTGAGGACAAGCAATTTTGCAAATGGATGGAATGGAACAATCATTTTATTTGCCTCAAATTATGCTTTGAGGATTTGATTTATGAATGGAAAACACAAAGCCACTGAACCATATACTAAATATATTGCCTTTATTAATGATTTTATTTATTTTTTTGGCGGCGGATATACTTTGTTTAAAAAAGGCAAACAATGACGTAGTCCCGGTGACCCTCAAGTGAATAAGCAATATAGAAAATGGACCGCTTAGTAATCCTGGGTGGAAACTCACCTTTGTGCTTGGCAAAGGTAACGACAATGATATATTTGGCAAGAAAGCGGATGGAGGTGATGGAAACGTCAAATTGTAAAAGTCAACCAAGACAGCTTTTTGGATGTATTGTGTTGTACATGCCAGCAGAGTCTTTTTGAACCAATGCCAAGGTGCACTGAATCCCTTCTCCTCGGCAACCCAACACCTTTGGAGGACACTTGTCATTTTGTCACTTCACTTAATAGTTTGTCTCGCAGCCAAAGTTCGGGCTATTAAGCTTTCACGCTTGTTATTAACGGCAAGTGTCTGGTGAGATTTTACAGGGTTGCTGTACTCTGCAGGGAGGGAGGGAGGGAGGGAGGGAGGGAGGGAGGGAGGGAGGGAGGGAGGGACGGGCGTTCCATATTTGCCAGCGCTGGCAAGGCATTGTTTGGAACCTATATAGAACCATGATGCCCACTCAGAGAAAATAAAGCACTTTTGACTGAGTGATCATCCATCCAATGTTCTCGACTCATTCTGGTGGAGGGTAACTATCCCAGGTTCCTTATCTCCGGTCACAATTCCCATACGGTATACAATGTACATACATGGAGTTTCCCCATAGCTGATTAAAATGGCAAAGCGCTGCATTCTACTTAGCGGCCAACGTCCAAGCAACAGGAGCTTTGCTTTGTTCTAAACTTAACACATTTGATATATTTATACCTTCCTCTGTTCATGTTGGGGGTGACTCATCTATCAGTGGGTGTCCTGTGCCTTGAACTGCTTCCAGAATCGCTCTCAACTCTGTTGTGTTTCTTTTTTTTTTTTTGGGAGGGGGGGCATTCTCATTTCCATTCCATTTATTTATGGCTACCCAGTTCAACTTCATCAAATACTGACTTGAATTTTTTTTCTGCAGGATTTTGATGACTTTATCTTTGCATTCTTTGCCATTGAGATGGTCATTAAGATGGTGGCTCTTGGGATTTTTGGCAAGAAATGTTACCTTGGAGATACCTGGAACCGCTTGGACTTCTTCATAGTCATAGCAGGGTAAGTCACGTCACACAATGAAAATAAACAAACACAGTGTTTAGAATAATCTGTCATTGAATTAAGAGAGAATTGAATCAATTTACTAGTTGATTTCATTTGCACTTCAATCGCAAATATACATATTCCTTTGAAACTCCAAATTTGCCCAGGGGAACATCATGCAAGCACCAAAACTCAAGTTAATTACTGTTGAGGATCAAATACTTGAAGCCATTTAAAACAATGAAAACCGGATGGATTTTTGATATCGATATTGATTTGTCTTCAGCTATATAAAAGTAATTAGTTAATAAACATTATTGATTTTTTTTTATTGAGTGTTTATTTTTTTTGATCATATTTATGGGCCCCCCCCCATTACCGATTTGCTCAAGACTTCACGGCTCTTTTGAATTCGTGCAAGAGATTCCGAGAAGCCGCCAATGTATTCTAGATAGAAGCGGAAAGAAGAAGTTTCTGCGTGTGTTCTTTAACATGCCACTGTGCCGTCAAACATCTTCTTTTGGCGACATACTTCCTGCTGTGCTTGATACTGTGGGAAAATGTCACATGCAATTTCTGAAAAGGTTAGCAAGTAATGGAGTGTTTATCAGGGCTTGACAGTAAACATGTCACAGGAAATGAGCAGAATTCCCATTTCGGAGTCTAGCCTTTGCCTAGAGTGATTGGATTGTTTGTATAATACTATGTAAGCTTTTTGCCGGCTTTAAGCTTCATGCACATTTTCAAAGCTTGATGGAAAGAAAGTTGCATCACAAATGAAAATGAATGGATGCTACGTTTCCTTGTTAATAGTGTGTTTGCGTGTTGATACGTACATTGATTGGCGCTGGGGAGGACCCAACGGATGTCTGCAATAACCCCATCTTGAGTCCAGCTTTGCTTGACTGGCGCTTGGATGGGGATCTGGGGCACAAAGGGCAATAGATTGGCAGAGAAAGGAATAGACGCTGAAGCATCAGCTCCATTTTCCTCCTTCAATATTTAATCTGGTCTGATGTGCGAGAAGAGAGGCACCATTGCAGCCCAAAATAGTCACCCGGGACGGGCCGGGCCGGGCCGGGCCGTCTGTTGGTTTTGTTGTCGTCCCCTGTAGCCATTAATCTTTCATAAAAGCACACCGATATCCTCTAAACTTTCCGTTTCGTCAACGGAACAAAACCATTCTCAAGTTCTGATGAAGTTTGTTGTTGTCGTGTCGCTCGTCGGAGACTTCTTAAAAGTCCCAATGATCGTCACGCGCACGCACACACACATCTGGGTGTGGTGAAATTTGCCCTCTGCATTGAACCCATCCCCGTGTGATTTTGATCCATCCCCTAGGGGAGAGGGGATCAGTGAGCAGCAGCGGTGCCGCCGCGGCGCTCGGGAATCATTCGGTGATCTTGCTCGCTAACCAGCTAGCACCTTGACTGATGGAACACATCCTGCTTTATTTATTCATTCGTTCATCTATCGAGAGCAAAATGCATTGAACCTGATCTTGAGTGTTGTGCTTCTCTTTGATTTATTGATGCTGTATGGATCCATTCCAGCTTTGTTTGGTGTCTTCGGGAGCTGAAGGAGACTGACAAAGTCAATCCATGATACCACATAGAAGAGTGTAAGAACTTGTACGTCGTTCTTTTAGAGTGCTTTTCCAATCATCCCCTTAAAATATCTGAGTTTGAATCACCATTGGAGTTAGCTGTTGACTTTTCTTCAGACACTATTTAGGTCCATCTTATTTTAAAGTATGAAATGATTCAAAGTTGTTCAAATCATCCATTATGCCAAATTAGCATATTGAAAAAATGGATGGACGGATGGACGGACGGATGGTTTGACAGAAAATTTGTAGCGACGCGAGAAGGACACAGAAAAGGAGATGGCACGAATGAACAATGATGGCCGTTAAACAAAAGCATTTGCTGCCAAACAGCCAGCCAGCCAGCCAGCCAGCCAGCCAGCCAGCCAGCCAGCCAGCCCCTTCCTTCCTTCCTTCCTTCCTTCCTTCCTTCCTTCCTTCCTTCCTTCCTTCCTTCCTTCCTTCCTTCCTTCCTTCCTTCCTTCCTTCCTTCCTTCCTTCCTTCCTTCCTTCCTTCCTTCCTTCCTTCCTTCCTTCCTTCCTTCCTCCCTTCCTTCCTCCATTAGCCAGATTGTCTTCCAAGTACAAGGGGGTCATCGGATTGGCTGGAGATTATTATTCGCCAGTATATTAGTTTAGTGTTTAGGTCTGAAAAGGAGAGTCAGTGGTTCACTGTAATGGCGGATAGATCATGCAGGCAGATAAGCATTGGAGTGGCTTGCTCGTGGAAAGTGTTGCTGATGAGAGAGCGAGAGAGAGCGAGAGAGAGCGAGAGAGAGCGAGAGAGAGCGAGAGAGAGCGAGAGAGAGCGAGAGAGAGCGAGAGAGAGCGAGAGAGAGAGAGAGAGAGAGAGAGAGAGAGAGAGAGAGAGAGAGAGAGAGGCTCTCAATCACATTCAGCATGAAAACACTCCATCTGTCTTTTCCCCGTGGTCCTCCATTCCTCCACTTGCGCTAAGTGACTAGACTCACTACTTTGGCATTATCATGCTATGTAGCCATCTCGAAAGCGTTCCCATGTGTTTCATGTAGTAATGTACACTCTGCACCTAAGAGCTCCAATTTTATTGCTAACATTCTTTTCGCTATAATTTGATGCATATGCTGCAGAGTAGGCAGTTGGGTGGCAGCCATCCAGAGTCGATTTTGCAGCTGGATTGCATAGGATTTTATCGATTGATTTCATTTGTAATGGATTTGATCTCGCTTTTATTTTTGTGCTTTTGCAGACTCCAAATACCCTTTGATACCGCAGCAAGCAAAGACAAATTAGGTGCGGCTCGCGAGAATATGCTAACCAACAAAGGCACGGATGGTCAGATGCGAAAGAAGCCAATGCTAAACACGAAAAGAAATCATCGCTTATTACATCATGTCTTCAAATAAATATTGCGTGATCTGAGCGTGCGGCTCGGCTACACTAGCCTCCAAAAACATGTGTTCATTTGTAGCGGCCGCACGGAAAGATTAGCTCTTCAATAGATTTCACGTGTTATGACACGGATGGTGGATTGGAACCTTTTTAGTTGACTTTGTCAATTAAGTTAAGATATGGATGGCGCTTATTTGTAGTTTCAAGCACATATGATGATGATGATGATGATGATCATAGCCATTTGATTTTTTTTCCAACAGCCGCTATCAGGCCATTCTTATGTAGGTAGCGTGCAAGTGTTGCGTTTGTCGTCTTGTCCCTCTCGTAACTCGTTCCTGCTGCACTTGACAAAACACATCAGTCTTCTCTCAAGTCCAAATAAAACAAGTCATGATCGACAAGATAAAAAGAAGCAGACATCTTGGGGGACAAGTGAGGATAAGTGTGAACTGTTTCTCATTTGCATTTTGCCTAATTGCGACGATCTGTGGGGTCATTTCCAGCAAGTGTGTCCCGTGTGGCTCTTTTTTTTGTTTTTGTTTTTTTCTGTCGCAAATATATCGTGCACCACATGTTGCCATGTGTTCCCCCTCTGCAGCCTCAGGCCTCGAAGTACCGGAACAGTGGTGCTCTTTCTTCATTTTTAGAGCTGATATCACCTCATATTTAGATCCTTAGTCTATAAAAAAAAAAAAAGAAAACATGCAAAACAATGGCGTCTGCCATCAGTGACAATTTCAGCTTCATTTCAGTGCTTGTGTGCGTGTGTGTGTGTGTGCGTGTGTGTGCGTGCGCCAGTAACTCTCATGGCATTGCATGATTTCATTGCATCTCATGATGTTGTCTCTAGTTTGTCCTTTCTCCACATTAAAATATGTGCATAAGTATCCAATTAGTGTGAATGACAAGATGCAGAACCTATCCTTTTATCCTCAACATCAACTGTGTGCGTGTGTCCATGTGTGTGTGGTGGGGGAATTGCTTCTTTGGATGAAGTTGTGAATTCTCTGCACGCAAATGTATTTCTATCAGGCTTGCCGGCAGTCATTGCACAGCCCAATGTCAACGTGCTAACTTTCTGTCATTTCCATCATTTGTTTAGCGCACAACTTGGCAGGTTTTGTTGCGCACACCAAACATCATCTGGCTGTCATTACCGGGGTAGCCAGTGTCCTTACTGTTTTCTTTGAAAAGAAGTCATCCGTCATCCAATTCGAACGTTTGTTCGGTTAACTCATGTTGATGTGTGACTAATTATAGAATCGTCAAATATATTGCTCTCAATTTGTTGAAATGGATGTTTTGAATCAAGAGAAACTTGCAAAGCCAATTCCTAGACTGATACTTTGCCACTGACTGAGAACCGCCGTACAGCAAAGTATCGGTGGATCCCATTGTCGGCCGCCTTGTTGTCGTCGTCGTCGTCGTCCTCGCTGGAAATGACAAATTAAAACAATGGGATAGAAGATTAGCATTCATTTCTTGCAATTTCAAGGAAATCTGCTATTTGGGGGGAAATGTTATGTAGCTGTCAGAAGTACCTGTGGCAGTGGTACTTTGTATCGTTATCAATGGCTACTGTATCCATCGGTCTGAAAAAAGTGTGGTATGGAACATTCCTAAATTACACATTTGAACTTTCACCTTCATTGAATTTGACATATACTTCAATATGAAAAGAGCAAGTGTTTGTACAGGCGAGCAAGCGTGTGTGGCAGATCCTATCGTTGATGACTATAATAACAAGAATAATATGACTCACGATGATAAGAATAATGATGATAAATGATCAATTATTGAAAAGACAAAGCAAAGACAATGAAATTGACATGCTTTCAACCGGTGCGCTTGTCGACAGACAGACAGACTTGGAGTGTGTGCGAGGAGGGAATTCCTTGGCCCGCGTTTGCCTTCAAGCCGCCGCCGCCGCCCGCACATGTGCCGCGCATATGCTCCAAAGTGCGAGGAGAGACAATGACATCAAGACACAGAAACCCCCAAAACCATTCCTCTGCCCTCTTGGGCTCTGTCCTTCTAACCTCCAATCACCTCCTCTGAGCTGCTGCCAATAGCGTCTCCAATGTCGCAGGGAGCCAGACTCCTCTCAGGTTGCTCTTTTGTCTGCTGCCGACGCCACCTTTCTCCACGACCCCCAACCCCCCCCCCCCCCTCGGGGCGCGCATCCCTCGGCTTCTGAAGGTTGATTGTGCAAGTGTGCGTGTGAATACATGCGTGTTTATCAGGCCCCGCAAACATTGCGTGTGTGCTGCGGACTGCGTTCCATATCCGAGCGCAAACACATGCAGTGCGGTGGGTTCGGTGGGCCGCACTCCATTGAGCTTTTGCATATTGTTTGCCAGAACACATGCGCTGCATTTGTCTCCAAATGCAAGAATGTCGATAGGATTTGGCTCATTAGAGCATCAATGACTACTAGCCTAGCCCAGAGAGTATTTGTCATCTCTTTTATTGTCCTTTTTGTGTCACAGAATGTTGGAGTATTCCCTCAACCTGCAGAACGTCAGTTTTTCAGCGGTGAGGACGGTCCGAGTGTTGAGGCCATTGAGGGCCATCAATCGAGTGCCAAGTAAGTCGCGCCCTAGACAAAGACATCAAGAAGATGACATGAATGCTGCCGATGAGCACTTTGATCATGACATTTGAATTGATGAGGAAATAAGCACGACTTGAGCAGGACTGATTTCTGATCATTACAAAGGCACGCCTTTGTGTGATACGAATAGACTTGTCGCACTGTTTGCCCAAATGCTCGTTCATCACAAACATGTCGTCTATATTTGCCCCAAACGTTCAAACCTGGAATGGGCATTGTAACATTTTACAATAATGGCTCGGTTCATGCGTGTGGACTTCCAAAAGCCATTCTATAAGATTTGAGTCCGCCCCAAATGTTGTTCTGTACTTGCTGCTATCGGGCCAGTTGCGTTCTATTCAACCATCAAATGAGAAGAGACGCACGCAGGTGTATCCTGGCACCGGACTGGGGGAGGCCATTTGCGTTAGCGTACCAAGATTACAAAGCTGACTGGAGCTATACCTGATCACGAGAGTCCACTAAGCAAAGCTCGTTTTCTTGCAAACAGATGCTTCCCTGATCACATACAAGCATTTGCCTGCCTGCCAGGTTGCCAGGTTGCCAGGTTGCCAGGCTGCCAGGCTGCCTGGCTGCCAGGCTGCCAGGCAGCCACGTTTCAAGGCAGTGGCCACCCACAGCGAGGCACACAGAGCGATTGAATGGGGACTGTCCAAGCTCGCTCATCTGGTTCAGGTCGACTCTGAATATTTTCTTTTTCTTTTACAGAGGGGATGAGCGTACGTCGACATTCATTTCATGATGATGACGATGAATAGCTTTCCACGTTCTTAAGCGCAATGATGAACAAGTCCATTTTTTTTTCTCTCCAGGTGCTCTGGCCACACTCCCTCCAAAATATCCTGCTTTGAAATCAGTCCAAACCGCAATCACTGTGATGAAAATCCAATTCTACAAAAGCACTTAGCTGCTCTGCCATTTTATAGCCATGGTCAAGATCAATCTAAATTGATTTGGGCCTACCACATAACCAACGAGAGGGTCACCGAGTGCCCCTTTGCCTTGAAAAAAAAAGGCCATTTTCAAACCAAATACCATTATGATAGGCTTGGACTTACAACATGTTTGTTTTGTACTAATAAATGTGTGTAAAATATATGTAGCTTCGTATTAAAACTCCGCTTGATCGAATAATTCACTCACTTTCAAAATGGTGATGGTTGTTGGTAGAGCAACTGTTTCTTGTGTTGTTGGGTTCTCCTGCTTTGTGCGCATCTTTTATTGAAAGCAAAATTCAGAAAGGATTTCCATGTACTGTATGGCCAGTCAGAAACCAAAGCCCGTAGCAGATGTTCTCTTTTTGTAAGGGAGGGCTGGAGAAAGCACATGAATGAACTAGGTAGATAGATAGATAGATAGATAGATAGATAGATAGATAGATAGATAGATAGATAGATAGATAGATAGATAGATAGATAGATAGATAGATAGATAGATAGATAGATAGATAGATAGATAGATAGATAGATAGATAGATAGATAGATAGATAGATAGATAGATAGATAGATAGATAGATAGATAGATAGATAGATAGATAGATAGATAGATAGTACGGCAAAGTGCATGGCAATGCCGAAAAATGCTTTCGCAGACAGTGACAGCTAACTGCAGAGTATCAGCGGGTCAGCCGTGAGGAATTTTCTTTTTTCCTTTTTGCATACCAAATACTTCTGGCTAACTCCCATCACCTGCCCTCCATGCCTCAAAAGTCCCTTATCAGAAAATGATCGTTATTATGAATGCCAGTCTCCTGGAGAGAAGGACACAAGCCACCGGGATAGAAACAGTCAGGGGTAGGATTTGAAACCAGACACATCAGAGAAAGACAAGATGGACTGCATGTCAAGCAAGGAGAATTATCAATCCAAGGTAGTAAGAAAAGGCAAATGTTGGGCTAGTATCAGCCGGAGCTGCAAGTTGAGCCAAAATGAGCAAGGAGGTGCGTGTGCGTGTGCGTGTGCATGTGTGTGGGCTGCAAGGGAAGAGTGTGAGCACGCTGTGGCGGGAGGGAGGGAGGGAGGGAGGGGGTGAGGGAGGGAGGGAGGGAGGGAGGGAGGGAGGGAGGGAGGGAGGGAGGGAGGGAGGGAGGGACATCCATTTATGATTCATGTTGCATTTATTATTAATGTTCATATCTTTTTGTTGTACATAATCATTTCGAGAACGATGATTATACCTACACGGTTATACTTGAATTCATAAGAACGATAAGTAAATTGATCGAAGGTGAAGCTATCACATCAAGTGTCAAGTCGGAATGTTAAGTCTGTGAATTGTGTCGACGGGGTTTGACTTGTAAATACATAGTAGGCTAGATGAAAGGAAGAGGTCAGGTCAGGTCAGGTCAGGTCACCTCACCTCACCTCACCTCACCTTTGTCCTTGCGTGTGTCTCCTTTCAGGTATGCGCATCCTGGTTACCCTGCTGCTCGACACTCTGCCCATGCTGGGCAACGTGCTGTTGCTTTGCTTCTTTGTCTTTTTCATATTTGGCATCGTGGGAGTTCAGCTGTGGGCCGGCCTGCTCCGAAACCGTTGCTTTGTTGAGGACAACTTCTCCTTGTGAGTCCTTGAATCCAAATTCAATCGCATGTTCACGATTGGGATTCTTTTTCGGAACCATCCGTCTTTGTCTCGTTTGTACGTAGTATGTGTGGAGAGCACCCAGATAACACTCGGTTTGTATCGCCGGATGTCCTCGTTTGTCCCTAGCCCTCTGTCTGCGGAGCTGGAGAAATACTACCACACGGAAAATGACGACGAGAACCCTTTCATTTGCTCTCAGCCCAGAGAGAACGGCATGAGGGACTGTAGCTCCGTGCCCAAGCTCTACGACGAGGCAGGTCTGCTGCAATGCAACCTGGACATGTACTCGTACAACAGCACCGATAACACCACCTGCGTCAACTGGAACCAGTATTACAGCAACTGCTCGGCCGGTCTGGTTAACCCCTTCAAGGGGGCCATCAATTTTGATAACATCTGCTACGCCTGGATTGCCATTTTCCAGGTAAGGAGCGACACCCGCATTTCAGACGGGCGTCCGCCGAATGGCTGTAACGATGCAAAACGGAAGGGGCGCCCGTTGTCTCGGAGCGGCCGGCATCTCGGGGGGGTCCGGCTCGACGCCATGAGCCGGCCGGATTTCCCGTCGGCGGCCGGGATTTTCCGCGCCATTTGTTAGCTATCGCCGCCGCATCATCCGTAAAGCTTTTGTTTGTGTCGCGTCAGAGGACGCAAAGCAGATTGGGGATGAGTTGTGCCGCTGTGTGTGTGTGTGTGGGGGGGGGTGCGTGCAAGCAGCAAAAAAAAGCCGCATGTTCTTCCTTAGGTGATCACTCTGGAAGGCTGGGTGGATATCATGTATTTCGTGATGGACGCTCATTCCTTCTACAACTTCATCTACTTCATCTTACTGATTATCGTACGTACTACCTGCGGCCAATTTCAGGTGAATTGCGTGGGCTAGCAGCCATTTGACACGGCAACTCTTCTCTCTCTGTCCTCAGATTGGCTCGTTCTTCATGATTAACCTCTGCCTGGTCGTCATTGCCACTCAATTCTCAGAAACCAAGCAGAGAGAGAGTCAGCTGATGAAGGAGCAGAGAGTCCGCTTCATGTCCAACGCCAGCACCTTAGCCTCACTTTCCGAACCGGGCTCTTGCTACGACGAGCTGCTCAAGTATCTGGTCCACGTGATCCGTAAGGGAGCCAAAGAGGCGGCCCGCATCTGCAGGTTCTTAGCACGTCGTGCGGGACTCACCATTGCCGCCTCGCCGCCTCCGGTGGAACCCCAACAAAGGCAAAGCCAGAGGCGGGGGAGGAGGAAGTCCTCCAGACAGGGCTCCTTTTCCGTCTATCATATGGCCCACCCGCACCCCCACTATCATTATCATTTTGGGAACGGCAGTGTGAGAGCAGGAGGGAACATCAGATGTCTGGAAGGTCAGGATGCCGACCCATCTTCTCAGAATGACAACAGCGTAGGAGCAAATACGACCTTAGCCCCGCCCCCTCGCTCGGTCGGTACCGCCGCTTCGGACAGCGACCTGGCAGGATTTGCCGTCGCCGTGCTCCACCGAGAAACTCCCTCAAGGGCAAACCTCTGGCAAACCCCCAGCCAATCGTCCTTCGCCTCGATGAAGAGGAACTCGGTGCCCTTCGCTGCGCCCGGCCTCAAGAATTACCCGACTCTCCAGGCCCGAGCTTTCGCCGAGTCCAGGCGAGGGAGCGTGGCGACCGGTACGCTGATGAACGTCAGTCTCAACGTTCCGCCGGCGCCGTACGGGAGAAGGCGGCAGAGCTTGGCGGACCCCTCAGGTAGAGCTCGGATCCTTTTCTGCAGCACACCTGTCCATCCCTCGTTTGATATCGGTCGCGTGCTTTCCCAGATGGTAGATGAAGCAAAACAAATGACACACATCCACTCAAAACCTTCCTTTTCATGCAATCACCTACTATTAGGATCAGACGCAAATGTGTTGTGATCAAGTCCAACATCAGAATAGCCTCCAGAATTCTTTCTCCGCACGAGAGCGAGCGAGCGAGCGAGAGAGAGAGAGAGAGAGAGAGGGAAAACATTGTAATTACAGTCAAATGTTAATGCTTGGTGTTGTAGCTGGCAAGTGCCAAGTTCTAAAAGGCAGCCACGCAGGCGGGCAGCCACGCAGGCGGGCAGCCACGCAGGCAGGCAGCCACCCAGGCAGCCACGTAGGCGGTGCGCTCAGCAAAAGTCAGGCCAAATGTGCTCAGGTTATACAGACGCCGGCTGCAGCCCAGTCGGTCTGCGGGGGGGGGGACCAAGCTCACGCATCGGCCGTCACGCTCCTTCTGACGCACACGCGAGCGTCCCAAATTGTTGCTCTTCACAGCGCCGCCCTTTATTTGTTTTGACATTTTTGTATGAAAGTCTCCACGCATGCTAGTATTTACTCATTTGTCTCTCTCGCTCAGCTGCAGGCCGGCCGTCCTCCTGCCAGCTGTCTGCTCGTGACCTCAGCGCCACCAGCAGCGTCACGGACGTGGCGGCCTTGACGCTGGAGCCCGAAAGTTGCCCTTACTGCGCAAAGGCTCTCGCCAACGAGTCGGAGGGCGGCACGGAGACGCCAGGAGATTCCGACAGCGACGGGGTCTACGACTTTAACAGGCGGGACAGTCGGCGGCGGCGGCGGCGGCGGCAGCGGGCCAAGCAAAAGCCCTTCAGGCTGGGCAAAAGAGCCGCAAAGGTGGTGCGCTTCTGGAGGCTGGTGTGCGATACCTTCAGGAAAATCGTGGATAGCAAATATTTTGGACGTGGGATCATGATCGCCATCTTGATCAACACTCTCAGCATGGGAATCGAGTATCACGAACAGGTGAGTGAGTCGTGATTGATGAATAGGAGTTCAAGATGAGCTGACGGTACACAGCTCATCTCATCTCATCTCATCTCATCTCTGTGTGATTGTGTAAGCTCCCACCGGCCCAACTGGAATTCCGGACGTCTCTCTCCGGACTTGTTTATTTACGCCGGCGTAATTGCAGCCATGTGAGAGAAAATGCGTGACGACGAGAGCGTATGATGACGACATGACAGACAGAGAGAGAGAGAGAGAGAGAGAAGGGCGGATTGGACTTAGTCAAGGCCAAAAAATGACATATCGTAATGCTTGCAGTTTTGTACCACTTAGTACAAACATATTGTACATGCTTGACACTAAAAGGGCAATGGGTATGGGCTTACTATTAGCGTGAGCTTGTACGTAATGGGTTCCGATCTTGATGAAGATGTTACTTTGGCTGTCTGTCTGACCCAGCGCATCTTTTATAGGCTTCTCAGCTCCACCTCCAGTTTTCCGCCTTGTTTTTCTACTTTCTTCTGCCCTTGCTCCCCACACCTACCTCTGTGTCTTGTTGGCTGCTTCGTTTCTTTTTTGTTTGTGCTTCTTTTTTTATTGCCGCTTATTATTCCATGTGCTTCTCACTCGCTCCTATGTCATTTTTTGCTCTATTTGGATCTGGATGGGCGGCTGTCTAATTTGGAACTGACAGATTGATGCTTGTACGTTACCCGTGTGAGTTATGTACAGCAACAAGGTGATGCCTGAAATATAAAGTAGCCTCCTGATTAGATGGCTCACAACAGCTAAAGACATCTCGTGTCCTTGGTGTTACCGAAGCAGGCCATCCTGAACTTTCCCTGTCGATGACATGGAACAGAGACCCCCCCCCCCCCTCTTGTCTGCTTCCTTTCTGATAAACACAAACACTCAACATCCACTATGGTATGAGGCTAGCAAACTAAGGCGAGTGCGTAGAATGGAAGATGAAGAGTGTTGGGGCTTGGCTGGCTGGATAAAAAGATGATTAAATAGAGTGTTGGATAGGGACGACAGACTCGGAGGTGAAGGGATAGACGACGGGAGGGAGATTATGGCAAGAGGAGTGGAAGCAGACGGCTTGGACGTGTCGGATGATGGCGTTTGGGCTATATCTCCGTCCCCTTTGAGAACAACATTTCCATTTAGGGTGGAGATGATGGAATGGTTGCGTCTGCCACCACGCAACAAAACGACTCTGGAATTGAACACAAGCGCATTGTAAGCATTTGCTTATCTGATGGCTCACCACAATGAGACGGCTTTGGGTGTGATGCGCTTGCTCCTAATCTGGCTGTGAAATGACAGAATGACTGGGGTGAGCAAAAGATGCCTTGACTTATTTCCTCATTCACTGACATGCCAAATCACAGTCTGCATTTACCTGCCAAGTACTGTTTGAATGACATGTTGGCTCTGGCAAATGTTCCCGCAAATCAACAAACAATGAGTCTCTCTCTCCCTCTTTATTCCACGCTTGGAATTCCTTCCGATACCGCAAGCCTTGATGGAAGCGACACGCTCGGTCGGCGTCATTAGCAGTCGGAGGCATTCCATTTGGATGATATCACATCAGATTAGGCGGCATTACATTGGCGCTAAGCAGATGACGCATCAAACGCGCTTCACCTCCCTCCAAACGTCGGCGGGAGCCTCATTACACAGGAAACGGACAGCGAAGGAGGCAATCCGACACCTCTCGGAGTTGCCGTTATTGAATTAAGAAATCAATTCATTTCAACATTTTGAATGACATTTTTAGATTTCATTTCAAAAAAGTCTTTTAATTTGAAACACGCCACCGTGGTCAAATGTCCAAGAAAGCATTTGACTCTTTGCCGGAATCATGTTTGAGGAATGACGACTATACAAGACAAAACAACTGCAGAGCAGAAACAATATAAGAAAAAAAAAATCAAATAATGATCAATCTCATGGCCAGATTGCGGCAATCCAAGTCTCAGCTCATAAAAATTGTATTTCTTGTTTTGGCTTAGCAAGCACATCTATAAAAGAGGTGTGTGTGTATTCTGTGTGTTTGGGGGTGGCTTTGAAAATGCATACTTGCGATAGAAGAGCATGTTTTAGTTCAGAACGCTGATATAAAACAATGCAGTTGTTTACCCTTTGAAGTAGTCTTTATGGCCACTGCTATCAGGTGGATGGATGGATGGATGGATGGATGCACGGACGGATGGATGGATGGATGGATCGATGGGGATGCACGGACGGATGGATGGATGGATGGATCGATCGATGGATGGATGGACGGACGGACGGACGGACGGACGGAACAAAGCAGATGGATAAATCCGATACATGTGCTGCTGCCTGGGCGACAGACAATGAGAAAGAGGTTCGATGAGACCGATACCGTTTGATTTGCAGCAAATGGGCTGCGAGCTGAGCTACACACTGTGGATTATGTAGGCGCATTATTCCTTTTCAAGTGGAGCCAGGAATTGAACCAAATGCTACATTTTGACTCCACTACTTCAATTGCTAGCAAGTGACATCATCAATCTTTGTCACAACATCCATTCTTTTTCCCCTGAACTGATTTGGTCATTTCAGGTTTGCATCATTTCCAAACTGTAAAGTGGAAATCTGTCTATCGCTCATCTATTCTGTTCATTTTTCGACTCTAAATTGACCGTGGCAGGCAACAGCATTTCAGTTTCTGCTCTCATTTCTTTTGCTTGCAGTATAAAACAAAAGCGAGTTGAGACGTTTAATTGCGCTACATTTACCATACCATCAGAGCAGAGCGAGGCAGGAACGTTTAACAGTTTGCCAGAAAAAAACACCAGGCTTCAACATGGCCAAATTTCTTGGTCTTGACCTTTTTAGACGACCGCCATTTTTTTGCTGTATAAATAAATAAATAAATAAATAAATAAATAAATATATATATTTTTTTTTTAATGAAAACGTACAAATAATAATAATAATAAATAAATACAAAGAATAAAAAAATCCATTTGTTTCCATGTCACTGTAAACACCAGAAGCACACGCCCATCATTTCTTTCCATGACCTTAACTATTATGAAACCGATGATGGTTGACTTCAAACAAATGAGTGAGGTTGTTTCTGAAGGACGCACTACCGTACGATGGTGCAATATCGGGCCTCGGTATTGCTGGTCCATTTTCCCTCCCCCGGGCGCCGGGCCTTGGTATTGTTGCGTTCGAGTCTTAAGGGAGTTATGACTTAATACTATGCAATGTCTTGTCCAGACTTGCTCGCTAAAGTTTGATGCAGCTCACTGACTTTCGACCAAACACCGTTCATGTGCAGCTCCTTTTCCATCCTTCTTCAAACAATTTCCGTAAAGCTCAGAGTGGTTTGTTCATGCTGACAATACGGGTGCAAACCACTTTTCTTTTCTGCTCGTTTTGAAAAAATGATGCTTACACATTCATAGTGTCCAGCCATTAGTCGCAGCCCACCAAGACGAAGGCAGCGTTTACGTGAAATGACATGACCTTCTGGTTCAACGTACGCAAACGTAGGAATATTGGACACCATCATGGTCCATTCCAGCAACATACTGTCGATCAAGGCACCCACCTCCCATTCTTTTTGGACACGTCTGTCTGTGCAAGGCGTCGGTCCAAACAACACCATGTTTGAATTGTGTTTATTGGACGGAGATGAAAGGCCTCACGGCGCTTGTCTGGGGCGTCGCATCAAAAAGCATTTGGCTCTTTTCACCACTCGCTGCCATCATAGCCCAAACGGGCGATAGAGCTCTGATTTGCATACTCTGTCTGTCGTGTTTGGATGTGCCTGGCTGGCCTTTTATCGCTTGGCCGCTGCTTTTTCGGTCTGCTTGTTCTCTTATTTGTTCCATTCTCAATATCACAGACAGATGCGTGCCAGTTGTTTGATCTTGGCGTGAGCGACAGTTCTCTGATGAGCTCCGAGCAGACATTTTGCTGCGGCTTTGCTCGCTGCGCGTCCGTTTGGCCGTGAAACAAAAGCCGAGCGAGCGAGCGCGTCGTATGCGGGAAAAGACGCCTTTCTTTTCATCCTCGGCATGCATTTGCGTGTGTGACAGAGCAAATTTGGGAGATTTTCTTGTCGCATAAATGGATTGCTTTAGGCTGCTGGATTTCATGCTTCTATAATCAATACACACTTGCGTATTCAGGAATGATGACTCGGCATTGGGGTTGGAAGGAGAAAGATCAAAATATGCCACAATTTTAGTTTTTTCCGAACCTCCCTGCATTTTCGCCCCCCCCCCAAAAAAAAGAAACAACAACAACCCAACAACACTTTGATTAGTTTTCAATTTTAATGAGCCGTTTTTTTCTTTCTTTCTTTCTTTCTTTCTTTCTTTCTTTCTTTCTTTCTTGCTTTCTTTCTTTCTTTTTCCCCTCCAGCCTGACGAACTGACCAATGCCTTGGAGATCAGTAATATCGTGTTCACCAGTCTCTTCTCCCTGGAGATGCTGTTAAAGGTTTTAGTCTACGGACCTTTTGGATATATTAAGAACCCTTACAACATCTTCGACGGCATCATCGTAGTCATCAGGTGAAATGCGTTTGACAGTCAACCAAGTTGGGTCGTGGCTTGAGTCTCATGTCTATTGCTTGCTGTGTCATCAACTAGCGTGTGGGAAATTGTGGGCCAGCAAGGCGGAGGTTTGTCCGTGCTGAGGACCTTCCGGCTCATGAGGGTGCTGAAATTGGTCCGATTCATGCCGGCCCTTCAGAGGCAACTGGTGGTGCTGATGAAGACCATGGATAATGTGGCCACCTTCTGCATGTTGCTCATGCTCTTTATCTTCATCTTCAGGTAAGCAGAGCGTGTGAATCAGGGATCATTTGTCAGATAGAAATGTCTTTAGCAAAAAGTTACTTGTTATTTGTTCAAAGTTATATTATAGAAAAAAGATGCCACGTCGTTTTTCCTGAAAGGTTCGGTCATATAATAAATAAATGACTTTGACTGGCTTTTTCCCACTGCACTGACAATAATGGGCCATCCACCGTGGCGCTCTCCATGGTGCTGAAGCCATCTGCATCTCATTAAACATTGACAACCAGATGACTCTCAGCTAATCAGTGTTAACATCATTATTTCTCAGTCAGAGCTCACTAAAGAATTCAAAGCATTGTGTTGCCGGTGTTGATATTCATCTTAAGTGACTGGAGTTGATTGGGTGTGGTGTTAACTTTCACTTTATTCTAACCTTCATTGTTGCCATTCATTCCTCCCTGCGCTCAGTATTCTGGGGATGCATCTGTTTGGTTGTAAATTTGGTTCCGAACGGGACGGAGACACCCTGCCCGACAGAAAAAACTTTGACTCTCTTCTCTGGGCCATTGTGACTGTTTTCCAAGTAAGTATTCCAAATTCAGGTCTTACCAAGACCATCTGTGGTGTTATAGTAAATGAAATGTATGCTTTCCTCCTCTGCCGAACACACTGACTGACAGGGTCGATTCATCTTTTTTTTTTCTTTTCCCCCCCCCAGCTACTTTCCATTTGCTAGTCTGTTACATGGATCAAGTAGGCTTCCTTCTTGTGTCCTGCCTTTTGGAACATGTTCATCCCAACCCTGTTCTTATCATCTATGCATTACCCTGTCACTATGATTATGTTCATCTACATGATCATATGTATGTTAATTATACATACGGCGTCTACAGAGCCTGACGTTTCAAATAATGGATCGGACGTAGGTATAGTCCTAGAAATGGTCGGTGTCGAGTGCGGAGGAGGCAAACAACGTACACGATACGTGAATGAATAATTGTAGTCGTTGCAAGTTTTGCATCTTGCACATTTGATGCGTTGCACAACTTGACTCCTCCCTCCCTCCCTCCCTTGTAGATTTTAACCCAAGAAGACTGGAACAAGGTGTTATATAACGGCATGGCATCCACAACCCCGGTAGCAGCTCTCTACTTTATTGCCCTTATGACTTTTGGTAACTACGTTCTGTTCAACCTGCTGGTGGCCATCTTGGTCGAAGGCTTCCAAACGGAGGTAAAGTAGGCCTTGTTGTTTTTTCTCCCATATCGTGAATGCAAAGTGATGACAAATATCTTACCCCCAGGAAGATGACCACGTCTGATATTCTGATGATACGATGTGATTATTTATTGATTCTTTGCGCGAATGGCAATTTGTCATTCTGTTGCACATGTTTATGCCCAAGGGCATGTTATCAACTTGAATTATCGTCGCACTCTCCGCGAGAGTGAGTGGATCAAATATGGCACCAGCGTTTTCTTCCTCAGGTCACCGGTAGACCTCTATAGACCTTGTCGTTGACTCCAATTCATCCTTTTCGTGCCATAGGACTGTAAAATTCCATGAGCTATTCTTGGCTGTACTTCACGTCGCTCTTGGAAAGTTTATTTTTGAATTGCCAAACTTCCCTCTTGTCGCCGTTGCTAGGTAACACATTGCTGAACGATGCGAGACAACAGAAATGCACAGCTCTGCGTCGAAGACTCAAAAAGCATACATAAGAATTGCTATGAAGATATTCTCATCATTTATTTTAGTTTTTTCCGTGGCGCATGAATTCCCCAATTCTCTGGTAGCCAGGCTCTTTCTCATGCAAGTGTCCAGTATCTGCTCCTGAGAGTGCAAATATTATGATGGGATATTGTGGGACATACGTATGCAAGCAATCCCGCATAAGATGATGCATGGGTGCGAAAGGCATGCATGTATTCAACGATGCAATGCCATGCCATGCCATGCCATGCCATGCCATGCCATGCCATGCCATGCCATGCTATGCTATGCGGCAAAAGGTACAGAGCTACTGTACTTCTTTTCATCTTCTGGCTGCTTTTGAACAAATGGAACACAGACCATGGCTGTCCACTTCACTGTTACCCTCTGACCTTCCTGCTTCCCTGTTATGGAGGCTGCTAATGGACGAGCGCGGCCGGCTCATTTTGTCGGACGGGAAATTGGCTGCGACGTGTTTTTTGGCATGGTGACCTCAGAATGAGGTTGAATGAATCCGAATGACTGTCTGCTCGTGTCTACTGCCTCTCACTTGCGTGTGCTTGTTTTAATGCGTGCTTCCCTCCCTCCCTCCCTCCCTCCCTCACCTGTTTTGCTGCGCCAATCACTTCCACTGTAGGAAGTGAGCAAGCGGGAGGACTTGCATGCCCAACTGAGTCTAATTCAGCTGCCTGTAGATGCGAGGGTATGTACGGTAAAGCACGGCAGCTCCCTTCCCTTTCTCTACCAACAGCTCCTCCCCATCTTTCCCTCTGCCTTCCCCATTTACCTCTTCCCTCCACTACTCTATAATGATCCGAATCATTTTCAATCAGAAAAAAATGAGAGCAAAGCACACGTGCAGTTCTGATGCTTTTAAGTGGTCGAGCAAAAATGGTGAGAAATAGTAGTCAGTTCATTCGGATCTCTCAATTTGCTATTTCGATCTTTGAATGAATGCCTTGTTTCACCTTAGATAGACCAAAAAGATGGACTACGAAGGAACACACTATAATAATAATAATAATAATAAGATGATTGCTCTGATTGGAGTGAACCAGCAAAAATGCTTCAACACATGGATACACTATACTGTGTGCCATGCTTTTCCCTTCCCTTTAAAAGCAGCATGAAGCCAGCCACCAGCTGGCAATAAGATCGCTCTTAGTCTGGTCTCTCCTACGCTCCAATGTTACCCAGCTTTGGCTGCAAAGTTTCAACGTCCCATTTAGGAACAAAACCTATCATGGAAAGCACACAAGCACTTCCTTCGATCAACATCCATCTGCCATGTGGACCTGTTTTGTAATTGAGCTCCTCCTGTGAGCCGCTGGTGTCTATTAATGTTTGGCTATCTACAACAGGTCTGCTCTGGCCTGCCTTATCTCCTGCTCCAGCCACCATGCCCGAATTGGCAGATAAACAAACTGTCTAAACATCCCGGCTATTTTATCACCAAGGATTTCCCTCAAGACTACACACACACACACACACACGCACTCCTTCCCTGACCTCCCACCAATGCAGCAAAGCGACACGTCCACCTTTCCACTGGCTTATTTACCCTCAATTATAATCCCTGAGTAATAAATCAGGTTTAGTCACATGGAATGAAGCGCCGATTGTGCCGTTCAGGAGTCATGAAATCTACTTACAGAGAGCCTAAATAAAAGAAATGCATTTTTCCCTCTTGCTGCCATTAAAAAAAAAACAAAATCAGGCCACAAGATCAGACATTTTTCTCTCTGAATGCTATAATAACTAAATGCAGAAATCTGAGCAAAATCGCAAGCACGGAACAGCCCAAGGACCTCTTGGCTTGATTAGGCTCCGCCCCAATAGCAACCCTCCCCTCATTTTGTCCCACTCCACCAGTCTGGCTAAATCAGGAAATCAGTTTCAACGAGAACATGTAAATGAGTGCTTTGATTTTTCCACCAAGAGTGTGACTCTTTGGATGTTGGGCTAACCTGTAACTTAAACACGGGTAAATACGTAGTCTATAGAATTAAAGGTTAGATGGAGTTGAGAAAGTAAGGAATTGCCCCCCCCCCCCCCCCCCCATGCATGCTCATCTTATAGTGTTTCAGTGTTGTTCAGCATTCCGATTTTTGCATGCATACACAGTGTAACCCCCCCCCCCCCTCGTGAACTCTGGCATCTTCACCTGCCTGTGGCCTTGCCTCCAGTGACTGATCCCAAGGTCACATCTGAGCTGTTACTTCTAAGCTCAACACTGAGAGGCAACGTTCGAGCGCCCGCCCGCCCGCCACTCACTGTGTGATCACTCTCGATTGAAACCAATGATTTCCACATTTTGCCTGTGTATATGTGTTTGTGGGTCAAAGGGAGATGCTTCCAAACCCGGTTCCGAGATTGATTCCTGTGCCCGCAGTATGGAGGATGTTAACGGCAGTAAGAGGGATTTATCAGCTTCCGCAGGTGAGTTTCTTTCTTTCTTTCTTTCTTTCTTTCTTTCTTTCTTTCGATATGATCTCCTATACGACATGCTATATTTCTTGATTGCCAGCTTGACTTGACTTGACTTTCTTGTCCTGGCCTGGCCTTCATTTTTCTCTCTTGCTAGTAGTGCCTGTAAACGGTCATGTGGATTTGAAGAGCAGCCTGACTCCTCCACTGATTACTCACACGGCAGCAACTCCCATGCCTATACCTAAGTTACCCGTCACGGGTGAGCCCATCCAGGGTTACGAGTCCCGCCGAGGCAGCAGTGTCTCTGTAGAAGCCGCCTGCTATGACAAGTCACCGCCGGTCAGTGTTGGGCTTTAGCGACACACACGTACACAAATGTCACCGTATAAAAGGCGACCGAAATAATGATTCGAAAAAGACTTGCGCCTTTTCTTTCCGTACCAGGAGTCCATATAATGAATGAACGAACGAACGAGCGAGCGAGTGAGTAAATGGACTCGTGACAGGAAGTCAATTAATTGTAGTGTGTCGTGATGATGATGATGGATGGATGGATGGATGGATGGATGGATGGATGGATGGATGGTTGGAAATGAGTTAAGGCAGCTCGACGACCACTGCGCACTCCATTTCTGTCAGATTCACACACTTTCTTTTCATTTTGATCAAATGAAGATTGACAGATTGACTCAGTCATTCATGAGAGCTTAGCAGTGCAAGTTCATGACAGTCAGTCAAAGCCTGATTGTCGATTCCAAACGAGCGTATTTGTACGTTTTCATCGTTGTGTCTTTTTTACCACCAAAAGTCGAGCGCCCGAAGCGCTTCCCCTTACGCACCTCGGAGCACGGGTAGCGGCCGCAACAGCCGCCGATCGAGCTGGAACAGCCTGGGTCGCGCCCCGTCCCTCAAACGCCAGAAGCGCCAATCCGGTGAGCGACAGTCGCTCTTATCCGAAGAGGGCGGCTCGAGCTCGGAAGAAGGCGGATTGATGGAGCAAGATGGCGCCTCCTTGGCCAGGACAGACTCCATGTCCCGGTCGTATCGCCGCAGGATGGAGTCCGTGGAGACGAGGAGCTCCGTAGATTTGCCACCCGATGCCCTGCTGCAGGTCGGGCACACGTGTGATCTTTCATTTCAAACATAGTACACAACTCCTTGTCTCGTCCTCCCCCCCCTCCTCCTCGTGTAGGTTCCGTACCTGTATCGCTCAGCGAGTATGCACAGTTCGAGACCCCCTTTAGCGGGGACCTTCCGGCCCGGAGAGCATAGCGACTGCAACGGGAAAGGCACGCCCTCACTATTGGGCCAGGTCTCATTGGAGGAGAACGCTGAAGAGGAAAATGCTGAGGAAGACGTTCATCTGGTTTGTGTCGCCGTTCGCTTTCTTAATCACTGGAAGGTTGCAGGATCAACTATATCCACGAGCCTTCTCGGTGTTACGAGAATCATAAAGAGAGCGTGTGTGTGTGTGTGTGTGTGTGTGTGTGTGTGTGTCTGTGTGTGTGTGCGTGTGCGTGCGCGTGTGCGTGCGCGTGTGCGCGTTTCCCCCCCCCCGCAGGGTCGTCTGGCCAGATTGTTCCGCTGGCTGGAAAAGAAACAACCCGAGTGGTGTCGACAAAGAGACACCTGGTCGCTCTACCTTTTCTCTCCGGAGTCAAGGTAGACCTCGTGTAATCTCTCTTTGAGTCTGACTCTTTCCGAGCGCTTCCTAAAGGAAAACATCGACTTGTGAATGCAGGGAAAAGCTGATAACTCGGTCCTCCGGTTGACGGGAAGGCAATTTCACATTGCGTCTGACTGGCATCGTACGCTTTTGATTTCAAAGCATGCTTTGGATTGGCTTTTCTTGCGCGCTTCCAAAATCATTTTTTATTCCGTTCCAAATTCTTACTTCAGAAGCATCTTTTATCCGTCCGTCCGTCCGTCCGTCCGTCCGTTTCTGCCATGTCAGGGGTGAGTAAGCAGGAGCAAAGGGAGTTTCTCTTTTAAAGTGTTGCGTGTTATCTCGGTCACATGCACAATCCATTGGCTCCTCTTTGCGGGTCTTTAATCTCTGGCTCTAGCTGCAGCGTGTTTGGGGCCGCTGAGGCTGAAGGTTGCAACACAGTGGCAGCATTGGAACATTGCAGCCGTTTAAGCAATGAGAAATAACAAACAAAGCATCTTTGGTCATCAAATTGGAAAACACCAAGAAGACAATTGCCTGGCACCAAGCATATTTCAGGGGCAGCAGTGCCCGCACCAAGCATATTTCAGTGGCCCCCTCGAGCTCTGCCTGTGAGATCATTCTTCAGCATTGCAGTCATTGTAATGTTCTGATCGAACGGAATGAGAAGATTGAATAGCTTTCATGCCTTCTGAATACTTTCAGCTGGTTATCCGAAATCTTTTGGTCACACGATTTGACCGCTTTTGTTCTCGTTGCAGGTTTCGTTTTGCGTGCAAAAAGATCATCAACCACAAGATGTTTGACCATGTGGTGTTGGTTATCATCTTCCTCAACTGCATCACTATCGCCATGGAGCGGCCTCGCATCGACCCCACCAGTGCCGTGAGTCAAACGTGAAAAACCATCTATAGAAACGTGCGTCGGGAATAGTCCCCAAACGAGGGCAAGTTTCACCCGTTTGCCTTTTCTTCTCAGCTGCAGACTGGCCGTTGTGTCCATAAACCTAATGATTAGCTCAGCCATTATTATTGTTCTCCCTACTGAGCGAGATGTTCCGCAGATAGCTTTGATTGTGGTTGGGTCTCAGCAGACGCTCATTTTCTTTCTGAACCGCAGAGGAGACTTAAGCGATTCAATTATCTTTGTGCTGCCGTACGTGGCTAATGTCCAGGAAAGGGGATGGATCTTTGGCATCGTGGCTTTATGCAAACAAACGCAAATGGCCAATGGGCCAATGGGCCAATGGGCCGGGCCGGGCCGGGCCAATCTCCGAGCCAAGCCAAGCCGTGCCGTGCCGAGCCGAGCCGAGCCGAGCCCACGCGTTTGCCAGTGTTACTTTCCGATGTAGCTTGTCAGATGCGGCCGTTACGGAAATGTGACGACACGGGGCAAACCCAATTGGACTCGTTGCTCACTCGCTCTGTAAAAATCTTTTGGAATCAATAGTAGTTGTGCTAATTGTTGTACTAAGTTCATCTTGTTTTTCCTTTTTAATCACTTCACTGGTTTCTTTTATATCAAACAAATTATTGAGTGACGCCGCCAATCGGGAATCCGGATGAGAGTTAGTGTTGGGCTAGAACGGAGATGATTTATGTCATCGGGGTCAGCCAAACGCCGTTGAAGTTGTTTCGGATATTTCCTACAAGAGTGGAGCTGTAACATTTCCAGCCCATTACATTCTGGAAGTGAGTTACGGAGGATCGTAACTCTGCACATAAGTCATATAGCTTGCGAAAGCAGGTCAAGCTAAAATGAGCACTTTATCATGAGAGTTGATCTCTCCGTAGTACACACATTTCTTGTGTATTTGAACATAGCCCTGGTTTCCATCTCCAAACCAAAAAATGGATCTTTATTTCCATTAGAATTTCCTTCAATCAATCAATAAATAAATACATTCTTACAAGCTCGCAATATGAGGCTGCTGTCAAGCCAGGAATGTCTGAATCATCTTAGCAAGAAAGCCTTCCCAGTGAGGTCATGGCTCGCATTCCCAACGGCGGGATTGTCGCAGTCTGTGTCAGCGCGTCCGTCTTCCTCTGAGCATCTGCCACGGCCGACCGGCGGAGGTCGTGGGAAAGGCGACCACCTACACGCCCTTGCGGACATTCAGGCTCATGTCGGCCATGGTCATGGCAAGAGAGGGCGGAATTAGCTGAAACGACGAGCATTTTGTGACGGAATCCTTCCTATTTGTGCTTTTGCTTCGTGCTTTGAATTCCCATCCCACTCCGTCCAGCATCAGATGAGCATGCTCCCTCCCTCCCTCCAGGCAGCAGCCAATCTTGGGAGCACTCAATTGTAAACAGAAGTACTATAAGAAAATTCCACAATTGAGATAAGACTCAAATTTCCTTCCGGTCATAATTTGGATTTCTTGTGAAAGTGGTTTGTCATTGTAGTGTGTAAATCTTTTTTTTTTTTTTTCTTTTCCCCTCCGAACCACACAGGAACGGATCTTCCTAACATTATCCAACTACATCTTCACTGCGATCTTTGTGACTGAGATGACCGTCAAGGTAAATTTCCGTTAAGGAGTCCTCAACTTGAAGTAAAAAAAAAAATCACATGCATTATTCCTATCCAATTAGCATATGCTAGGCATTGATGAGCACCGTTAAACTACTATGCCTTCCTTCTTATATGTTTTCATCTCGATGGAATAAAAATAGTTTGAGCTGCTGCTGCTGCTGCTGCTGCTGCTGCTTTAAGTTTAAGACGGGGGAAAAAGTCAGGCCAACGCTATCATGATTTCTCTTTGTACTTTTTCTGTGATCCAGATTGTGGCTTTGGGTTGGTGCTTTGGTGACAAGGCCTATCTGAGGAGCAGCTGGAACATTCTGGATGGGATGTTGGTGATGATATCTGTTATCGACATACTGGTTTCTCTTATTTCCAATTCTGGTACCAAGATCCTGGGCATGCTCCGAGTGCTGAGGCTACTGCGTACTCTAAGACCTCTGCGGTGAGTAGTGACATTATACAATCAATTCAAAAAGAAATAGATGGATAGATACTATTCTCTCCAAGTCATGTGACCTGCTTTATTTCATCCCAAGAAGGCAGTGAAACTGGACTGTATTTCTGTCATCTTAGCAAGGTCTTGGAGTTAGAGGAGCTTTTACAAGAGAAAATTCTGCAACATTTCATTTGGTTGAGGGGAGAAATGAAATGTGGGGAGCAAAACAAAGGGCAACCAGCTCTCAGTAGAAGCCGATCTGTCATTTTGGGAGAAAAGGCAGCGTGGCAGCACGTCAAATAAGATTAGGCAGACTGTGTGAGGGCGGCCGAGACAAAGAGAGAGAGACGCAAACAGGAGACGACGCAAAATGGATGGAGAGGAAGAAGCTTAGTGGAGTCACACACTGTTCAATTGACGTGGCAGACATTTTTTTGCAAACTGCCACTGTCATGTAACATACCAAAGACAATGTCCAAAATTGCTTTTTAAGTCAGATTTGGGCTAATTAAAAGAAAATGGAAACAAATATCAAATCAATCAATCAATCAATCAATAATTCGATGCTGGTTTGAATGTCAGCTCGTTGTCTCTGCTGTTCCGTTGTGCCCGACGTTGGCTTGCCGGGCGTTTGAATGAAGTATGAGATTTTTTTTTTTTTTTCTTTCTTTTCTGGCAACACACTGGAGGGAAGCTCACACTGGCAGGAAATGCTGATATGTGCATCAGGATCAATCAATGGTCATTTATCTATGTGCTCAACTGCACGATTCATTCTTTCAGATGTCACTTGAAGCTGATTGTTCCAAGCGTGTAGTATGTTGTTGTTGTGGAGGTCAAAGAGTGGCTTTTCGAGATAATTCCCCCCCCCCCATGGTTAACCCCTGTCGGTCGAGCTCATCGGTCACTTGATGATGATGATGAAGATGTCATTAACCTGAAGCTTTCACTGCTTAATGTGTTTTGGACCGCAATGACTGAGCTGACAGAGGTGCCTGCCTGCCTGGCTGCCTGTCTCTGGCTGCCTGGCTGCCACCTGTTAAGTCACCGCGTGACTAACATTTTTTTTTTTTTTTCAACTCATAGGCATAATTATATTGTCTGCAAGAAATCCATTTGATGCATTTGGAAGGTGAAGACTGAAAGGAAGCATGTTTTGACGCCCTTCCTTTCTCTCCTCCGCATCGTATCTCGCTTGTGTTATTCCGAGTGCCTTAATTACATGCAATGTTTACACTGGGAGGAAGCTTGGCGCTTCTTGCCCTACTTGTTGTTTGCATTTTTTTTCAACGTCAGAGATGTGTTGCTGGAGCGGGAGAATATGCAGGCGTTCTTCCTTGGGCTTTTTTCATGTTCGGGAATGGCATTTAGCACACCGAAGTGAGCAGAGGTGTAAGGCCGAGGTCCGCATTTGCCAGCCTCGCTCGCAAAGAACGAGCCAGCTACTATTTCGATGGACTCTCAACGACTGAAAATTGTCCAACTGAAAGACTTCAAAGATCAGCAGTGAGGTGCAAAGCGATGAAATCCAACCACGGGCTGGCTATTCTCTGATCAATGCAATGGATCCGTGGCCTCGGTCAGCCCTGACTCCTTATTATCCTGTCATCTTAACCCTGTGCAATTGACTTTGCCTTCACTCGAGTGTCTACCCCTGGACACAAGAACAAAGACCGCCAGGAAAGAGCGGTGTAGATCAGCCAACCTTGCCTTTTTTGCAGTCAGTCTCTCATGACGTATTTGTGCCTTTGTTGTTGTTGCTTCCTTGTCTTGTCATTTATCGACCGTCGCGTGCGTATCAATGCAATCTGTGTCTTGTCTGTGTAAGCGCTACGTACTATGTGCGCCTTTTCAGCGGAACTATGTAAGCTGCAATCGAAACACTGAATTTGAATGACCTAAATTGAATCAGTCTTATTTCATTTGAGTCTTCACATTGAAAAAGCATACCGGAATTGTACGTGCCATTTGAATTCATTAGTTTGAAACCAAAGACTTTTTTCCCTCTAGAGCTTTATTGAGCGCTCACGGAAAATTCAATTTGATCTACGTACGTATTTCCACATTGGAATCGGCGCATGTGGGGACCACGCTAACCCTAACATTCATTTGGATGTCAAGTCCCCCCAAATAATGATAGCGTTTTGTGTTGCAGTGTAATCAGCAGAGCGCCTGGTCTCAAGCTGGTGGTTGAGACCCTGATGTCGTCACTGAAGCCTATTGGCAACATTGTGGTCATTTGCTGTGCCTTCTTCATCATCTTTGGCATCCTTGGTGTACAGGTAGGTAAGCGCTGCAATGGAAACAACAAAATGATGACAAAGGAAGCCTCTTCTGGAACATGCCGAGCCGCTAGGAAGAAATACTATTTGGGCCGCTCGAAAAGAAAAACTTCACTAACCCTAACCCTAACCCTTCACAAAAACTTGTAACGATGAGTCATTTTATGAAGATGAAGAAATATTACTGGAGAAAAGCAAAAAAAAAGCACAATTTTATGGGAACACATTTTAACAAGTGAGTATAAAAATGTCCATATAAAATCAAAGCGCTTTACCTCTTAAAATGAATGGAAAATCCAAGCCTCATCGATATGTATTTTTCTTCATGCTATTAATGTTGTATTTCTTTCTTTCTTTCTTTCTTTCTTTCTTTCTTTCTTTCTTTCTTTCTTTCTTTCTTTCTTTCTGTGTCCATGACTGGATGCTCTTTAAAAGCCTTCTGGAGTAATAACCTTGACCTTCCTGAAAATGTTTACAATCATTGCATATGCGACATGAAGGCAGTTTATACGTGGCTTTTCCAATTTTGCCTGATCTATTGAAAGTAAACTTACAGCGAGGAGCCCAAAAAGGTTCGGAATAGATTTAGCGGGACTTTTAAAGGTTTGTTTCCCTCCACAGCTCTTCAAAGGGAAATTCTTTGTTTGTCAAGGAGAGGATGTAAGGAACATCACAAACCGGTCCGACTGTTTACAAGCCAGCTACAGATGGGTCAGACACAAATATAACTTTGACAACCTGGGACAGGTCAGAATGTCCAGATCCTTGTGTTGTTGTTGTTGTTGTTGTTGTTGGGATTTCTTCTTTTAGGAAAAAAGTCTTCTTGACGCATCCATTTCAAACGTTCTCATTACCAGGCCTTGATGTCTCTATTTGTTCTGGCGTCAAAAGACGGATGGGTGGACATTATGTATGATGGACTGGATGCTGTCGGAGTGGACCAACAGGTACTGATGGCTCACTAAAACATTTGGACATGATATAGATGAAAGCCGCCGCTATGACGTGTGCGCGTGTGCGCGTGTGTGTGTTTCAGCCAGTGATGAACTACAATCCATGGATGCTGCTCTACTTCATCTCCTTCCTTCTGATCGTGGCCTTCTTTGTGCTCAACATGTTTGTGGGCGTGGTGGTGGAGAACTTCCACAAGTGTCGTCGCCACCAGGAAGCTGAGGAGGCCAAGCGCAGGGAGGAGAAGAGACTGAAACGCATGGAGAAAAAGAGACGGAGTAAGGAGAAGGAGCTGGCTGGTCGGTAGTCTTTCCACATCTTTCTGAGTCCTGCTTGGTTTGAGCCTGAGCCTTTTTTTTTTTTTTTTTGCTGTTTGCCTTTTGGTTTGGCCAAGTCTGGACCAACGCAATTGGTGATTTAGCAAAGTAGTGCTTTTTTTTTTTTAGTAGACTTCTCTTTTCTTCAACTCCAACTGATGAAGTTGGACTTCAAGGAAAGCTGCCCGTTTGCAGAGTGAGGCCAATCCCCCCCCCCCCCATTCTGCCTTACATCGTGCTTGGGTTGGCCCCCTTTGGAGCATGCCCGTTGAGTTCTTACAGACGGGGCTTGCATGGTGGTTTACAGAGCTCGAGGGAGGGGGAGTTGTTGGTCATGAATCCCCCCACCCCCCCTTCTTGCATGTTGTTTTAGTACAGCCGCCGGGGCAGGGATGGAGCAAAGCTTGAAAGATGAGGTGTCAGATCACCGGAGCTAAATGAGCGCTCTCCCCTTCGGCTGTATAGGACTTGATGACAAAGTGCTTGAGTGGTTGAGTGTAATTCCACTGCCTCTTAAACCTAAAACGCTGGCTAGCATTGAAAAGCGCCTTTGTGAGAATTAGGCGCTCGTTGGGCATACCAACAAGGAGCAGTGGACTCTGGTGTCCGAAATGTTCCCCTACGACAGGGGTCTCAATGTCCAGTCCTCGGGGGCCGCATTCCTACATGTTTTCCAAGTTTCCCTGATTGAAATGATCAGTTCATCCTCACGTTCTGCAGGAGCCTGATCATTGAATCGGGTGCGTTGAACGAGGGAGGGAAACTTGGAAAACATGTCGGAATGCGGCCCCCGAGGACTGGACTTTGAGAGCCCTGCCCTACTGTGTCTGTGGTCCTTTGATTTTCTGCAACTTTGGATCGATCTCCCTTGAGAAATACAGATGACTTGAAATGTCTGATCCCCGAGCCGTGCACACGTAGTCACTAGAGGCGGCCCGGCCCGGCCCGGCCCGGCCCGGCCTGTTGGTTCTCTTCCAAACAACACAAAACCTTCCTTGTTGGGCTTGTGGCAAGCTTTGTTTGAGGATTCATTTGCCAGGAAGGCTTTGCTTTGACCGGCGCGTACTATTAGGATCAAATGGTGTTGGCTTTGAGCAAAGGATCCACGAGAAAATATCAAGTCGTTTGCTGTCGTTTCCACATGAGAATGGTGGCCACGGGTTGATTGTTTTTCTTTCTACGCATAGAGAAAGAAAAGAAAAGAAAAGAAAAGAAAAGAAAAGAAAAGAAAAGAAAAGAAAAGAAAAGAAAAGAAACACGTAGCTAGTGGCAAAAAAGTGGACTCAGAATCACTGGAAAGACCAAATATGGGAAAATAAACCAGCTTAGCAAGCTTTCACTGCTTCCTTCTGGTCTTACTCCATCCCTCTTTCCCTCTTTCTTTCTCTTTGCCTTTCTCCCATCTGTCCTTACTTTCTCCCACTTCCTTACTAACATGGTCTCATTCCTCTAGATTTAATGGTTCCAGGGGTGAGTTGGGCCCTCTCTGAAGGCACATTAAAAGGTACCCCGTTCCCAGCATGCTCTGTTTTGTCCCTTAACACTGCCACTGACCATGAGCACCCACCATGGTGGCAAGGGTTGCGCAATCATGAGAGGTAGGGTCCCACCCATCACGTCGTCCCGCCCTCCTGCCTCTCTCCCATCAGCTCTTTGTCCACTGGACATTTTCTTTTTTTTTCCTTCTTCTTCTTCTTTGCTTGTCACTTTGGCTTTCACTGTCCACCGCACCGCACCGTTCAGGTCGCAATAATGGGTCCGTCGGAAACGGTCGGTAAAAAATGGATCGGAACCACGCCGTCTGTGGTTAGCAACGTTTTTTTTTATTTATTGCCTAGCAATAAAAAGATGCACTGTTATGCGCTTCAGGGGACAGTAAAAAAGTGTAATCATTTTCAATGGGTCCATTTATGGATGTCAGTCAAATATTGCTGTAATTCTTTCCAAAAAAAGTGATTTTTACCTAAAATGACTCAAACATGAACTCAATGGGTAATTGTGCTTCATGATATATCATGATATCAAAAAAATCAGGATAATGAAAACAAAACGCTGTTTCTCAATGATTTAGCATAAATTGATCTAATTCTTGTTTTTGCTACCTACCTTCAAACATATTTGATACATGGTATTGTAAAGCAATGACTAAAACAGGGTTTTTAAGATAACACCAAAAGTATATATTGGAGGAATACATTTTTTGTGATGTTAATTTTTGTTGCCAGTTTATTGTGAAGAAGAGGAAGAGTTTAGAGTGTGCAAATGAAATATACACATTTGCATTTATTGGACTGGATAGATGCATCACATGTATAGCTGTACTTGATCAATTCTTTGCCCTCTCCTCCCTCCTCCCGCTTTCCATATCTATCTATCTATCTATCTATCTATCTATCTATCTATCTATCTATCTATCTATCTATCTATCTATCTATCTATCTATCTATCTATCTATCTATCTATCTATCTATCTATCTATCTATCTATCTATCTATCTATCTATCTATCTATTCATCTATCTATCTATTCATCTATCTATCTATCTTTGCCACACGCACGCACGCATACAATGCCACAGTCTAATGCACACACGAATGTAGGTCAACACTAACAGAGATAAATCTGAGCGGAAATTACACATTGACTTTTTTCTCCTTTCTATTTCTCCATGGGAGATATGTCATTAGATGTAATTAATTGCATTGGTCCATTAGGGAGGGGCAGACTTGGGGAAAAGTCTCTCTCTCTCTCTCTCTCTCTCTCTCTCTCTCTCGCTCTCTCGCTCTCTCGCTCTTTCTCTCTCTCTCTCTCGCTCTCGCTCTCGCCCCCGCCAAAAGTGTAAACTCGACTTAGAATATGGAAGAATTTGGACTCGGAGGACATCCTCTCAAATTGCAGGTGCGTGTGTATTATTGATGCCACAAGGTGTAAAGTGAACATCTTCACCATTTGACCAAGATGAATTTATTGGCTCAAAAGTGTCATAGTGTACTTTGAATACAGTCTAGCATTTCAGTATTCCAAGGAGATGTAGAAAGGTCAAAGTCACTCATACGATGTATTGATGTCATCTCCGTTAAATGAGTGAATGAATTGTCCTCTGGATACATTTACTACTCCATTGACATGAATGATTCATAAGATTGTAGTCATTGAACGAGTGATAGCTCGCATGATGTGGCTCCCTGGGAAGCAAAATGGGAATGTAATCACCATGCAATCTTATTCATTTAGTAAAAGAAAAAAACAGGAATCATTATAAATGTTTCACAATGGGAACGTTCTCAATGAATGTTTTATCCCCAGAAACGTCAACAAGAGAGTGCAGGGGGGGTAGAAAGCCTGAAGCTTCAGCTTCAGCTTCAGCAAATGTGGCGAGGAAAGAGAACAAAGTGTGCTTTTGAAACGACAACTGATCACACCAATATGTGTCTTCCTGTCAGGTTGAGTTTATCTTGAAGATCTAAAAATAGAATCTTGCTTTCTACTTCCTCCAATTGAGTATAGCTACCGACTATATACTACGTATTTAAGAGGTTTCTTAATGACATCAAATGAATATTCAATATGTCAGCACTGTGTGACCAGGATTGAAATGTTACATCTATTTTTAACAGCCAGGCCATTTCTGCATGAGCATGTGTGCATGTGCAAACACCTCCCAAAAATTGCATTTCATTTTGCCACTGCTCTTTTTTGAGATCTTGCTGTACATTTGACGTTCCACCGTGCCTCAGATATACGATACGACATGATGGTACAAATTGTGGCTTGGCATATAGTTAGCAAGTTGATTGAATTGAATGAATTTCAAGGAAAACGTTTTGAAAATAGAGATGTTCGATCCCAATTTTTTTTTTTTTCAGACCGTGCAGCTTTTGAGTCGTCACCGATACTGATACCGAGCACCGTTGCCAATTGGGATACATACATACATACATTTCCGCCACCAAAAACGTCTATTTCTATCCCACTACAGCAATGTTGTATTTTTCAATTTTTAGTTTCTGATTATAAAACGAGCGACCGCAATAGGGCAGCCCATATTGGTATGGACCACGGTCGTGAGTACCGATCCCGTGTCATGAGACTTTCCAGGTATGGGCGCCGGCCGATATTGATACCCAATCCCGAATTTTAAACGTGGATGATGGATTTAAAATTGTACTTAGTGCACTCACATTTGTTGTCGTATTTCAATATGATCATCAGTATGAAATGTCAGATTAGCGTTAGCTGCGAGGCGCTTGAAATGCTATTGCTAATTTGTCTAATTGGGCTAATTGGCTACTAGTCGAAGTGTACTATTAAAGCATGTCCAGTAAAAGGTTAATGGTGTTGCTTCCCATTGTTCTGTGCCTTGTCATCCATCCATCCATCCATCCATCCGTCCATCTGTGCTGTCCTCGCGCCCCCCCTCCACTCATGCTGCCCAATCAGTCGCTTTCCTTTGCCATCCGACCCCACGTTTCAGTTGGTTCATTGCTCAAGTATGACTCAGAAAGAGGTGTCAGTCTGCCATGCAAACCAGCACAATGTACGTGTGTGTGTGCGTGCGTGCGTGCGTGCGTGCGTGCGTGCGTGCGTGCGTGCGTGCGTGCGTGCGTGCGTGCGTGCGTGCGTGCGTGCGTGCGTGCGTGCGTGCGTGCGTGTCTACCATGTGTACGACGTGCACAACGTGTTCATGGGAGAATCGCTGTGTCAACCGTGTGACTGGGCACAATGCAAATGTCTCACTCCAGTGTGTCTGAAAGTGCATTTGAGATTGATTGATTGATTGATTGATTGATTGATTGATTGATTGATTGATTGATTGATTGATTGATTGATTGATTGATTGATTGGTATCACATTGATTCTATGTCTTATTTCTTTGATGCTTTCCTTCTGGACTCTACAATTTGCTCTGCTGCTCCTCTCCACTTTGAGTCATGACCGGTGACTGTATTTTCTTATTCTCTCCCTTTCTAGGCCTTCCTTTCTTCCTCTTTGCTATTTATCGAGCAAGGAAGGCAGCAGAGCATTTTGGAATTCCATCTTGGGTTTTTTTTTGCCCGTTGTTATTGTCTGTCGACAATTGTTTTTAGACTCTGTGTTTGCCGGATTTCCAAAACAGGCTGCCATTTGACTCTGAAGGCAGACACAGAGCGTAAAGGTGGGAAGAGGTAGAAAAGCAGCCGCTGGAATGATCATAGACTCCAAATCTAGATGACGCTTTTAATCTTAAAAGAGCGCTGCTTTACATGCCCCCCCCCCCTCTTCATTTCACAGCCGTCCATATCATCACCAATCTTTTTTAGGTCTTGTACATCGGCCATTACATTTACTATGTGGAAGTCTCACCATCTCCAGATGCATTTAAAGGAGCTCCAGCAATTCCATAGCAGTATTGAGAAGATTTCACTTTTCACATTTAGATCACCACATTATGGGCACATGCACGACGTTCCACGATCACATGACCGACCTAACAAGAGTTACCGTCTGTGTTTCCCCAAATATAATAAATATATGGCGTACATTTTTGAGAGTGGCCAAATCCAAAAGCAACTCCCAGACTGAGTTCACCTCAAGCATTCCGTCGTGGCACCTGTCAAGTTTCGGACCATCTCATTGAAATGAAGAAAATATTCCGTTTTGGCCTTGTTTTTGGACCACAATTATATCAGGTGTCTGTGGATGAGCGAAGGCAGATTGTACGAAAAAGCATTTAAAAAAACGATCAGAAAATTGATCCATTCAAAGTCAACTCTAGCAAAAGTGGTACTATTACTTGACTAATTCTTTCCCTAAAACCCCCTGAAATAATCTGTCCTGGTGGAGCTACAGGTTCCATCATTGTGTGCATACTTCTTGCAGGTGCAGGCAAGACTTGAGGAACACGAGAATCTGGCTATTTCTTTCATGTTAGGTCTTTTTCCGGAGAAGAGTGTGTGAGGTGCGAAAGATGAGAGGACTCGATCAGAGGGACGTCGCGTGAGATTGGGAAACCTGTTATAAGTGGCACGTTGCTGCTTTCTAGAAGATCAATCGGATCGATATTGCGCAATATAATAGGAGCCACATCAAATGGTTCGGCTATATTTGAAAGAATTTGTCTTAAATCAATCTCTGACGGGTATAGACGTCAAACATTCATTTGGCAGTAAATGCGCAACATCTCTTCACTCTGTCCATGGACTGATCCTCCTCCTTTGCCGCCGCTACTCATCTGCAAATCTGTCATCCCAAATAAATATTGACATGAGCGAGCGACCGCTAACAAGCCTCTTTTTCAGATTGGACATGCCGCCGCTTGCTTCCGTAACAGCGCATTTGTAATGTACACTGTCTTAGCTCCTGTCTCATTCACTCACTTTATGAATGCCACCCTCCCTCCCTCCCTCCCTCCCCCCCTGCCCTCCCCCCTTTCAACAGAAGCTCAGAGTAAGCCCTACTACTCCGATTACTCCCCCACCCGTTTGGTTATCCATAAGATGTGCACCAGCCACTACCTGGACCTCTTCATCACCATTGTCATAGGGCTCAACGTCATCACAATGTCCATGGAGCACTACCAACAACCCAAGGTCAGGTGTGCTGTGCGGGAGGGAGGGAGGGAGGGAGGGAGGGAGGCCGAGTCATATTCACTACAAGCGACACAGCCCTTGCGTGCGTGTTTGGAGTTGGACTTTGAATAACGACGTCCTCTTCTTTTGCTCAGGAACTGGACGAAGCGCTGAAGATCTGTAACTACATCTTCACCGTCATCTTTGTTCTGGAGTCGGTCTTCAAATTAGTTGCCTTTGGCTTTCGACGCTTCTTCAAGGACAAGTTAGTAGTTGATGAATTGGGATAGGTCAGACACAAGTCTCCCAGATTTGCTTCAAGCTTTTGTCTTTTGACAACACGGTACCGATTGACGGCAAGCGTTTTTTTTAGCTCATCAGAGGACGATTGAAGCCTGTATGGAAGAAGATGTAAGCCCCGCCTCATTACACAGCCATAAAAGAAATGATTTCATAACTTTGGCTTCCCAATGAAAAGCACACTGTGGCACCAATTCATCACATGTCATGTCAGTCTTTTCGTGGATGAAATTCCTCTCGGGTCAACGCTCGTCAACATCGGAGCTTCCGTGAAGATGCCAATCGAAAGCGATGTGATTGAATGTACCGTCTGCGTCAATGGCGGCAAGTCATGCAAGTTTTTGCATGTGCGTAGATGGAACCAGCTGGATCTGGCCATCGTCTTGCTCTCCATCATGGGTATCACTCTGGAGGAGATCGAGGTCAACGCTTCGCTGCCCATTAACCCCACCATAATCCGCATCATGAGAGTGCTGAGGATTGCACGAGGTATGAGCCAACAGCCTCCAGACCTGATTTGGAAGAGGTCTTTGGAACGCATCCGCAGCCCGGGGACTCGCTCGGTCTCCCTCTTTGTCATTTGCGCATGGCGCATCTCAGCGTGGTGGCCAGAGGTGGCCAGAGGTGGCCAGACGCATCGTGACAGTAAGCGGGTTAAGCCGCAATTAACTGACACCAGATAGTAAATGAAGGAACCCAAAGAAAAGGAGCAGCGGAGTGATTCATCACTCCTGAACCAAAAATACATCATGAGATGAAGTGAGAAAGAGGAGCAACTGACAAAGTGTAGGATGAGGGCAAGATTCAGGAATGGGAGCATGAAAGATTGCATAGGTGCCGATTGGGATGTATGTTACACTGCTTGTGTTCTTTTCTTGTCATTCATTCCAAAACAACAACAACAACAAAACAGCAAAAATCAGAAATTGCACAGCCGAGCAATTGGGGGGGGGGGGGCCTGCGGTCCCCCCTTCTAGCTCTGCCCTACCTGTCTGTCCTCATGTGGCAGCATTTACTTCTACGAGCTAGTGATTGTGATGATTCAACGCGTCGCATAAAGTAGTTTGAACGAAATTGAAAATTCAACGTGAAGTTTTTGGTCACGCATTTGCATCTGCAACTTTGTGCCAAATCTCATGAAGCAACAAGAGAAAGTGCCAAGGTCACCTGTAAAATCAATGAGTGAACAACTACGATCCAGGATCTGAATGAACCTTTCGTTCTTCTGGAAGGAACACAATGTCATAAAATACAAGTGCAACAAATGAGAGCCATCTAAAACGGGATTTCAATCCATCCAGATGAAAAAAAAAAAAAAAAAAAACATCTTCTTTGCTAGCGGTCATTAAAGAGAGCTTATTCGACACATTGCTAAGGTTGAAGTATGCAAGTTGCATACTTGATCAGCAGCTGCTAGATGTCTTTCCCAAAACTACAACATTATTTTCATTATTGCATTTTGAAAATGTGCTGAGATGACAAGATTCAGATACTTCATTGCAGTGCTGAAGCTCCTAAAGATGGCCGTGGGGATGCGAGCTTTGCTGGACACGGTGATGCAAGCCCTGCCTCAGGTACATTCCAACCAATGAACCATTTGATTTTTTGCCATGTGTTAGGGTTGATAGATTAGTTTGATCCTATCACCGTGTGGTTCTTGCAAAATAAGTTGGAGTGAGCACAACTCTAACACAATGCAATTTACGCCGGAATATTTTTTAAGGGCACGTTCCTTCACTGTTATTTCATTGCTAAATCCGGAGACTCTTTTCCTGCATATTGGTAAGCGAACGCAGGTGCAAAGGTTTTGCTCTCGGTGGATTTGAAGGTGTTTCGCTTGGTAATTTGGAGGGGAAAAGAATTGTGTGAGGAAAATAACAATGTTCACAGCATTCTTTGATACCGCCGCTGGCGCTTGCTTGCCTCGTGTAATTCAAAGAGTTTGATAGTTCCCCCCAAAAAATGAAAAAAATACAGAGTGATATAATGAGTAAATGGTACTGAAGGGCGTTTGGCATCTTGCCTTATGTTAATTTGCATCATAAAACATTCCTTGAAAGCTTCCATTTCTGTGCTCTGACTAATCCGTTTTGCTTCCACTAGGTGGGAAATCTTGGTCTTCTCTTCATGCTCCTCTTCTTCATCTTTGCAGCTTTGGGAGTGGAGCTGTTTGGTGATTTGAGTAAGGCCGTTTTCTGAAGACCTTTGACACTTTATCTTGAATTGTCTTTTCACCCTGCATTTTTTTTTTTTTTTTCTTCCTTCTTAGTTTGTGATGAACTCCATCCATGTGAGGGCCTGGGACGCTATGCGACATTTAAAAATTTTGGGATGGCATTTTTGCTGCTCTTCAGAGTTTCCACTGGGGACAACTGGAACGGCATCATGAAGGTGAAATGAGTAAATGAAGCAAGACGGACGGACGGACGAGTGTGACAGTTTTAGTGTGCTGGTAAATTGCCACGAGCGGAGGTGCCTGCCCCAAGGATTCCTTCGTCTGCATTGCTGCTGACTTTGCATCATTTTCCTGGCAATATTTGCATCCGCTGACATTCCAATGTCTTGAAATACTTCTTTGACCAGAGCATTTCAGGCTTGACACATGACGTGGTATGAATCGATGATTCCTATCTAATGAATGCTTACGCTGCTTGTTTCAGGACACTTTAAGGGACTGCGCCCACGAGACCACTACCTGCTACAACACCGTGGTCTCTCCCATCTACTTTGTCTCCTTCGTCTTGACCGCTCAGTTCGTCCTGGTCAACGTGGTCATCGCTGTCCTGATGAAGCACCTGGAGGAGAGCAACAAAGAAGCCAAGGAAGAGGCGGAGCTGGAGGCGGAGTTAGAGCTGGAGCTACACGGCGATGGGGGGGACACGGTCACGCGGTCGCCCCACTTCAACCCGCTGGCATTGGGCATGGACAGATCCAGTTGCGGGGGTTCCCCCTGGAGCTCCGCCGGAGGACAGGAAAGGCCTGTGGACTCACCTACCGTTGATATACCCAGAGACATCAGAGAAGAGCCGCCCTCGTGTCCGGAGCCCCCTCGTGAGGTAAGGAATCCCTTTGGAGGATTTTAGGACTCGGCGGCCCGTGCCGTCCCACCCGTTTGTCAATTCTCTCGCTTACGAGCTTGGACCGGGAAATCATTGAACCGTCTTTCCTAGACCAGAGAGGACCGTATTTGGTCACATTGACCAAACAGGCTCGCAAGAAAAGACATACGCACATAGGTTCTGGGACGGCTTTGATTTGATGTGACCGATTCCCCGCGCTTTCTTAGCGGCCTCACAGGCCGTGAATGTAAACCGATCCACCGTGCTTCTTATGCCACATAGCTAAGTCGACAAAATCAGGACATCCATAGAATGCTGATATTTGTATCCAAATTTCGATGGTATTTGACCGATTTTTTTCTGCTCCATACTTTCCTGAAAGTGCTTCCCCTTCCACTAGGTCTTGCAGTTTGCGTGTGGCTCTTGGTCCCTGCGGAGGACGTGCCAGTCAAAAGCAGGTCATAGTGCCATGGGAAAGCTGGAGCGCAGGGCCTTGTTTTAGTCCTCCGCAGCTATTTCCAGACAACTTGGGGGGGGGGGGGATAGGAACTGGAGATCTTGCGGCCCTTGTGTTTCCCCTTGAAGATGCATATTGTCTGTCTTTGGTTGCTGCAGCGCTCCAAACCAGGATGTTCTCTACCAGTGTGATCTTGTAGCGCCTTCTAGTGGCCACGCAGTAGTTCTTCTTTCATCTGCTCTGTTTCTGATTAACTGTCTTTCTTTCTTTCTGTCTTTCTTTCATTCTTTCTTTCGTTCTTGTATCTTTCTTCTGCTTTGTCCAGCAAAGAGCACAGTTTGACTCAGTCTCCCTGCTCATCCAGGGTTCAATGGAAGAAGGGGAGCTGAGTTTGATGGACAACTTGTCCGGCTCTGTGTGCCTCTACTACGCGCTTGGCTCCAAAGGCGGCAAGCGCAACCCCGACAAAAAGGTCAATAAATAAGATTGATTGGAACGAACTCACCCATTCAGTGCCAATGACGGTTATAGACGTCAAAGACAGGACCTGGGTTGCTTGGCAGTGAATGAGTTGATCATTTGGGAGAAACTATGATGCAAATGATTGCCTTCATACATGTGCAAATATTATAAATGGAAATGTTCTGGATGGTTTGCACGCCAGGATGGATTCCTCAACATCCAGGTGTAATCCTGCTGAAATGACAATTTAGTCTCCGATTGAGTATGCCTCTGCCTCTTGCTTATTTGATTGGATTGGATTGGATTGGATTGACCCTTTGATGGAACTATTTACTTTATTGGGAACATATGATATCATCTCACTCCTTTTGGCAAATCGTAGTGTTTTATGACCATTTAGCGCACTAAATGTCTTAAAGATGGATGGGTTTTTTTCCCTACGCTGCAGGATCTCTATTAAGCTGTAAAATTTTTACGAAGGGGAAAAACAAGGACATATTGTCCGTAGACTTTTCTTCTCATTTTTTGGGGGGGTAGAACAGCATGCCGTGTTATGTTTGCCAAATATCGTGCCGCCCAAGAACCATTAACATTTTTGGGACGAAAATTCCTCCTCATTTAATATACCCTGCGTGGCGTGGCGAGGCGTGGCGTGGCGTGGCGAGGCGTGGCGTGGCGAGGCGTGGCGTGGCGTGGCACCTCAGCCATGATCTCACCGCCTTTCTTGCGTCAGTGGCTGGCCACTCATTCGTGCTTAACAGACGCCGCACGCTTCTCTACTTAACTTGTATTTTATATGTTGTTCAAATGTGTGTCATCTTCATATTGGTGTGTTTGTATTTTCTTTCTCTGCTCACCCGCCACTGTCTCTTCCCGTTTAGATTCCTCTAGCTGAGATGGAAGCTCTGTCTGTGGCCTCGGAGAAATCCTGGTCCCTAGCTGTGACAGAAGAATCGCTCGCTGACCATTTTAATCCCCTCTCTCTAAGCAGCCTGGAATGCAATGTACTGACAGTTTCTGGGTTTTTCTTTTTTTCTTTCTTTCTTTCTTTCCTTTCCTTCATACCCACCCTCCTCCTCTTTGCACTTTCTCGCAGTACTCGTGCTTCCTTTCCAGGGTCTTCCAAAGCAGCCACTCGCCCACTTCCCCACCGTTCCACGCTCGCGTATAATAAGCCTAGCAAGTCGGTGCCAACTTGTTAAATGTTTAGTTTGAACCAGATGTTTCGGCAACTCTACCTCAATAGTGTTGGATCATGGCAAAAATCTCAGTCCTCATAAAATGCTGCTTCATCATCAGACAGCAAATGAAGGGGGAAAAGGAATACAGTACTTGAGTGGAACATTTGGAAGCAGTTAGTGACCTCAGACTACCTTGACAAGGAGTCGCACCACACCAGACATCCCATTTCCACCAGTATTTAGTTTCCTAATATTCATTGATTATATTCTACAATATTGGGCAAGTCACTTGAGCATGACTTCACATTTGATATGATTATCCGATTTTTTCCGTTCCTAATATTGGGACTTTATTTTGTGTCGAGGCGGCATTTGACCTTTGCACAGAGTCTCATCTCTGCCTGCAAAATGGTAGTGACACACACACACACACACGCGCGCACACACACAGCCACAGACAATGAATTGGGTTGTGCTGGGACAGGAAGCAAAGAAAAGAAAAGAACCCAAAAGAAAAAGGACGGTGGCGAAGCCATGTTGGAAGGCCTTTTGTGAATCTCACCATGAGTCCTCCAACTTTCTCTTTCATTCCATCTTGCCAGCCTGATGTGTTCTTGTGCAGTAGAGTAGTGCACCCAGCAGTTTACAATTCTTCCCTTCTCTCTCCTTCTACACGTTTTGTGCTTTTCATGTGAGTCTACGTCACGGTTCTCTCCCGTCAATGTGTTTGCTTTGTGTCTCTGCTGGTGGGGGGGGGGGGGCGTTGGGGGCAGGCTGCAAGAGTGCCCCAGCTGACAGCAGGCTAATCCCATGAGGACTAAGGGGGGGGATTGATTCATTGGCGCAAAAGAGTTGAAAGAAACTGCTTTTGAAATTCACAAGATTTCTGTGATCTGCGGCAGCTCTGCTGTTCTTGGAACATTTGTTTTGTGTGTATGCTAAAGCCCACTGCCTCTTTGTATCTTGTATGATGGAGTAGATTCAGCTTCACGGTTGACTTCTGTGTCATTCAACAGGTGGAGGAGGAAGCGGCATCGGAGGACAACCTGTTGAGCGTCAGGAAGCCCGCGGTGGGACGCGCACACTCCTTACCCAACGACAGCTACATGTTCTTCCCCCAGCGAGCCTTTGGCAAGTCCGCTGCAACAGACAGAGCGCAGACACCTCGGGCCCAGTCAGCTCATGTTAGATGCAATATTGCTCTCGCTCTCTTAATAATGAGCTCAATGAAAGGAAATGGGGTTATCCCAACTGGAAGGAAGAAAAAAAAGAAAATCACTTTTGACGTCAGTTAAAAAAAAAAAAAACAATACAGTGACTTTTTCTTTAGAAGGGGTCAGTGCAGCCATTGGGCTGATGCAGTGGAATTCATCATTTTTTTTGTCATCAAGTCATTTTGAAGTCTTTTTTGCAAGTGTCAGACCCCCCAAAACAAAATATTTGTGGGATTGTAAGCATTTTCCTGAAGGAGAAAATGCTGAGTAAGCAGCACATTAGCAGTGGATATCTGCCATGGCACCCAGCAGCGATACAAGTGCAGACCTTTCTCCCGAGTGCCTGCGTGGCTGCCTGCCTGCCTGCGTGGCTGCCTGCCTGCGTGGCTGCCTGCCTGCGTGGCTGCCTGCCTGGCTGCCTGCCTGGCTGCCTGGCTGCCTGCCTGGCTGCCTGACCGCCCGCCCGCCCGCCCGCCCGCCCGCCCGCCCGCCCGGTCCTTTTGATGCATCAAGTAACTTCCTGTCTTTTTAGGCTCCAGTGGTTCAGTGCGTTCCCAAGCTGAAGAATGCTCCCAAAGACTGAGCATTCCCACTGAGCTCTTCAGACCCATCAGCCCCCACAGCCACTCGGACTCTGAGAGCATACCGCGACTCCCCCCTCCCAGACGGAGGCACGCGGTGAGCCGCAAGCTCCGCAGACAGGTGAATGAGCCGTCCGTGCGTGCATTGCTCGACACCTCTTGAATGCCTCATTTCAACTTTTTACAAAGGTCACATCTTACTAGCACCTCTTGCACAACTCAACCGTGTGGACTCGGTGTTCATATCGGGCGGGCGGGCGCGACAGAGCCACAGAGCCTGCATTTGCAGGCTTTCTTTTCCATTTGTCATTTTGCCGGTGAATTCTCCCATTCTCCCAACTTCTCCCACAAGCGGTCACTGTAGTCAGACAGTTAAGATCCTCTTGCAGGGAGGGAACAGCTCTTTCGAGTCCTGCCTCGTCATCTCAACAGACAATTTGAACTGACACCGCAGCTAAATGAAACATGATGAACCTGTTTTCAAACTAATCTGTGCTCAATTGAGGATGAGAGCGTCACGACACTGATGTCACTGGCACTTTTGCTGCAGCAATTACATTGCCTACTTTACTCATCTCTAATCCCATACAGTACGTATCATGGCAAAGTCTCATGACACATTTATACCCAACATTGTCACCCAGCCCACCGTCAATATTTCATCCCCCCTTTCTCCCTCGTTCCCCGTCTTCCAGGTGGCGGTGTCTACTGAGTCTCAGGAGGCCTTGTGTTCAGATGGAGGGGAAAGCAGTGAAGGACATTCCAATGTGGCTTCCCTCGGCCTCCCTCCATCCTCGTCCTCCTCTTCCTCCACGTCCTCACCTTTAACCTTCTCCCAGCAGCCTGCGCTCTATCTGGTCCCCGCCACGCCCGGCGCCTCCCCGAAAGCAAGCGGCGAGCCCACCCAGCGTTGCCCGGACTCGTGGCGGCGGCAAGACAACCGGGCCTCTGTGGATCAGGAGGTATCTCTTATTACTGCGGGAGTGTCGACGGGAAGCCATGACACGGCGACACACGACGACAAACTCGGCAGCGCGAGCAGCACCGGTGCCAAAGAGGGTTACGAGAGCAATACCGACTGCCAAGAAAGCGAGGGTGCCTGTTTGAGGCCGCCGTTGAAGAGGTTTCACAGCGTGGACACACAAGGCCGCCGCCGCCGCAGCGTCCTCCCGCCCCGTCCTCGACCCTACTCCTGGTCGGACGAGCCACGTCGCCGCTCGGTGGAGGTTTGCTCGGCCGTGCCCTCCGGCCCCCGGTACGGCTCGCCGTCGGCCTCCTCCGGTTTGGTGTCGCGGGCCGACAGTCTGCAAATCCACAGCCAGACCTCTACTCGGACTTCACTGCCCTCACCCCGACGTAAGAAGAAGATGAGTCCCCCTTGCATCTCGGTGGACCCCCCCGATGGGTCGGAACCCCGGTCTCTGGGTGGCTTAGGCTTGCCCCCTCCCCTGCCCAACCGGGACACCTGCCTGAGGAGGAGAGTGCCCTCGAGCGACTCCAAGGACTCCTTTGACCTTGGTGTCGGAGAGGGTTCAGGCCAGGACGGTGACTCTTCTAACCCCAAGCTACTGACCCTTCCCGGTTTCTCCTCCGAGCACTGATGGCGACGTGAAACGCAGACGCTGCAGAGGCACTTGCTCTGCTGGTGATAGAGCTAGTAATAATGCTGTAGAGAGTAATAATTAATAACCATCATCATCGTCATCAAAAAAGACAAAAGGAAAAAAAAACATCTTTTGTTCCTTTTCAGGAGCAGTGCTGTAGTAGTGTAACGGCCTTTGTCTTTGTATTCTTTACTGCCAACACTCCGAGGCGGGAGAGCAAAGAAGAAACGGGACTCGCGCTCCTCGACGACACCACATACGTACGTACGTACGTACTAAGTTCGGGAGCGGCGACGTCATCAAATGAGCAACTTTTTGGTGTTTCACAGGGTCGACTTTGACCACTCATTGGAGGTACAAAGCAATATGAACGTTTTAGAGGCACTATTTTCTTAACTTATTAGGCCATAGTGTTTGTACAGGGTGTTGTTGCGTTGGTTTTCTTTGGGGGGTTTTCTCCTTGGGCTCGGGTTATGAATGCTTTGTCTTGTCTTTCACTCTAGGTTATTTTTTAGCTTTCTTGGTTTCTTATACTTACTTACATACATACACACACACACACGCACGCGCACACACATCCGCACAGCCTGGATTTCTAAGCACACACATAGTGGTTGATTGTTAGAAAGTTGCAAATGCATTAGTTTCATCAATTTCCTAATTCTGTCAAACTGTTGCAAGGGTGTAACATGTTTTAAGGCAAATCTTTTGTCACGTGTTTTTTTCCCCCCCACTTCATACGACAGCTCCAATTTTAAGATTGTTTTGTTTGTTTTTTAAAGGGAGGGAGGGCGTGGTGGTACCAAGTTGTCTTTTACTTGTGTGATGCTGAAAATGATAACAAAAAGCACATTGTTTCATGTTTCACCTCATCAACCTTATTCTATGCGATGTATTTATTTATTTTTCAAAATAAACACTTATTTAAAGTTGTATTCCTGCAACCTATTGTAACACAACAGTGCCGTATTGTTGTGCATTTTGAACTCACTTATTGTATGAATACAGCAAGTGGAGGGGAACTAAGGTAAGTGGAATGAATTGTATCCCAAATATGGGGAAATGATTGTCTGGTGAGATAGAAAAAGTATTTGTTGTATTCGTTCATTTCGGTTTTCCCTTGAGCCATTTGCGGTGCGTTAGCGACACCTGTTGGCCATTTTTGGTAATGACATGTTGGCGAGTGTATTTCCGCTTCTCTTCCCGTTTGGAACGACAACTCAGTTAGACGACACGAGGGCGAGAGCGAAGACGAGGACGACGACGAGGACGAGACCGAAGGCCGTTGAAGCTCGCGGAAATGAAGTGAGTCAAGTGTTCAAGAGCGTCACACTTGTGTTATGGAGGTAGATTGGGGTCAAAAGTCTTGGACTTGAAAAAAAAAAACAAAGCTCGTACTTGGAAGAAAAAAAACATTTGAATATGAAAATAAACGTGCTGAGCTTAAACGTTGACAAATAAAACAATGCATTCAAATTAAAAAAAATTAAAAAACTTGTTTGAAAGTTTTTTCGAGTTGAATATAGTTTTGCCTCGCCTTGGTCAATTTTTAAACTATTTCTTCATCAAACATGGCGCCGCGGATGGCTGCCTCGGCGACTCGCTCGCTCGCTCTCTCTGTCTGCTGCTTTGTGTTAGTTTGTTTTATGTTTTGCTGGCCATCCCGGATCACTCTTAGCAGAGAAGAACTGTTAAACATCGGACAGTCAGTCTTCTCCTGGCACAGTTTGACGGAGATTTTAGCCGGAGCCGTGGTGAAGTTGAGGCAGAGAGGCGTCCGTGCTCCCCTACCTACCATCATTTCATCTGGCGAACAAAGTGCTGCTTCTCAGTCCAAGGCACCCGGCCGGACGTTGGCAGATCCGCCGCCGAAACGTGGGCTTCGGTCCTCGCTCGCTCGCTCGCTCGATCGATCGATGTTCCTACATGAATGAAGGTTGGTGTGCAAATGTTGCTGAACGTTGTCAGTCACTGAAATGTCGATCAACCGGAGTCCAATTCCCTCGACTTGCTGATTGATACACAACAAACGGATGAATAACTAGTTTGGAAATCAGAGACGAGTAAAAACTCTTCAAATCGTTTCAAAAGATGAATGGTAATAAAAGTGAAGACAATTTGTAATTTTAGTAATGACACAAAGTTGATACAAAATTTGTCTTGGCGGGTCACACAAAGTGATGTGGCGGGCCCGGCCCGGCCCGGCGGGCGGGCCGGCCTTGAGTTTGACACCTATTCTATATGCAATGTCTTGGATGATTTTTGAATTCTTTTCTTTTCTTGGCCTTTCCTGATTTTTTTCTCATTGTGCTCATGTCCAATAGAATTCATTTTGAAAGCGAAGTACTATGATTTGATCATTCTTTACATGTCTGTGGTTGTTTCCCAGCAGCACCATATTTGAGCACGTTTCCAAATGAATGATGAAAAGTGGGAAGTAAGAAGTGATATAGAAAACGGATGGATCATTAGTATGTCAAATTAGAGGAGCAATCAAAGACGTGAGGAACACTGCTCAGGTCAGGACACAATTAAATAACATTCAGAGCACCTTTGGTCCACACACACAAACAAAGTGTCCAGAACACAAGTTTGCGTTTTGTAACGTCGCGAACGGGAACCTGAGGCACTGGCCACTTTCAAAGTGTCGGCCGGCGCTGGAAGATTTGGCATCTTAATCTTCCAAAGTCTCCAGCGTTGGAGCCAAAGCGGCGGCTAGTGGTTGCGCGGGTTGAAGAAGCCCACGCTGGTGGGCGACTCCTTGACAGTGACGGTGATAAAATTGGCAGTGACGTCGGTGACAAACACGTGTTCCAGAAGGTCCCGCGCGGGCCGCCAGTCCGTCTCGGCGTCCGACTCGGTGGCGGCGTCGCCCAGGCTGGGCCGCCCGTCGTCGGGATACGACGAGGCGCCGTCCCGCTCCCACTCGCCGCCGCTGCTGTCGTCCGAGTCGCCGGCGCTGAGTTCGTCTAGGTTGCGGCCGGCGGACGCGCGCTGGTCCCGCCGCCGTCGCCCGCCACCGTCCTTCTCAGCGGCGCCCCCTGCGGGCGAGCCCGGACGCCGCCCTTTGGGACTCACGCAAGCGTCTCTGATGACCACCAGGCTGCCGCTCCGCGAGCTGGTGCGCACCGCCGCGCCGCTGTTGCCCTGATGGCCGGCGAGCGGCGTCCTGGCGACACTCTGCGGGTCGGGCGCCCGCAGGCCGAGCCGCTTGTGTTGGTGGCCGTCCTGTCTCCTCGGAGGCGGCGCGAGGCGCGGCGCGAGGCGCGGCGCGGCCTCCAGGCCGCCGCCGCCCCCGAAGACAACGGCTCTCGGAGAGGGCGGCGTCCCTTTGGGGGCGTAGCCCCGACCCGACGCACCGCATTTCAGCTCGCCGTGCGACGTCTTCCTATGCGGCGGCGAGGAGGCGGGCGCGGGTCGGCTCCAAACGCAGCCCCCTTTGGATGCCGCCGACACCTGGGAGAAAAGCGAGCTCTGGGCAGCAGCGTGGTGGTCTCTGGCGCTCCGGCCGAGTCCGGTGTAGGTGAAGCTGGCCGGCTGCAACGGCTTCTTTATCCCCGGCCGGGGCTCCGCCCTGGGAAAGCACGAGGCGGGCTTTGGAAAGGTATGTCGAGAGCCGCGTTGCGTTTGCGCTGCGTTTGCAAATGCCGTTCCGTACTTTCCGTACTTGCGCAGGAAGCCCGGCAGCAGCTGGTGGCGGCTCGGGGACAAGGGCAAGGGCGGCGTCCTGCTTTTGGCGCGCCTCAAAGCGCCCAGGTCGGCGCGAAGCGCCTTCCGCCCGCGCTTGCCGCGATGGGGCTCGGCTTTGGCGGCCAGGACGGGAGGCCTCTTCTGGGGGGCGGGGTGCGGCCGGGGGCTCGCCGGCATCGCCGCCCCCTTGGCCTTCTGGCGCTCCGCTTCCTCATCTTCCTCGGACGACGACGCCGCCGACGAAGAGGCGCCGGAGAAGGACGATGAGGACGAGCGGTTGTCTTTGGCGGCGGGAGGAACGGGAAGCTGAAGGTGCGCGCCACAAAATCACTCAAAACCACAGCCATCCATCGCCATGACACATGCCACTAAAAGAATATGTTTCTCTTTTGTTCCGCTTTAAGGTGAACAAAGTGAAGAGCAATTACCGGAAACTTGCGTGGTCGTCCTCTTGGCCTCTTTCCTTTCTTCTGGAACAAAAGGTCTCGCTCTTGTTCCCTAAGAGGACAGACACCATTGAATCAATGTCTCGCGTACGACGACGACGTCACATTCGTTTCCGAGAGCGACGGATGGAACCTTTTGTGAAAAGCTGCCAGTAACCTCGGGTCCAAAATATTCTCCTCTGGCTCCCAACTGTTGTGCCTAAAACCACAAGAGCCAGCGCAACATATCAAAACGGATCGTTGGTTTTGTCGAAAGGAAGATTCAACGACAACGCCAATCGAGAATATGCATGCGAGTTGCGGGTTTAATTTTTGTCCACTTGGGGTCGCCATCCTCACGTTCGACACGGCTGGATTTGCGACTCGGGATGGGTCTCGGGTTGACATTTGGGCTTACGTTGGGCTCTTTCACGATTTGCCGTTGAATTGGTGCTCATGCACTTGCGGTTGGGTTGGTTCGAGTCGATCTGCATTTTGTTGCCTTGTTCTTGTGACCGGTGTTAATAAAGTTGAATGATATTGAAAGACGCTCCAGTAGGTAACAAGCCGGACGTAACAAAACAACACAATGCACAGGAAACGGCAACAACACAACAAAAGCGAACGAATAAGACGGGAAAACGTCATCATTTTTAGTTTTGTAAAGTCGCTCTTCTTGCTTTTTGTCGTTTGACCGTAGCAAAAGAGGAACAATATGAAGCGTAAAGTCATGCAAAATAACGCGCTTTCTGTTTGCACGAAAACAGAATGCTTCTTCTTTGTAAGCTTTCGAGCTGTTATCAAAACAAGTAACAAAAAGGAGACGAACGAGCACAAACGGCGGCCGCTTTTTTTTTTGTCTGCTGAGCTCAGCGAGACAAAAAGAAGGCTGCACCTCGCTCAAATGAAGCCTTCGCAACAGAGGCGAGAAAAGCGGCAAGAATGCCAAATCTTGATCTTTTTTTTTAGGGGGGGGGGGGGGGGGCACATTGTCTGCTGGTCTTTTAGCCTGCCTGCGTGCGTGCGTGCGTGCTCGATTAGCCTCTGCGGCTAGCTGAGACAGGCTAGCGACTTACTTGGACGACCACCCTCTCCACTTGACAAGATACTCGAACTTGCCCTGGAAAAGAGCACACAGGCGATCTTAAACGAAAGTCCAGGAGAGACACCGATGCCCTCCCGAGTCCCTCGGGATCTCGCTCACCTTTCTCGGCCGCTTGCTTAGGATGCATTCGGCATCAAATACCTGGCCCACCGTGACCCCCTCCATTGCTCGCACCAGCAGGACGGCCGGGAAGCAGACGCTTTCTTGGGCACGCACGGCCCCCGTAGGCGCTTCGCCAGCGTTTTGTACAAAGACTCAAGTTAGCATTTATAAATGTGTCATTTTAGTACTAGCCCATGCATTGTACGTGGCATTCGCTACTATTATCTTGTCATACGATGATGATGATAATAACTCTTATATTAGCACACACAAGGGAAGAGAATATTCGATTGCAGAAATGTTCACAAATAATTCAGGAACAAGTGAAAAACAATTGGAAGAGCCGTATTGTGGCTTGGAATAAATGATTGAAATCAAATCCAAACAGGGGGGGTTCGGGAGATTAATTCGGGAGATGGTTTGTTTGTGTGCGTCAACTTGGCTTTGCTTTTTCAAAGCGGATCGTTTGTTATGTGGTGGCAAGAGCGGACGGAAGCTTTTAAGTGTAACACACCGCTTCCTTGTGTAAGGTGTCGCCGTCAAACATGGCAGCTACCTTGTCCTCCTTTCCTCGCGAATGACACTAACCTTTATGTGAATGATGAAGTCATGCGCTTGTTACGTGAGTTAAGCGTCTTGACACCGTGAATTCCGTTTGTTTGTTTTTTCCTGCAGAGCAATCGGGCGAGCTGGACTGTGGACACTTACTTGCAGGTCAGACATCCTCGTTGGCAAACACGTTCGTTCGTTCGTTCGTTCGTTCGCTCGCTTGCTCTTTTTGAACCAACCAGTTATCATTTTATTCAACGTATTTCCAAGACATCTGTGTGACCGCAAACTGCATAGATTTTGACGCCGTGCTCATTGGCAGGTGTAAGCGTTGTTTAGTGGTTCGCTGTGAGTCTTGACATTCGCCAGCGAGCACTCAGTCCATGGTTGTTCTAAATGTGAGGGAGCGTTCCAAGGTGTACCCTGGCTGGCCCTCGCCCACCCGAATGAGGACATAGGAAATGGCTAAGAATGGAATCATCCTCAGTGCTGGCTGTCCACCATGCAGGTGATCCGGTCCTGCCATGCTGCTGTCCGCGCTCCTGCGCCAGGCGCCGCGCCAGGCGCCGCGCCGCCTCGGGCCCTCGCCCCCACCGAGGGGTCTCGGCTGCGACGCCGGGAGGCCGCTGCGCGTGCTGTGGCCCCAAATCCCAGCTGCGCGCCCCTACGTCCAGAGCCGCGGCGGCGTCAAGAGCAGAAAGCGTCCGAGCTTCGAGGAGCAGCGCCAGACTCGCAACAAGACGGTGCTGACGTACGTGGCGGCCGCAGGCGTGGCCATGGTCGGCCTGTCCTACGCCGCCGTGCCACTCTACAGGCTCTACTGCCAGGTGAGAGGTGTGTTCGGGCAGATTGGTGGTGCATGCCGCCACGCCTGTCCTGGAACTTTACTGACACACAGTGTCGGCACTCCTTTCTTGCCTCGCCCTTCTCCGGAACCGTTTGTAATGACCAACACAGCAGCATTGAGGGCCAATTTGTCAAAAACATGCTCCTTGGCATATGCTCGAAATACGTTCAAAGCGACCACTGTAGCACCTTTCAAAGCAGAGTTGTCCCCGGAAGGAAGGACGCAAGGAAGGAAGGAAGGCAGAGGCAGGCAGGCAGGCACGGCCGGCCGTTTGTGACGCAGGCTTTGTTTCCCCGCCAGGCGACGGGGCTCGGCGGCTCGGCGGTGGCCGGTCACGACTCGGACCTGGTGGCCACCATGGAGCCGGTGAGGGAGCGCGTCATCAAAGTCACCTTCAACGCCGACACGCATGCCAGCATGCGATGGAACTTCAGACCTCAGCAGACGGAGATCTTTGTAAGATGGCCGCCCGCCCGCATACACGCTTTTGCCAAACGGTGACGGCTGGTGGCGCAGGTGGTCCCGGGGGAGACGGCGCTGGCCTTCTACAAGGCCAAGAACCCCACTGACAAGCCCATCATCGGCATCTCCACCTACAACGTGGTGCCCTTCGACGCCGGCCAGTACTTCAACAAGATCCAGGTAGAACTCTTTGTTTGCCGCCTCTCGGCAGGTTGCCCGGGTCGCCGACGGGTCCTGAGAAGGTCCTGCTCGTGTGTTGTTTGCTCAGTGCTTCTGCTTCGAGGAGCAGCGTCTGAACCCTCACGAGGAGGTGGACATGCCCGTCTTCTTCTACATCGACCCCGAGTTTGACGCCGACCCCAGGATGGCCCGCGTGGACACCATCACGCTGTCCTACACCTTCTTCGAGGCCAAGGAGGGACAGCGTCCGCCGCTGCCGGGCTACGCCTACAGCTGAGCGCCGCCGGCCGGACTTTGGGCTCAAAGCGGATGTCGGAAACCAATTTGCCGTCGCGAGAAGAGGAACTCGTCGATCGTTGGACTTAGCCTGTCCGTCCGCGTGTCTTTTGTGAAGACCCCCCCCCCCCACATCAATAAATGATGAGTGATTGGAGCTGCTGAGTTTTCTCCTCAAATTGCAGTTTTAGGTTGCCGGGTTGAGAGCAAAGGGGACCGAGAAAGCCAAATGTCAGCTCGCAAGCTTGAGCTTTGATTCCGCCGACAGCAACAAAACAATTTGGTGATGGATGTCGTTGGCAAACGGGTCACTCCGGACAAACTTGTTTGTGAGCGTTGGAGGCGGCAAGAAAATGAACGTTGAAACAAAAAGCCAGAGACCAGGTACCACAGCCACTTCAAGTCATCGCTGCTTGACAAGGTAAACGCACACAGGCACACACGCACACGCACGCACACACACACACACACACACACACACACGGGGAGTTTGTAAGCCCTGGTGGCCGGAGGGAGCGCTTGCGCTGAACCGCTTGAGTCCAGTGGAAATCAAGCTGGTGGGTGGATTTTGACTCGTCCAGTGTCTCTCTCACCTGGCAAACGTTGGGCGTTTGCGCCCTTCCACTGGCTTGACAGGGCATTTCAACCTTGTTTCCATACAAGCCGTAGGTGAAACAACTTTTCTCATGTTTTGCTCACCAATTAGTTTTGATTTTGGCACTTTTCACTCATTTGGTCCTATTTTGAAGCCAGGCTGTTTGGCTCGGCTTGGCTTTGGGTCTTTGCCTTGTCATGGGCAAAACTAAACTTAAGCGCAATGGCGGCGGCGGCCAATCTTGCTTTGAGCCTGTCGCTCACGGATGGGCCAAAAGATTGCATACGTGATGTTCTCGACCACAACCGCGTGCTTGCGTGCGTACGTACGTGCGTGCGTACGTGCAGTTCCTCCCGACGTGCCAAAGTGCACACACCCTCCTCTGCGGCCTGAAACGGCTCACTTTGAAACGCTCGTCAACATTTCAAGTGCATTGCAGTCAAAGGTTAGGGCTCCATTTGAATTGAAAAGAGCGAGAGAGCGAGCGTCCGTCATTCCTAATGAAAATGGAATCAATCCACTGTGTTGCATTTAGACATGGCGCCCCTTTGCTTCTTGCTGCTCCTCCTGGGCTTCTCCTCGGCCGCGGAGTTCTACTCTTCCATAGGTGAGTCTCGTGCTGCTATTAGGTTGTCGTCATCATCACAAGCGGGAGTGAGTGTGAAGTCAGGTCGCATGAAGTCGAGGTGTTTTGGACCAAACCACCAGGTCACATGACGGAGCTGCTGCACACGGAGCAGGACCTGTTGGCCTCGCTGGAGGACTACGTCCGTGCCGAGGAGTACAAACTGGAGATGGTCAAAAGGTCGGAGACGGTCACGTTTGGCGCGCTGAGCTGAGCTGAGCTGAGCGGAGGGAGAATACTGACCACGGCATCCGCAGGTGGGCCCGGAGGCTGTCCAACCTGTCGGCGTTGGCCGTCCGGGACCCCGAAGTCTTCCTCGGCCACCCTGTCAACGCCTTCCAACTTCTCAAGAGGATGAACCGGGAGTGGAGCGACCTGGAGAGCCTGGTGCGCAGCAACGTGTCCGAAGGTGGGTGAAAAGACGCAAGCGTCGGCAAATTTTAGCGAGGGTGACTTTATTTATCATTATTGATTTATTCTGTTATTTGTTTATTTCTTATTTACTCATCACTCTTATTTATTCATTGTTTGTGCCTTCTTGTTTTTATTTTTTGGTGTAGTTTACTTGTACGTATGTATGTATATTGCGTACTTTGTCTTGTCACCGTGGGATAGTGGGAACGTCATTTCGATTGCTTTGTGTGTCTTGGCATGTGAAGAAATTGACAATAAAGCAGACTTTGACTTTTTTGGACGCCGGATGATGACGATGATAGAACTTGATTCATCTCTGCCGCCTCAGCTTTCGTGTCGCGCCTGAGCGCCAAACGGGAGCACCTTCCCGGCCAGGACGACCAGACGGGCGCGGCCGAAGCCCTCCTGAGGCTGCAGGACACGTACCAGCTGGACACCGACACCCTGGCCAAAGGCCAGCTGCCGGGTCAGGAGCGCCACGGAGCGAGCGCCTTTGCTACGGAGAGTCTTTGCGAGTAAGCGCCCCTCCTCTCTCGTCCCGCCAGGAACCTCGGCGCTCCCCAGCGCCCTGACGACGGACGACTGCTTCGACCTGGGCTTGGCGGCGTACAAGGATGACGACTTCTACCTCGCCGAGATGTGGATGTCTCAGGCTATCAGGCAGATGGAGCGGCCTGCCGGGCAGCCCCTCGGCATCAGCCCCGTCACCATCCTGGACTACCACAGCTACACCCTCTATAAGCTGGGAGACCTGGAGCGCGCCTTGGAGTCCACCAAGAAGATCCTGGAGCTCGGTGAGTCCGGCGCCAGCCAGGAACGTCTGCTCGCTCAAAGTCCCCCTCACGCTGGCAATTTGCCGTTTGCCAGTCCGTGAGCTTCAAATATGGACGCCCTGATGTTCTGGGCCAGACCGGAAATATTGTTTTCTTCTTTAGATCCGCAAAACCAACGAGCCAAAGACGGTCTCAGGTACTATGAGCACGAACTGGCCAATCCCAAGAGCGACAAGGCCGTGCCGGTGACCCAGCGGGTGCACCCCACTTCCTACAACGCCAGCACGTACAAGCGGCTGTGTCGCGGCGACAATGTGGAGTTGGTGAGAAGCCGCCGGCCGACGGCCCGCCTGGCCGGCCGACGGCCCGCCTGGCCGGCCGACGGCCCGCCTGGCCGGCCGACGGCCCGCCTGGCCGGCCGACGGCCCGCCTGGCCGGCACCCTGTACACTCTGGGCTGGTCTTTCCGCAGACGGCGCTCAAACAGAGCCGCCTCTTTTGCCGTTACTATGACAACCAGCGCCATCCCAACCTGGTGCTGGCTCCCGCCAAAGAGGAGGATCTGTGGGACTTGCCCCGCGTGGTCCGCTATTACGACATAGCGTCGGACGACGACATGGAGCGAATCAAAGAGATGGCCAGGCCCACGGTCAGTCCCTCTCGCGCGTCTTTGTCGACGTGTCACCTTCTCGGGAGGACTCTTGGCTTTTTGTCAATGTTCCTGCGCGTCTATTTATCTCTGTCTGCCAGCTCTCGCGCTCCAAAGTGAGGAACAACGCCAACAACTCCAACCAAGCATCGCGGGTGAGAGTCTCGCAGAAGTAAGAACGAACGAACGAACCAGCCAGCCAGCCAGCCAGCCAGCCAGCCAGCCAGCCAGCCGATGCGCCGAACAGATTGGCAGCGCAACTTTGTTCCTCTTCCTCCTCAGCTCCTGGCTGGGCAACTACCAGTCCCCAGTGGTGACCAAGCTGATCAACAGAGCGGGTTACATCACCGGCCTGGACATGACCACCGCAGAGTCCATGCAGGTGCGGCTGGCTCCCCCCAGTCCTTGTAGAAAAGCAAAGTCGGGCAACGTGTGTTTGTTTGTGCAGGTGGCCAACTACGGCGTGGGCGGACTCTACGAACCCCATATTGACTTTCAAGGGGTAAACGCAAGCTGCGGCACGCACCGCAACAGCGAGCTTCTGCATCAAAATGTGCTGTGGTGTTTCCACAGAAAGAAGTGGCCAACCCGTACCCAGATTTGGGAACAGGAAACCGAATCGCCACCTGGCTGCTTTATGTCAGTCAAGTGTCCGCCCCTCGCTCGTTGTGGAGAGAAAAGCTGAGCTTGCTTTTGATTGACGTACGTGGCCTTTGTGCTTGCAGTTAAGCAACGTGCAGGCAGGGGGCGCCACCGTCTTCCCCAGAGTGGGCGCCGTCGCCTGGCCAATCAAGGTTTGCGCTTTTTTCTCAAAACCGGACCACATATTTGGACCGCTCCTATTCCACAGTCGCAGGTGTACCTAACCAAGTGGCCGCCGGTGTCCAGGTCTGCTCTGCTGAAATGTCTTTTTGTTGTGGTTTCCGCGCAGGGCTCGGCCGTGTTCTGGTACAATCTTCACCCCAACGGAGAGGGAGACCATTACACCCAGCACGCTGCCTGTCCCGTCCTGGTGGGAAGCAAGTGGGGTCAGTTGGCACACGCTCCTCCTCCTTGTCAGAATGTTAAGCGATTCACGGAAGCGTATTGCTGCCGCACTTGGTCAACCGGAAGAATTCATTTGCTTTTCTGATTAGCGGGGAAACTTATTCCGTCACTGTCCTAAAAATGGTCCCGTTGTGTGTTTTGTCAGTGGCCAACACGTGGCTGCACGAGCGAGGTCAGGAGTTCAGGAGGCGCTGCCATCTGCTAAGCCCGGCTGAGCTCGGCTTCGCGTCGGACTCCGCGCATTGGAATGATGCTTAGCCACGTTGCCGTGACAACCGTCGTAGCAACGGCGTGCTCAGCTTCAGCAAATCAAACGTGTCGTCATCATCATCATCATCATCATCATAATATATGAATGAAGCGTATCAACGTCAATATAAGAACAAAAGTGTTGCGGGGGGAAAAGGGAATTTTGGAACTGTCGCCTAATTTCACTCTGAGCTGAGCTGAATTGGATATGGCTGGTGATATGATTTCCTTTGCTACTGCATGTTTGTGGCTGTCAACTCTTCATTACGATTCCAAAAGAGGCGTCGCTTTCTTGACCAGCTCTGTGTTGACTCTTGTGTTTTCTTTAGTTGAAGCGAATGGAATCAATTGAGCAGGCAGCCTGGCCGGCCGGTAGGCAGGCTGGCCGGCCGGCAGGCAGGCAGCCACGCAGGCAGGCAGCCACGCAGGCAGGCACCCACGCAGGCTGGCAGCCACGCAGGCAGGCAGCCACGCAGGCAGGCAGCCACGCAGGCAACCGTCAGCCGAACGCTATTTTAAAAGCCATAAGGCGTCCGTAAGGCCCGTTTAGAAGGCAAGTGCTTAGCCCTGGCTTGAAACTCTTCTTCAATACCATTTGATTCATTTGTCCTTATAATTCCACATTTTCAAGGAGGACCAACAGTTGTGCGCGTGTGCTGCCACCTGCTGACTAAACGAAGCAGTCGCACGTCGTCGCCATCCAAGCGTCACGTGCACTGCAGCAGCGCGTCACGTGATTCTCAACACGCACGCGAAGCGTACTCGTGAATCGCGCGCACGTATCACGGTGGACCGGGCACGCGTACGCAGGTGATGGCGCGGTGAAGGCACCGCGCATGCTCAATGACAGGCTGGGCTGGCTGGCTGGCCGGCCGGCACGGGGGAGGGCGGGGCTGCGGGCGGGCGGTGCGCTCCTTTCGCCCACCTGACGTCAAGTGCACGCTCTGCGTGGAGGACGAACCAACTGCGGCGGTCCGGTTGCCGTGCGCGCGCGCGATGCAGCGTCGGGTGATGGTCGTCAACATGGCTGCGTGCGTGCGAGAGCAGCCGTCCGGTAAGTAGCTCTTCCACCTCCTTCTCCTCTTGCTCGTCTTCGTTCGTCCTCGTGCACGGCACGGCGCGCGCGCGCCAGCATGCGGCGGCTGCTCCTGACAGGCGCCCCCAAACATGTGATTGACGCAGCCAGCAGCTTCCTGTGCGACATTCACACAACTTTGCGCCTGCACCACTAAAGTCAACTCTTTAGTTGGCCGACCGAGCGACCGACCGAGCGACCGACGGACGTCTTCATTCGTCATCGTCTTCCGCATGGCCTCATCTTCAACTCTTTGCATGACCTCTACACGCTCACGACTTGTGACGCCACACAAACACGAACACACGCACACACTCGCACTCGGCAATCGTTTCATTCATTGAGGCACACAATGACGACCAAACACTATATCAACATCACATCAACTTCTAGCAAACGCACAGTATAAACAGTGAGTGCCAAGTCATCGCATCCAACACGCGGGCGCATATGGGCCACACAATACCGAACATAATTCACACATGCAGTACATAGTACACTTAGCGTACAATACACACACACAGGAGCAGACAAAACACACACACAGAGATTTAACACGCACTTACTGTACTCGTGAACAAATGAGGTGCACTAACACGTTCGCGCACTCACTCACTCACTCACTCACTCACTCACTCACTCACTCACTCACTCACTCACTCACGCATCCATTCGCAAGAACCTTTGCGTGTGTGAGTGTTAGCCAGCATGACTCATCAGTCTGAGCGCCTCCTTAAAAGACAGCCATTGGTTTGGCTTTCCCAAAAACCTAGCATGTCTTGAAAAAAAGAACTAAAAAAATCTAGCTTCTCCTCTTTCCCAGGTGGCGACTTGGGGGCCTAGCTGAACGGACCCCCACTCCCGCCCACGAACCATCTCAAGGACAAAGGGGGGCTGGAGGACTTGAGGCCATGTCTCAACCCGGGAAAGTCCTCCACGTCTATGTCGAAGTCAGGTCGACCTCCGATCCTAGTGCAGGCGGAAAGACCTTTGGAGAAGGCCCTCCTCTGGACCACTTGAAACTTAAGGACAAGGCTCAGGACCTCCTGTGCCAGCTTGCCAGCCGGAGCCCCACCGAGCGTCAGACCCTTGCTCCTAAAGCGCTCCACCAGTGTCCTTCGTCACACTCTGGAGGATCTCCACTCACCCCATCTTCCCGGGCATCCCAGCGCTGGAGTCTACCATGTGACACGAAGACCTCCACCATGTCCTGCTCCAACAGCAAAGAGGGGAGAGACGGGAAGCGCTCTGTGGTCTCCTTCAGTTACGTACAGAAGTCCAACGTGAAGACCATAAGCGGTCCGGGAAACGGTCAGGAAGGAGCCCACCAGGTTCACAAAAGACTTTGCGAGCCTTTTTGGTTCGGCAGTCCCAAGTTAACGTTCCCACCTTCAGGTTCCCGACACGCCGCGGACACAATCGGCAAGACTTTGGAGGACTTTGGATCTCCGTTGTTGAAGCTCAAAGTGGCTCACGCGCCGGGGCGCACCACGTGGTCTCGGACCTGCCGTTCGGGCCGTTGTCGGTCCCTGTCCGGCTCTCCCGCGCTGATACACCAGGAGAGGTGGGGGCGGCGGCCCCAGAGTCCAGGGTCAGACTGGCGCTCCCTGCCGTCTCCGAGCAGCTCCCCGGGACCGGCTGACATCGCGGAAGGCTTAAACCAGTTGAGTGACGTCCCGAAACGATCCGCCCCTCGCTGGATTCATCCCAAAGAATCCGGTCCCACTTGTCCACGGCAAAGCCTCAAGATGAATATCCCGGTCCACGCGGCGGCCACGGACGCAGGACGACCCTTCCGCCAGCCGGGCCGGCTCCCCCTTCCCCCCCGCCTCCATCGCCCCTCTCACCCTCCTACCGAGCTGGGCTCTCCCCTCAGGGACCCCGGGGTGTCCCTGGCCGAGCTCCGACCGCCCGACAGCCCCACCCTGCATCGGCGCCGGACGCCCCAGTACACCGGCGCTGACCGGAGAGCCTCGGGGTGCCAAGAACGGGGAGATCGCTCGGAGCTGACTCGCAAAGCCTTTGCGAGGACGGAGGGGACGCCGGCGGATAAGGAGCCGAGCGGCGCTCCTAACCCTAACCCAGTCCCGGACAGCGAGCAGACTGGCGGCGGCCTGCCCGCACGGGCCAGCCCGACCACGCCACAGAAGCGAGCTGAGCGGAGGAGGAGAGAGCGCCTCCTGCTGGGTCCCGTGGTCCCGGACTCTCCGGATGAGGAGCGTGAGCACCCTTTGGCGGGATCCTGGCCCAGCTCCAGCGGGGTGACGGGCAGCTTGGGAGAGCGGGAGTGCTTGTCACCCGAGTCCCTTCCGTCCGGCGAGACCAGAGCCTCCACCTCTGGCATACAGGTGGGACCTGGACGTCAAAAAAGGCCTTAAGCTGCCTGCTCTGAGATCTTTTCTCCTTTGGACTTTTTCAGACGGACAGCGCGACGCCCGTCCTGTCGCTACACTGTCAGAAGATGGCTCGGGCCAAGTGGGAGTTTCTCTTTGGACCCGAAGAAGGCGCCGGGAGCGGGCCCGCAAGTAAGGGCCCGTTGATTTGTTGTCTCCGTGCAAACCACGGATGTGTTTGGAATGGTTCTGTCGATGCCCGCTCGCTCGGTGGCCCACCCGACCAGCCATCGACCGCTGCGTGGATATACTTTTCTTTGGAAATAGTCTGCGCTGTAGCTCACGCTAACTTGTTTGATTCCTCTCTGTGGCGTCTTTTGGTGATGTAACATCAAGTTGACTCCAACATGTAAACATGTCAAGTTCTTCTCCTTCTTCTTCTTCTTCTTCTTCATGGAGACTTTGTGGACGCCTCCACAGCACCCCCAAGCGGAAACTCCAGCGAGTCGCCCACCCCCACGCCGCCCTCCTCCCTGCCGACGCTCGCCGCCAGCCATCACGTTCGACACGTGGAGGTGGAGTTGGTGACCCCGTCCCCCGAAACGGGCGTTATCCGCCGCAGCCTCAAGTACTCGGAGACGGACCTGGACGCCGTCCCGCTGCGCTGCTACCGAGAGACGGACATCGACGAGCTGCTGACGGGCGGACGGGACGACCGCGACTCGGCCTTCGGGAGCGACAGAAGCCTCCGCGGGGGGAGTTCCGGGGGCTCGGGCCCAAGGCCTCGCAAGGGAAAAGTCGAGGAAGCTGGGAGCGGAGAAGGAGAGCGGGACCAGTGGGAAGAGGAAGAGGTGGTGAGCTGGGCCAGCGTGAGAATGCGAGGAGACGAGAGGAAGAGGCGGGATGCGGCGCGGGAACAGGAGCGAGGCTTCCCACGCATGACAAGGTACGCGGCGGCGGCGGCGGCGCACGGCCACACCTCGGTCATCCAACGACACACAGCCCTCTTTGTCTTCATTTCACTTGGAGATGAATGCGTAAAAAGGAATACGTTTTTGTCCGTAGAGCGTCCGCGTGTTTCTCGGACCGGCGCCAGGCGGCGCTCAAGTCGCCGGTCCGGCTACGGGGTCCCGGCCGCGCCGCCGAGGACGCCTTCAGCCGCCATTTTGAGAGCATCGTGGAGTCGGCGCGCGCCAAGGGGACGTCCTACCACAGCCTGGACGACCCAGCCCCCGACTCGGACGCCACGCGACCTCCGTCCAGCGAGCGGCTGAGCGGCGGCTCGGAGGACACGCCCCCCGGGAGGCGGGGCTACTCCCGCCCGCCGTCTCCCAGGTCAGCTTTGAAAGCCGGCATAAAACGCTCACCGACGCCCGTCCGGTCGGCAACGGGGGCCGCTTCTGTCTGACCGTGGTGGTCTTGTTGCGCCGCAGCCACGAGTTTGGCCGCCTGCTGGCTGACCAATACCTTCGCCTCTCTGACTTCTCGGGTCTCCCTCTGGACGGAGCGCTCAGGTGTGTGCCTGTGCGTGAGTGAGTGAGTGAGTGAGTGAGTGAGTGAGTGAGTGAGTGAGTGAGTGAGTGAGTGAGTGAGTGAGTGCGTGCGTGCGCGCGCAAGGTTTCTCCACAGTGCCCTCTGGTGGTCAGCGGTAATGCTACGCTTGTGTGTGCAGGGCGTTCCTGAAGCAGGTGGCGCTGTTGGGCGGCAGTCCAGAGCGGGAGCGGTTGCTCTGGCATTTTTCCCGCCGTTACTCGCTGTGCAACCAAAGCCATTTTCCCTCCGAGGGTGAGAACCATCGCTCCGGATTCCAGAACCCCATCGCAAAGCTCATGCAAACTTGGAGAGAAGCAGGTTGAACATGAAATGTTTTTTTGTCCCTCTTTAGATGCCGTGCTGGCGCTGACGCGGGCGCTGGTGGCGCTGAACGCGGATCTGCACGGCCCGGTGAGTTTGCAACTGCAATCATTTGAAGGCCAGGTCAAAAGTAGGAGCCCGTTGTTGTAAAATGGAGTCGCTGATGGAAGGAAGGAGAGATGGGAAGGAGGGAGGGAGGCTGGGAGGCTGGGAGGCTGGGAGGAAGGAAGGAAGGAAGGAAGGAAGGAAGGAAGGAAGGAAGGAAGGAAGGAAGGAAGGAAGGAGGGACGGACGGACAGACGGACGGATGGGTGACACAAAGGTGGCTGTCCTTTCCTTTGGCAGAATGTTGGCGACAAGATGTCCTGTCCTCAGTTTGTCAGCAACTTGGACGGCCTCAATGACGGACGACACTTCCCCAAGCATCTGCTCAAGGTAAGCTTGAGCTCCTTTTTCATGTTTGCCTCTTCCTCCTTTTGTTGTTGTGTCTTTTTCAACCTTCTTGTTTCCTCTTTGTTGCGGCGGCGGCGGCAGTGGCAGCGGCGCCCACTGTCGCCCTCCTTGTCATGGCAAATGTCGCAAAGGCTCCCTTCCGGTTGTTAGTGTCCCCCGAGCGGTCGCCGTGGAGACCAGGCGGCGGCCCCGATGGCTTCCTCTCGCTAATGAGCTTGTTACAGCCACTTTGTTTGCCATTGGGTGCCCGTGCGGAAGGCCGTCCTCCTTGGCCTTCGCGTCTCCTTAGTCTTAGCATTAGCGTCTCCCCGCCCGGCATCGTCATCTGTCGTCTTCCTTTTTGCAAACTTTGTCGGCAACGGAAGGAATTTTCACTGGGCGCCGTCTCTCTCAGCTTGTGTGCGTGCGTGCGTGCGTGCGTGCGTGCGTGCGTGCGTGCGTGCGTGCGTGCGTGCGTGCGTGCGTGCGTGCGTGCGTGCGTGTCCCCGCCCTTCGGCCGAGTTTTTTTTGTCTTTGCCTTGAATTTGGCCGCCACGCCAGCACGTATAACTAAAGCCGCCCTCGACCGTCGGCCATCCAAATTGTGGCGCTCTGCTTTTCTCCAGCCAGCAGAGCAAATGAATGCTCGGGCATTAGAAACACGCAAAGCTGTCCCAACTTGGATGACATTTGATTTTCAATTTGTTTTTTGATCTGGTTGCTGTTGAAGGCAGGCAGGCAGGCAGGCAGGCAGCCACGCAGGCAGGCAGGCAGCAACGCAGGCAGGCACCTGCGCCAGGATCTCGCCTTTTGTCCAAAAGCACCTCGGCCGACTTGGGCTTGGTGCTGGCCTTTCGCTTTCTTACACACACACACACACACACACACACTTCTCACCTTCACCTTTGCCCTTTCACACACACGCACGTTCTCCTTCTTGCACACTTTGTCTTCGACACACTCTGACGCACACTTTTCTCTTGCAAACAAGCGTGCAGGCACAGTCCAAAGGGAAGTGGATGGCTAGTTGATGGCCAACATTTGCACCTCTTCTCCCACACGAGCTGCTCGTCACCGCCTGGATGTGCGAAGACAAAACGGAACAGCAGGCAGGCAGGCAGGCAGGCAGGCAGGCAGGGAGGGAGGAGAGCAGGGGGACGCTCCAAGGAGGGAGGGAGGGAGGGAAGGAGGGGGTACGGGGGCGGTACGAGCAAAGCGAGGAAGTGAGAGAGAACAAACGAGAGAGCGAGAAAGACATTCGGCTGGTGACATTCGGCAGCTCCTCTCCTTCTGGTCGCCTTGGTAACACAAAAGGGAAAAAAAAACTGCCTGCTGGGGGGAAAAAAAGGAAAAGCGGAGAAAGGCATGCCTCTTCTTTTTGTTTTTGCTCTCTTCCACGTCGGTTTGTGACGAAAGCCACGCTCTTAGGAATCCCGGCTCTGAGACGCCCCCCCCTTTCTTGCCCGAATCGCCACACGCCCCCTCGCCGAAGTTGTGCGGCGGTGGCGGCAGCGGCCGGCCGGCCGGCCATGGATGCGACCGCTGATTGACAGCCCCCCTCTTCTGCCTCCTGTTTTGCGGCAGCCCGGAGCGAGCGACTTGTCGGCCGATCATGATCGGCGTGAACAGCCTGCACTCGGCGGGACGTCTGCGCTCGCGCTCGCTGTGCACCGTGCGCTACGGCCGCGATTTCCGCATGATGGACCCTTTCCGCTATCCCAGGACGCCGCGCTCGCGATCCCTCAAGCCGCTCGTCTTTCCTGACTTGCTGGGAAAAGCTCAGGACGGCCAGAACCATCCTCAGGCTCGCAAGAGGAGGAAGGTACGCCAAAGCTGCTCGCCATGGCGAGCCCCATGTCGCCTACTTAACGTATGGGCAAAGTTCCCTTTGCTCGGGCCGGTGTCCGACGGGTTGCTCGCTGGCTGGCTGGCTGGCCGGCTGGCCGGCCGGCCGGCTGGCTGGCTGGCTGGCTGGCCGGCCGGCTGGCTGGCTCGCTAGCTCCGGTCATGATTGATGCAATTGAGTTCCTGCTCCGGTGACATCATGGCCGGCTGCTGGCTAATTGGGCGCTAACTGATTGCCAGCTGCTCGCTAACATAATCTCAACAGCAGAGAAGAGCTCATTCATTGGAAAACGCGTTTACGCCGCCGAGTTCCTCTCAAGGCAACACTCGCCCCCCACCCCCTCCATTGTTTTGATGGAGCTCCCGGAGATGGGAGGGAGGGATGGATGGTCTCCTCCGGTCGTGCGTCCGTATCCCCTTTGAGTCACCCATCGATCTGCCAACCGCTGCCGCCGCCGCCGTTGCCATGCTGACTAACGTGTTTGTGTTTGTGCAGGCGCTCTACAACTCCATCAAGACTCAGAAGCTGCAGTGGACCCTGTAAGTCTGATCACACACACACACACACACACACGCACATACACATGCTATTGATTGAGGTGGAAGTGCGCCGATTTGTGGGCGTGAACACAGCTGACTGGCCCTGCCTCCTCTCAGTCCGCTTAAATTCTTTGACTCGGTCACGTGAACGACGGCCGGCGCGGGGATGCCAACTACGCCAGCGGCTGGCTGGGCTTTGTTGCCGTGGCGACGCCACCATGGCGACCGCTCTCTCGCACTGCTCTCTCACATTGCGCACCCTCCCACTTCCTCTCCCGGTATAGCCGCGGGAGCAAAATACTTCATCTCCATGACGACGCCGATTGATGACGTCGCGCGGCCACCCGAGGGGGCGTGTCGATGCTCACTGCGTGAGCGTAAATTGCACGGCACGGCCGAGGCGTAATCCTGGAAACGCATTAGCCCGGGTGTAAGAAGTCGCTCGGGCAGTGTTGCAGTTGCCAGGCAACAGGCTGCGTGCTGATTGGCCGGCCTGCGCGGCTGGCGCTTTCGTCTGTCCTCAGTGTGGGCGCCATCTGCCGAGCCAACAAGCGTCGCACCGTCGGTCGCGCCCGCTTCCAAATAACAAAGTACAAGTTGCCGTTCGGTGGCCCCGCCCCGGCCCGGCCCGGCGTGCCAAACGCACGCTGACCAACTCGCTTTTGCCGCCTTTGCTGCGTCCGCAGCGACGAGGAGGAACTGAGAAAGTCCTTCTCGGAGCTCGGGGACAGCCTGTGCGACTCGTCCAGATCGGCCAAGGGCGGCGGTGACGACGACGACGATGACGACGAGACGACGGCGGACGAAGCGGTGTCTCGCGGGCCGCCGCTGTACAAGAACGGCTTCCTGGTCCGCAAAGTGCACGCCGACTCGGACGGGAAGAGAAGTACGTACAGGAGAAGGCGCGCAGGATATTGTATGGTCAGCGCTTTTGCTTGCAGAGCTTGTCGATTTGGGATGATGGCTGAGCGACACGCCCTCCCTACCTCCCTCCCTCCCTTTTGTTGCCCTGCAGCACCGAGAGGCAAGCGAGGCTGGAAGACCTTCTACGCCATCTTGAAGGGGCTCATCCTCTACCTGCAGAAAGTGAGTGGCGCCTCTTCTCGCCTGGTGCGCTCATGCTAACTTGCGGGCGGCGCGTGCAGGGCGAGTACCGCGCCGACAAGCCGCTGACGGACGACGACCTGAAGAACGCCGTGTCCATCCATCACTCGCTCGCCATCCAAGCGGCCGACTACAGCAAACGCGCCAACGTCTTCTACCTACGCACTGCCGACTGGAGGCTCTTCTTATTCCAGGCGCCGTAAGTGGCGCTCGCTGCTTGCTGCTGCGGATGGCTGGCTGGCTGGCTGGCTGGCTGGCTGGCTAATGGCTGGCTGGCTGGCTGGCTGGCTGGCTAATGGCTGGCTGGCTAATGGCTGGCTGGCTGGCTGGCTGGCTGGCTGGCTGGCTGGCTGGCTGGCGTGCGTGCGTGCGTGCGTGCGTGCGTGCGTGCGTGCGTGCGTGCATGCAGTGTGTGCGAGCGTCACGTCCAAGCCCAGCACGAGCCAACGATATCGACGTAGGTGCACGCGCTGAGCAGCCTTGCTCCAGTTCCATCTGCCGTTTGGCCCAGATAGCGAAGCCCCGCCTCGCCACGCCTCCTCGGTCTCCAGCGAGTTTGCCGATGGGCGTCTCCGTGGCGACCGCTCCGCCTCGCCTTTCTTCTTGCCGATGTCGCCCGTGCGGGGAATCCCTCCCGTATAGCGAGCGAGCGAGCGAGCGGGCCGGCTGGCTGGGTGGGGCGGGGTGGGGGGGCCCGCGCCCACCCACCCGGCTCACGCCACTCGCAACGTGACACTTTAGATTGTGGCTTTGGAATAAGCCTTTGTTGGTTTAATGGGAAAAGCTGGCGATTTTTCACTCACTATTTGGCACGCTCAGAAACGCCGAGCAGATGCACTCGTGGATCACCAGCATCAACACGGTGGCGGCCACCTTCTCGGCTCCGCCCCTCCCGCCCGTCCTGGGCTCCCAGAAGAAATTCAGCAGGCCGCCCTTGCCGGGCAACGTGTCCAAGCTCTCCCAGGTAGGCCGCCGGCAACACCCAGCGGCGCCACGCTAACACGTGACCAAAAAGCGCCCGAGTCATGGAAATGATCCCCCGACAAAGTTGCGTGTGCTGTGTGCCTTGCACTTGCTTGCTTGCTTGCTTGTATGCAGGAGGAGCAGCTGCGATCCCACGAGGCCCGTCTGCGGGCCGTGTCTTCGGAGCTGGCCGAGCTGCGGTCCTGCCCGCCCCAGGGTAAACTCAAAGCCACAGAGCTGGAGCGGGACCAGCATCTGCATTTTGAGGTCCGTGCGCACAAGCCACCCACTCACAAATTGCATTTTGCGGTAAGCTCCATTTGTCGCTGACCGGCGCCCGCCGTTGTCCGACCGGTGCAGAAAACGCGCTACGAGACGTACGTGGCCCTGCTGCGGGCCGAGACGGAGGCCGGGCCGGGGGCCGGGCCGGGGGGTGAGCCGGAGGACCAGGGCGCCCTCCAGAGGGCGCGCTCCAGCCCCAGCCTGCCAGACGGCGGCCAGGCCGGCGGGACTCGAGCGGGCGGCAAACCTCGGCAAGACGTCCAGAGGCACAGCTACAGGCAAGCCGTGAAGAAGTGAGGCCCAACGGCTTTTTCCTTTGCTCCGGAGCCGGCAGGGCCCCGCCTCCTCGGGCCAGTGAGCCCGGCCGGCCGAGGGGCGCCTCGGTCCAAAATGACACCCGGTCAGAACTTGAAGGTGCCCTGCCAGCGGCAGGCGTTTGTTTGCCTTTTCTTTCTTTTTGCTTCTTTTGCTCGCCTCTTCTTTCCTGGTTTTGCCGCATCTCACCACCTTTCAACTTTTCCTCCTCGTGTAGCTCGCTCCCGCGCGTGTGCTTTTGGACCCGGCTCGTTCTTTCAGCTTCAGTTGAGTTAGGGGTGCCCGTCAAACGCGAAGGGCCAAATTCGGCGGCCCCTGAGCCGGGCGTTTCCAACGTGTGGGTCGTTACGGGTTGACGGCAGTTCGGCACATGGAGCCCGCCCCCTTGCGTACTGTATCTGCTTGACATTTTAACGCGCGTGCGTGTGTGCACATGAGCGCGTCTTGGGTTCTGTGTGCACTATGTGCGCGTGTCTGTTTCTTGTGTACGTGCGCGCGTGCTGTGCATTGCATGTACACGTCCGGTTGTAGGAGTGAGGGGGGGGGGGGGTATCCTCCAGGTGAAGCCCCCCCCCCTCCCCCCCACACACACACACACATTGCTGAGTGACCGACTTGAGGTGGAGGCAGAGCAGGGATGGGATGGGATGGGATGGGATGGGATGGGATGGGATGGGATGGGATGGGATGGGATGGGATGGGATGGGATGGGATGGGCGGTTGCAGGAATTTCCCTCTCCACCGGGGCAGACAAAAGCATGTCAATATCTTTGAAATGCGGACGGGCTCAACTGGAGGTGCGCTCACCCTTGCGGTCGTCAGGCAACGTTTTCCTCCATCTGAACTTGATGATTGTAAATAAAGCATGTTTGTACAACTCGGAGCCGTTCGCGTCCGACGCCGCCGCGCGTCTTCTCTTTCTGCTAGTTTGTGAACATGTTTATCTGGTTGAATAAAAACTTTTCTTTGTCCTTCACTCCAAATAAAAATGGACGCGAGTGTATTGCATTCACTGGGCAAAAATCAGTTGATAAGATTTTGGTTTTGTCCGGAAGCATTTTAATTTCAGAGGTGGAAAGGGTAAGTGAAATAAGAGAAATGGGTTTCGACAATTGTGCATCTCCAGCTGAATGTTCAACCCAGCGAGTGGCAGCCTGCCTGCCGACCTGCCTGCCTGCCAGCCTGCCTGCCAATCAAGCGGTGCAAACAGACAGACAGACAGATAGACGCGAGCTGTTCAGGCACGAGTTGGCGCGCGGGTTGATGACGTCACGCAGGAAAATCCTACGTCCAGTCGCTGGCTGGCCGAGTTTGACGTGAACAAAAAAAAAAAAAGGCAACTTCACCGAAAACAAAGGCACACTGTGGTCGGCGTTCATGCGGCTCAAGTAGCAGAAAGCGCGGACGGACGGACGGACGGGCGCGCGCCACGACGTGAGTGTTATGTCAACCGTCTCACAGGATTGTTTGTCGGATGTTGACGTTAGCATTAGCCGTCAGCTTGAAGGGCGGCTTCTTCCTTCCTTCCTTCCTTCCGCGTGCTACGTTCAGCAGTGAGCCAGGCATTTTGTCGCCCAACGTTGGTGGTGGCCGACGTGTTTGTTTACACCAAGGTCGATGCGGGGGTGGCGACGCCAGGATGTAGTCAGGGCCCGCGTCCGCGTGCTTATTGGACAAGGGTAAGGATGTGAGCGATCCTAGCCGTCACCGTCTACTTTCCGGCTCAGGTTGCAGGATGGAGAAGCCTCCTTTCCGACACAACAACCACAAATGCGGCGACTGGGAGCTGAAGGAGCGACTGGGCATGGGGGGCTTTGCCCACGTCTACCTCTACCAGCATCACGTGAGTGACACCTTGTCTCCAACGCTCGTCCGTCCGTCCGTCGGTCCGTCCGCGAAATGAGCAACTTCTTTTGTAGGATAGCGCATAGACAGATGTGAGAGGGCATGTCTGAAAGTCCCACCTATGTCGACCCGTGTCACGCAGGTGAGCGGCGATAAGCTGGCGGTGAAGATGTGCCGACTGGAACTGACGCTCAGGAACAAGGACCGCTGGAGCCGAGAGATCCAGATCATGAAGAAGTTGCGCTCGCTACCGTCTTCTTTGTAGCAAATTGCGTCAAATCCCGTCAATAATTAACATGACGGACGGTGCCTTTGCGTCCTTGTGCCCGCTCAGGCTGAACCACATCAACGTGGTGACGGCACGAGACGTGCCGGAAGAAATCAGCTCCATCGCCTTGAACGACCTGCCGCTGCTCGCCATGGAGTTCTGCTCGCACGGCGACCTCAGGAAGGTAGGTGCGGCAGGCTCTGCGGTCTGGCCGCTCGCACCACCCCCCTTTCTTTTTTCTTCTAACACGCTCTTGGTTTAGGTTCTGAGCAGGCCGGAGAACTGCTGCGGTCTGAAGGAGAGTGACGTTCTGGCCTTACTCACCGACGTGGGTACGTTTGCCGCGGCAGCGTGTGAAGCCGACGCGCATACGTACGTGCAGGCTCCACACTCGTGGCTCGTTTGTGACCTCAGGTTGCGGTATCCAGTACCTGCACGAGAACAAGATCATCCACAGAGACCTGAAGCCAGAAAACATCGTGCTGCAAGAAATCAACGGGAAGGTGAGCCGCTCGCTCCTCTTTGACCGCCAGCCTTTGCGGTGCTCGAGTCCCAAACACATGGCGGCGTGATCCGGGCTTCCCGAGCGCGCTTTGCACAGCCCCTCGAACCCATAGAACAAATGAGCAGCTTTGAGTCTTGTAGGAGACTTTTTTTTTTTTTTTTCGGGGGTAAAGTAGGTTAGGCCCAAACATCATTTAGTGCCGCTGCTTTTGCGGAGCCACCCGCTAATGGACGCGCCGGCTTTCTGCTTCAGCTGGTACACAAGATCATTGATTTGGGCTACGCCAAAGACCTGGACCAAGGCAGCCTGTGTACGTCCTTTGTGGGCACGCTGCAGTACCTGGTGAGAAGCCCGTCGGCGAGGCGAGACGAGACGAGACGGGGCGAATAGCCTCTCGCCGCGCTCATCGCGCTTGTGCCTGTGCAGGCGCCCGAGCTGTTTGAGAACAAAGCCTACACGGTCAGCGTGGACTACTGGAGCTTCGGGACCATGATCTTTGAGTGCAGCTGCGGATTCAGGCCCTTCCTGCACAACCTGCAGCCTGTGCAGTGGTACGCGGGCTCGCTCGCTCGCTCGCTCGCTCGCTCGCGCGTGCCCGCAACGCCCGAACAAACTCGCGCTGCGCTCTTGTGTTGGTGGGCTACAGGGCCAGCAAGGTCCGCAACAAAGGGCCCAAAGACATCATGGCGGTGGAAGAGGCCAACGGAGAAGTGCGCTTCTCCACACATCTTCCCTACCCCAACAACCTGAGCAGGTGCGCCGCTTGCCCCCGCCGCGTCTGGGAGAGAGGAAGCCAGGCAGCATGACCCATTCACGCTTTGGAGCCGTGGTTCTCAATTATTGTTTGAACTCTTGTTCCAAAGCGACAACCCAAAGCAAATAATCGGCGTTGAGAACACTTTTTCCATTTCGACCCCTCCCTTGCAGGACGCTGTTGGAGCCCATGGAAGCGCTGTTGCAGCTGATGCTGAAGTGGGACCCGGTCCACAGAGGAGGCGGCGTCCATCCCGACAGCAGGAAGCCGCTTTGCTTCCATCTTCTGGATCAGATCCTGAGCATGAAGGTGCTCATCCAAAGCGCGTAAGGCTCTTTTAACGGACAGCACTCGCTCACCGCCGCCGCCGCCTCTCCCGCTCAGGTGGTCCACATCCTCAACATGACCACGGCCCAGGTGCACTCCTTCCAGCTGGCGCCCGACGAGTCTCTGCACGCCCTGCAGAAGCGCGTGGAGGCCGAGAGTGGCATCCGCGTGCTCCACCAGGAGCTGCTGCAGGAGACGGGCGTGTCGCTGGACCCCCGCAAGCCGGCGGCGCAGTGCGTCCTGGACGGCGCGGTACGTGCCCGCCTGAGCGAGCGCGTCCGCCTGAGCGAGCGCGTCCGCCTGAACACGTCCTCTGTCCTCTGGCGCAGCGGGGCTGGGACGCTTACATCGTTTACCTGTTTGACAAGAGCGCCACCGAGTACTCGGGCCCGTTCAGCGCCAGGCAGCTGCCGGAAAAAGTCAACACCATCGGTGAGTGTCGCCTTGACAAAATGCAAGGCGAGCTGCTGCCTTTGCGGGATTGGAATTCAGCGGGCCATGGCCTTTTCAGTCCAGGAGGCCCGGACGCCGCTGCCCCTGGGGCTGCTGAAGAAGGTTTGGGCGGAGGCGCTGAGCTACATCTGCGGCCTGAAGGACGACTACGGCCGCCTCTTCCAGGGCCAGCGCGCCGCCATGTGAGTCGCCCGGTTGCCGGGACGACCCATCTGTCCGCTCGCTTGCCCGTCCTCACGCCGTGTCTCGCCGGCCGCCCAGGCTCAGCCTCCTGCGCTACAACACCAACCTGACGCGCTGTAAAAACAGCATGTTTGGATTCTCGCAGCAGCTTAAAGCCAAGCTGGACTTCTTCCGCAGCAGCATCCAGTACGACCTGGAAAAGTACAGCGACCAGATGCACTACGGCATCTGTGAGGACCGACCGCCCGTGCGCTCGCCTCGGCTCGGCTCGCTCCTGCGGCGCGCGCTCTTGTGCCTTCTCACGGCCCTTCTTGTCCCCCGCAGCATCGGAGAAGATGCTGAAGGCCTGGCAGGAGAACGAGGAGAGAGCGGCGGCTTTCGCTCAGGTTACGCACCGTGCCGTCGACGCGACGGGCTGAGCGCCGCCGGGCCGCGTCGGTGCACCGAAGCCATACGCACACGCTTCCCGCGTCGTCCCGCAGGTGGCGGAGGTGAGCCACTTGGACGACGAGATCATGGCCCTGCACTCGGAGATCGTGGAGCTGCAGCGGAGTCCCTACGCGCGGCGCCAAGGAGACAAGATGGAGCAGTTGTGAGTCGGGCACTTTGCGTGCCTTCCGCTTACTCGCTTTCCGGATCCTCGAGGCAGGAAAACCCGTTTTGGCTGCCAGCGCTCGCCGAATGTCAGCGTTGGCCTTGTCGTTGCAGAGAGGAGCGAGCCACGGAGCTCTACAAACAGCTGAAGATGAAGTGTAAAGGTCAGACACGTACACTCGCTCCTCTGCTGCAAAACGACCACGCCCGCTGACCCTGTTGTCCCCGGCGGCAGTTCCGGAGGCGGACCTGAGCAGCGACAGCTCGGAGATGGTCAAGGCCATCGTCCAGACGGTGCAGAACCAGGACAAAGTGCTTAAGGACCTCTACACGCACCTCAGGTACGAGCGCCACCGGGATTGGCGCAACTCTGCTCAGATTGGAGCGAGTTTCTCTCAAGTCTTCAGGAAGACATGTGAAATGTGACACGGAAGTCTTCATGTGAGGCGAAACTTGCTTCTTGCTTTCATTAGCATTAGCGTGTCCTCATCAAATGTCAGCGTCAGCTGACTGGACCCATAGCTACTCTTAAGTGGCTAACTAGCAAGGCTGTCCTCGTGTTTCAGTAAAATCCTGAGCAGCAAACAGAAAATTATCGAACTGTTCCCGCGGATCGAGAAGACCTTGGAGAGCATCAAGGAGGCAGACAACACGGTCATGCAGATGCAGATCAAGCGCCAGCGCGAGTTCTGGCACCTCCTCAAGATCGCCTGCGTAAGTCGCCGTCGGAGGGGTTTGAAAAAAAAAAAAGGGGGGCGGGCAAGCAGGCCGCCTGACACATCGCGTCTTCCTCCGCCAGGCGCAGAACTCCACGCGCAACTCGTTGACGACCGGGCCCGAATCGGCCGCCCTGCCTCAGGTGTCCCAGTGGGCGCCGCCCGCCAGCGCTCCCCATCCCCTCACCTCGCTCCCCGGGCCCAACGACAGGTACTTGCACAAAAGAGTCAAGCGTGTGCCATGTGATGATGATATTCCCTCACCCCACCCCACCCCACAGTGACGCAGCCCCCCGCCTGCTGCAGGAGACCCAGAAGTACCTGAGTCAGCTGACCAGCCTCATGCAGGAAGCGGCGGACGAGCAGGCCAAAAGCATGGTGGTAAGACGCACGCACGCAGGCTCGTCCGTCCGTCCCCATTGAAATAGCGCCGTTGCCCCACCCAGGATCAAGACTGGAGCTGGACCAAGTACGAAACTTTAAGTGGCAAATTCAAGAAAAGAAACGCGTGAGAGATGATGCCGTCGCCTCCGAACCTTCGCCACCGTGAACTTTGACCGGGAGGTGCTGTTGACTTTTCTTCACGCAATGTCGTGCCGCTTCTTCTCTTTTTGGGGCGCTGTTCCAAAGCAAAGCAAAGCACAGCAACGAGGCGCCGAGCAACCGCTGGCAGGCAGGCAGGCAGCCAGCCGGCCGGCCGGCCAGCCACGCAGGCAGGCGATCGACCACTTGGGCAGGAAACGGGAGGTGAGGCGACGGTGGGTGGGAAAGTGCACTTTGTAGCCCGGTTCATGAAGTTGCTGAGCCCATCCCAATTGACACTGGCTGATGGATTGGTGACTGTGCTGGGACCAAACAAACAAAAGTCTTGACACGCATTTAAATGTCCTTTTAATCGGGCACTGTCGAACCATCTAATAAACATGAGCCCACGACGAGCGTCGTTGTCCCGACGCCCGCCTCGTCTTACTACGCTGCCGCTTTTTGACTTCGCTCCACCGCCATCTTCTCCAGACGTTCCGTGTAGAAGCCGTTGAAGTCCAGCCTGTGAGGGGTCAAAGGTTAGCCGAAGCGTGTGTGTGTGTGGGGGGGGTCAAACAGATTTGAAAAGATGGCCACAAATAGATACCTACGGATGGAATTACTTTGTTTTGTCATGCCAAAGTCAACCTTGTAGCCTTCAAACGAGCGTCGGCCCTCGAAAAGCTGACATGTATTTGTGCTATAGCCTCAAACAAATTCCATTTTGAACGAAAACAGCAAGTCTAATCCACGCTACTCGCAATGTCGCCGTCCGTGATGCTCCTCTCGTAGCGGTCGGTCCCTTGTTAAAAAAAGAAAAGCTCCACGGTGGTGGAGAATGCTAATATTTATTTCAACTTCACAACATACGGCGTTTCTTTATGTACTACTAAATCTTCAAAGTTTGTTTCAAAATAAAATAGATTGTGTTAAGTGGGGAAATGCTTTTTTTATTCACCTCCCTCTTTTAAAAAAATAGAAGCTGCCATTTTCAGATGCTTCTCATACCGCTAGAATTCAACCAATCGGCCCTTTCGGATCATGACGGCAAATTTAGCATGCCAAAGCGTGGCGCATCCTAACGCCGGACTTGTAAACGGTCAACAAAATAGGGAGGGAGGGAGGGAGGGAGGGAGGGAGGGAGGGAGGGAGGGGCCGACCTGTATATGATGCTGATCATGCTGTGCTCGCAGTTGTTGGAGCTGAAGATGCTGAGTTTGTCCAAAAGGTCCAGCAGCAGAAGGCTGAAACTGTTGTCGAACTTGACGATGGACGCCTCAAAGCCGGCATCCGACGCCGGCTCTGGCGGCTCCTGCTGAAGGAGCGCCAGGGAAGTTGAGTGGCTCGCATGCGGTGGCGGCGACGGGCTGGCTCTAACCTTTGCCCCCGGGCTCTTGCCGGCGGCGGCCTCAAGCGCGGGCGGCCCGTCAGCGTGCTCCGGCCGAAGGGCCCGCGTGAAACGCTGGAGGACAAACGCAGCGGTTCAGGCGGCCAATGGCGGAGGGGACAGAGCGCTCCTCACCTGCATGCGGCCGGCGAACATGACGCAGACGGACATGAGCTTGGAGAAGATGCGCAGCAGCTCGGGATTGGTCAGCATGCAGTCCTTCATGCAGTTGTCCAGGAAGCTGGTGTGGTGCCACAGCACGTCGTCGATGTTGGACGCCTAGAGCAACGGCAGTCCAGCCAGAGAGTGGCCGCCTCCCCCCCCCCCCCCCCCCCCCCCAATCTTTTCTGTGGGACTCACCGTTTTGAGGTTGTTCTCCATCAGGTGCCAAGTAGGCTCCATCACCTCAAACATCATGTAATACTGGATGTTCTGCACAAAGTTTAGCATGCGCTGACGCAGCGCAAAGGCCGCCGCAAACCTGCGCCGGCACGGGGTCAGGAAGGGGCTGAGCTGAGCTGAGCTGAGCTGAGCTGAGCGGAGCGGAGCGGGCGGCGCCACTCACCATTTAGCAGAGTGCGACCAATGATGCTTGGCGTGCTTGTTGGTGATCCAAACGTTGCACAGCAGACGCTCCACGTGTTTGCAGTAGAACATGTGGCGGAACAACATCTGGTACCTGGTCAACGCTTTCCTGCGGCGCACAAGCCAAGGCAGACAGGCAGGCAGTCAGCCGAGGGGCCGAGAGGCGGGCCGTCGGCCGGGCCGGGCGCCCACCTGCTGATGATGAGCGAGAGCGGCCACTTGACCACGTAGTCAAAGGAGAAGGCCTCCAGGCCGCTGAGGGCTGCGTCAGCCGGCTCGGCGTTGGTCACACTCTTTTCCTGCTTGGTCTCGATGGCCAGCACCCGCAGCAGCTGCGTGATGACGTCGTGCGGCATCAGGTCGATCTGCGCCGAGGGAGGGAGGGAGGGAGAAAGGAGACGCCGCGTCAAGGCCGACCAGCCAGCCAGCGAGCAAGGCCGACCGGCCAGCCAGCCAGCCAGCGAGCAAGGCCGCCCCACCTTGAGGTCGTCCTTGAAGGGGTCGGTGTTGGCCGTGCTCATGCGCAGCGCCAGTTCCAGGAGCGCCTCCAGACGCGGGGGCGCTATGTCATCCACCGGCTTGCGCAGCTCCTCCTCCGTCAGGTCCATGAAGTGCACGAAGAAGTCGCCTTTGTCCATCAGGAAGTAGTGCTTGATGGACCTGCAGGCGCAACAGCCGTGACGTCGTCAGCCGCCCTAGGCTTGAAATGCACGGGGCAACCTACCTGAGGCGGGCCACCAGCTCCTTCTCCTCCAGCAGGAAGTGCAAGAGCACTTTACTGGCATAGTTGAAGGCCTTTTCGATCTGCTCCACGTAGGCTCGCTCCTTCAGCGTGTACACCACTTCCTTGGCGTCGGGACAGGTCACGTCCCGGCCGCACTCGCGCACCACGTTCAGGTACTTGCCTGTCGCCAAAACAAAAATGGATCACTCGAGCACACGACCCGACTGATGCGGATTCTCCAGCAAGGACACCATCACCTGTGCTGAGGATCTTGTCAGCCATCTTCTGCAGGAAGGACGGAATGCGGTGCTGAACGATGGTGTACCTCTGGTCCCAGTACTTGTCGTTGTAGTCCTCCTGGATCTTCTCCTTCTGCAGCTCGTGTTCCTCCACCATGAACTCGCTGCTCGCTCGTACACACACAATTCATTTGACCTTCTGGCGTTTGGTCCTTGAAACTGTCCAAAGCGGTGGAGCTGGCACTCTGGAGAGGGAGAGAGAAAAGGCACTCACCTATAGGGATCGCGAATGATGCCTCTGTAGATCCACTTCTCCAGGATCTCAAAGTAGGGCACGCTGGCGGCCTTGGTGAGGTACAAGCACACCTCCTGCGCCTGGGGGTCGCCGGTGAAGTTGAAGGTGCGGTCGTGAAGGAGGCTGAGCGTGGCCCCGCCCATACACTCCCCTTTGTCCACTGACGAGGCTGGAAAGCAGGCAGGAGGCCGGTCGGCCGTGAGAAAGAGAGAGAGACAGAGGTCAAACGTCAGCGAACCCGCGCGCTGGTACCGATGGCGGCCAGGATGTCCATGGTCCTCATGGTGGGCTGCAGGTAGAACCAAAGCTTCTGCAGGGACAGCAGGCCCCGCCGGTGCACGTGCTCCAGCTGGGTCACCAGGATCAGGTACTCCTTGAGCAGCGTCCGCATGGCCGCCGTCAGGGCGTGGTTCACCTGCCCGTACTCAAACGACGACTTCTCCTCCACGAAGCTGCGGGACATAAACCAAGACGCTCGCTCGCTCGCTCGTCGTTTGGGAACACCGCCCTCGGCAGAGCGCTTTGAGCTGACCGGGTGACGGTGGAGTAGAAGGATGCTACGGGAAGGATCCGGTGTACCAGCTCCTTGACCGACGTGTCCAGCGTGGCATCCACGATGAAGGAGCGGTTCTGGCGGCCCAGGACCGGCTGAGCCGCCACGTCGCGCCCGTCCACGCCCACCAGTATGAAAAGCAGATCCTCGAGAACCAGCTGCTCCTGCACGCCCAGCGCCAGCGTGCCTGCGCGCGACCCGCGTTCCAGTAAGTACACAAATGTTGATTTTTCTCACACACACACACACACACACACTCTCATGCATATGCACGCACGCACCCACAGCCGGATCGGCAGCCGATGCGGGGCCGGCGATGAAGTCCCCCAAGAGGGCGGGCCTCTCGTACACCCAACTGGGAAAGACGGGATTGAGCTGCGCCGGGTTCTTCTTGTTGTGTTTGTCCCGCAACATCTTGCGCGTCACCTCGGCCGACTGCGGGAATTCCCAGCCATCACGCGAGCGATCCGTCACGCGAGCGATCGCTTTGCCAACGCTTTGCAAGGCTCACCAGGGGGGCGTTGCACGCCGCCGTGGCGTTCCCCAGCTTCTTGCGCAGCTCGTCCAGCTCCTGCATGGACATCTTGGAGACGCCGGTCGCCGCGCTCAGGACGCTCGTCGTCGTCGCCGCCGCAGCAGCAGCGCAAGCCTCCGAACGATCCTTGGCGTTCTGCTGCAGGCGCTGCAGCGTCTGCACCGAGTTGTCATATTTGTGTCATCGTGTCGTCACATTAGTCCACGCAAACATCCTTACCTGGGAGTCCTCGCACAGGCGCGACAGCAGGTAGACCAGCGGATCCAGGTGGCGGACATTTTTCGATTTCAGCTCCTCGTACTTCCTCAGGAAGTCCTCTGGCGTCTGGGAGAACTCGGCGAGCTTCACCTTTCGGGGAGAGAAAGTGTCTTATGCGCCCACCCGTGGGAATGAGCCGCCGCCGCCGCCGCCTCCTACCTTGGCGCTGTGGGCCGAGACTGTGGTGGTGATGTAGGGCGTGCGGTGCTTCTGCAGAAGGTCGATGTAACCTTCCGCTCCGTCACCCCCTCGCACGTCCAACACGCTCAGCAGCTCGTTGACGTGATGGTGGATCCGAAACTCGCTCATGGTGCTGCAAGCGGGAAGATGCAAGGATGGAAATGAGTCGAGAGAGGGGGGGTCATGAAACGACGAGGTCGCAGCAGCATTTTTCACACCTTGTATGGATGTGAACAAGCAACAAAGCCCAAAGAAACATGGCTACTTGGAGAAACGCAAGTTGACACTCAAACTGATGACAATCCATCCATACCCGAATGCTTTTGACAAGAAACCCATTGACCGAGAGACGTTGCGCGGAGAAGAATGCTAACGCGATAGCCGCTTTTGCGTACCGCAGAGAACTTGCGTCGTCCCCCCGGGGAGCTGCAGACACGTTCCGATGATTCGTGTGGTGTTGGGCGACAATTTGCACTTGGCTAAAGTGGCGCCATCAGCCCCCTTCGTCTTCTTCTACGCTTTTTCACGACGAGCACAAAGGAGGATGCCCCCCCCCCCCCCCCCCGCGAGAAGAAATTACCGCGATATAATTTAGTAATTACTAACATAAAATGAAGCGATCTATTATACAAAGCGTTTCTTTATATTGAGACCATGTTTAACTTGAACATTGCTTCTACGCGCTGACACAAGGCTGTCGCCCGCAGGTGAAATGTAAAACTACAGCTCCCGAGATGCTCCGCGGTGCGTCGACGTCACTTTCAACCCCGGAAGCGTCGCGTTTGCTCTCACGACGTCAAACGTCACGGACGAGACGTTCCGCTGACGTCACCGGGCGCTTACAGCGCGCGGCAAGCTCAGCGTCATAGACGACGACGTCACGCGTTGCGGTTCGGCGGCGGCGGACGGGAAGCGGCCGCGGTGATTTGTGGCTGCGCCCTTTCCGAAGCGTGACGACGTCATGGCCGAGCCTCAGGTGCTCGACGCGGCCGAGCAGGCGAACCACCACCACCAGCAGCAGCAGCAGCACCACCACCACCACCACCACCGCGACGTCGTCCGCGGTCCGGCACGCCTGCCGCCGCACGGCCTGCTGCTGCCGCCGCCGCACGGCCTGCTGCTGCCGCCGCTCGGTCCGGCCGCCGGCGGGCGCCCGCCGCCCAAGGGCAGCCCGACTTCCGAGCCGGGCCTGCGCTGGGTGCGCCTCAACGTGGGGGGGACCTACTTCGTCACCACCAAGCAGACTTTGTGCAGGGATCCCAAGTCGTTCCTGTTCCGACTGTGCCAGGACCACCCGGACCTGGACTCCGACAAAGTGAGCTCGCATGCTGTCTCCCCAATTGCAGCCCACCGCAAGCATCACGGAGCGTGGCGTGGCGTGGCGGGCGCTTTGGTGGTGCACGACATCATGACAATGGCCACTTTGTGGTGCTCTCGGTGGAGCACTTGATCTTGTCTCGTCAGTGTGCATGCAATAGCTCGCCTACAGTGGAATTAATTGTCTGTCACGCTTGCGCGATTGCTCAAGTTGAATATCTCGTCGTGACGTGATCGAGTTCCCATTTGAACTTGTAATGTGATCAGCTGGACTTGATTTAATCATTTGTTTGAACGGTTTTGTAGAAGAAGAGCAGCATCGTTTTAGGGTCACTTTGTGTTGTTTGGCTGAATGCGGAAATCAAAACCTCGTCACGTTCAAAGCTAAAACGCATGTCCTGAAACGGACGCACTTGATCTTCTTCATGTGTGTTGTTGTGTGCAGGACAGCACGGGGGCCTTTTTGATTGACAGGGACCCCACCTACTTCGGGCCCGTCCTGAACTATCTCCGTCACGGAAAGCTCATCATGGACAAGAACCTGGCAGAGGAAGGTAAGACATGTCGACCAGAGTGCTGAGTCAGCCTGTCACGCCTCTGCGCGCTTGCCTGCTTGGCTTCAGGCGTCCTGGAAGAGGCCGAGTTCTACAACATCGCCTCCTTGGTGCGTTTGGTGAAGGAGCGCATACGGGACAACGAGAACCGCACGTCGCAGGTAGCTTGCCGTTGTCGGGCCGTTCCGGCGTTCTCAGGCTAACGGCGCCGACCTGTCGGCCGGCCGGCCTCCCTCCCTCTCTCCCTCCCTCCCTCCCTCCCTCCCTCCCTCTCTCCCTCCCTCCCGCAGGGCCCCGTCAAGCACGTCTATCGCGTCCTGCAGTGCCAGGAGGAGGAGCTGACGCAGATGGTCTCCACCATGTCGGACGGATGGAAGTTTGAACAGGTGAGCCTCACGAGACGCGTCAAGTGGCGCTTATGAAGTCGGGTGGCCTTTCCCACCACCTTTGTCGATCCGTACGCTTCCCCCAGCTGATCAGCATCGGCTCGTCGTACAATTACGGCAACGAGGACCAGGCGGAGTTTCTGTGCGTGGTCTCGCGGGAACTCAACAACGCGGCCAATGGCATTGTCATCGAGCCCAGCCAGAAAGCCAAGGTGAGTGGCGGGAGGGGCGGAGCTCAAGGGCCTCTGAGGGATTGTCCCAATGAGGGGAACGAGCCCAACGGACGGAACCCTGCGCTCTCTTTTCTGTGCCGCCGTCGCTCAGCCGTCACTCGTTCATGTCCAGATCCTGCAGGAACGAGGCTCGCGCATGTGAGGACGCCATCGGAGCTCCGCCCGCAACACCTCCGCGGTCTCCTCCTCTGTCTGTCCCGTTGGATCTGATGGGATGTTACTTCATGTCCCGTTAGAAGGGAATCCATCAGTCGACCGAGACCCGACCCCTCCCGACCCCCCCACCATCGGATGCTTCCAAGGTGACAAAGGGCGGTGGCGGGTCTCGTCGCATCTTCGCTGGAAGTGACGCGTGCCGGCTCATTTCTCAATTTCCCGTCTGTGTGTCACGTGCACGTTGGCATATCATCAAATATCAAACCGGCCTCACCCGTCCGTCACCTGCTCACCTGACGGGAAGTGAGGAAGCGGCAGCGTGAACAGACCAGCCACCCCCCCCCCCGCGCTTGCAGACGCCGCCAACTTTCTTGACTTTGATGTGATTTGTCTGCATTTGTGAGATGAGCCCCAAACGTATGCTAGCAACTATCCGCTGGCCATTTGGTGAGGGGCATTAGCATGCTACGTTGCTAACGAGCAGCGAGTCTTGTGAGTGTGACGGCGCGTCAACTAAAAAAAACAAGTTTGCATGGGCGCATTTGCCAAACGTGAGCATCACGCTAACGCGGCGACCAGCGACATGCTATCGAGCCCGCTAAGCATGTTAGCGCGTGCCAGACCCGGCGGGGCAGCACGACCGGGAGGCAGGCCGCGGTGGAAGGAAGAAAAAGTATGTGACGTTTGCGACGGTATAGATCAAATCTACTCGTGGCTCGTTTTCATACCATTTCTTTCATCTGGGTAAAGACACAGACGTTCCCATCTTTGTTTCTGCGTCTGTGGTGCCGAAAGGGCGAAACTTTTATAGGACCCAACCCAAGCCAGCGAATGGCGCCAGGCCGTTGCAGCCGTTGCAGCCGTTGCGCCTTGAGGATGCACGGCGATTGTTAGGTCGGAGAGGCCAGAAGCATGCACGCATGCATGCTTGGCCTGGTAATGGGTCCTGCGTGTGCGAACAGTGCAACTGAGCCTAAAGTGGGTTTTGGTTAGGAAGGGCCGACAATTCACTCGTTTCAGTCACATCTTCAACACGCAGTTTGGCAATTGTGGAGCATATCTGTCGCATGGACTAAAGTGGACCCAGAGTCGTCCATGTGTCAAAACTGTCGGTGTCGTTTATCTACGAGGACATGAGAGGGCATCGGAGGAGGGCTGGGCCGAGCCGGGCCGGGCCTGGCCGTACACGACCACTTCGGGGGTGGGATGTGTTGATGCGGCGTGTCGACGCCTGCCAGTGTGCACGCGCGCTCGTGTCCCTTGTGTCTTCTTTCATATTTTGTCTGTCGTTGTTGTGCAACTCTTGTTTCTTGCCATAAACTTTGTCTTTGCAAAGACACGTGACGAAATGGGTGCGGAGGCTGCTATGGAGACATGTGAAAAGATGGCTGACAGTGCGGCTATGAAGATGTGCTCCCCGCACAAAGCAGCCCATCCATCCATCCATGCGGCTATGAAGATGTGCTCCCCACACAAAGCCCAGCACGGAAGGGAAAAGCACCATTCATCCTAAAATGCAGCGACACGGTATCTCGGACGACGCCGTTGTTCGTCAACACAAGCAGGCCGATGACATACGTCATTCACGCATCCGCACATTGGCGAAAAAAATCCCTCCCGGAAAATATTTGTCATTTTTGAAAATACGAAATCATTGTTAGTTTTAATCATCAAGTCTTGTTTGAAATTAGTACCGGTAAATAAATTCCACTTTCGCGGAACACCCACTTCCGGCAGCTGTTTTTTTTATTTGTTAGCCAACTTCCGCCCAGGGACTGAGTTTCTGCTGTCCGTTACGTTTCTTTGATTAGCAGAGATTAGTTGTACAATACAACACGGCCATCCAAATGTCAATCATGCAAGCCATTTCAACGCGTGGTAAAAAAAATAAATTAAAGAAAAGGTAAAACAAACAAAGTAGAGTTAAACTCGTTCTCGGTCAAAGACTTTGGCAATGTGAAAGTGAAAGTAGAAAAAGGCCCTCTTTTGTCCGTCCGTCCGTCTGCCTGCCTGCCTGCCTGCCTGCCTGCCTGCCTGCCTGCCTGCCTGCCTGCCTGCCTGCCTGCCTGCCTGCCTGCCTGCCTGCCTGCCTGCCTGCCTGCGTGTAAGGTGAGTAGTCTCCTATTTCTTTTGTGACATTTTTGACGCGACGTGTGCCGATTATTGACGGCATCGCTAAGATTTTTTTCAAGCTAATTGAGCGTCCTTTGACGTCGATATTTAGCCTAGAAATCCGATTGGCGATCGTCGTCCCCTTAACTTGGAAAATATTCCCAACAAGTTTTGCTTTGCTCTCTTTCCCTTTTTGGGCTCCGCGTTCTATGTGCTGCAGCCACCAAACACGAGTTTGCATCAAGCGACTTGAAGCTTTCCACCTGTGGCGAAAGAGGAGTTAATACGTCTGCATGTTCAAAAAGAACTAACAGTGTCATGGATGAGCAAGCAAATTGATTGGCCGCAGGTTGCACGATGTCTTGTGCCGTGCTTTGCGGTTTCCTGCTGCTACTGCTGCTCGTGGACGCGGCACTGACGTGGTCCTTGTGGCACGGCCTGCTTGGGGGGGCGGCGGCAGCGGAGCAGTGGCCCCGGGCCTGGGCCGCCGCGGCGCTCAAGTGGGCGCTCCTCCACGCCGTTGTGCACGCAGCGGCGGTCGCCAAGAATCAGCGGGCGGTGCTAGGCAGGCTGGCCACCCTGCTCGTCCTCTTGCCGACGGTGCTCCAAAGAGGCCTCGAGCCCCCCGGGTTGGGCGCTCTGCTGCAGGTGGCGCTGTGCTCGGGGCTGAGCTGCCTATGTTGGGAAGCGGGCTTCGGCGGTGGCGGAGGGTCGGCGCCAGAGAGCCAACCGGCGCCGGACGCCGGCCTCCTGCTCACCAGGTTGCTTGGGTACCTCAGACCCAACCAGCTTTCCCTGATGGCGGGCTTCGGCGTCATCACCCTAGCCGTGGCCTGTAAGCAAATGGCGGCCAAACCGGCGTGACGTTTCCTAACGCTAAATTGAGTTGCGTGGTCCAGGCGACACGCTGGTCCCGCTGTTGCAGGGCACGGTGACGGACGTGCTTCGGGACGGGGCGCTGGACTCCGCTTTCTACTCGGCGCTGGGAACGCTGGTGTTCTTCTCGGCGGGCAGCTGCCTTTTCTCGGGTTTGCGGTCTAGATTCTTCAAGATGGCGCACGCTTGCCTCAACAAGCGCCTGAAGGTGGCGCTGTTCCGCTCGCTGCTGGCCCAGGAAGTGCTCTTCTTCCAGGAGAACGATCCAGGTAAGCGCGCGCTGCCAGCCGCCAGAGTTCGAGAAGCTGAAGGCGGCGGCTGAGCCCCCCCCACCACCACCACCAGGCAGTCTCTGTTCCCGCCTGCACTCGGACGTGAACAAGATGGGCCTGACGGTGGGGCTCAACGCCAACGCCGTGCTACGCAGCTCCGTCAAGACCGTCCTGATGCTGGCGGCCATGTTGTATCTGTCGCGTCCGCTCACGGCGCTGGCGTGCATCGAGATCCCCGTCATGGCCGCGCTGCAGAGACGACAAGTCCGCTGTCACAAGGTCGGCAAACCAGGACAATAAACGCAGACTAAGCGCGTGGACGAGGGGAGGCTGGAGCCACATTTACGCACAATTGATGAAGGCCACCCTGTCTGACAGGAATCAAAGGAGCAGAAGCAGGACAGTCTGGCTCGCCTCAAAGAGCTCAGTCATCAGTCGCTGGGCGGAATCCGCAGCGTCCAAAGTTTTCGCGGCCAATCGCACGAAGCCCAAAGATTCCATCGAGAACTCGGACGGCTCAGAGACATCAACGTGCGAGACGGACGACACAAAGCTGTCTTCAAGCTCCTGAGTAGGGTGAGGCAGCCGGCGCGGGTCGGGTCGGCCTCCCCGTGCCATCTCGCCGCGGCCGCCGTCGTTAATTGCCTTCCTTCCGTCAGTTTGGCAGTTTGGCCACCAAGGTGGCGATGCTGCTGGCGGCTCGCTCCCTGGTGTCTGGCGGGCGGCTGAGCACCGGGACCCTCCTGACCTTCTTCTTGTTCCGGAAGCCCATGTCGCACAACCTCAAGGTGAGCGCCGCACTCGTTTGGCAAAGGGTTGGGGGGTCGGGGGGGGTATCCGCCGCCATCTCCTCTTTGTGGGTTTTGGTGAGATCAGTCGGCGTCGGCTCGTCTCCCCAGGAGATCTTTGTGTGCTACGGGGACACACTGGCCACGCTGGGCATCATCTCCAAAGTCTTCAGCTACCTGGACCGTCAACCCAAGTGCCGGCCGGCTGGCCAACTGGCGCCCGAGGCGCTCCGGGGCCAGGTGGTGTTCCGGAACGTCACCTTTGGCTACCCTTCCGTGTCGCCGGAAAAACCGGCGCTGAAGGTAAGCTGAGCTGGGCCTTGCCGGGCCGGGGCCGCTCGCCAGCTCACAGACGTTTGCGTCCAGGACGTGTCCATGGTGCTGGAGGCGGGCAAGGTGACGGCCCTGGTGGGCCCGTCGGGTAGCGGAAAGACGTCCTGCGCGGGGCTCCTCAAGCGACTGTACGAGCCGCAGCGGGGCGACATCCTGCTGGACGGACGGCCGCTGCACGCCTACGGCAACGCCTACCTCCACGGCAAGGTTGGCGGGGCGCCATCCAAAGGACGCTGACTGCAACGGCCGTGTCACGCGCCCGGCCTTTCCCCAGGTGGTTGCCGTTCCCCAGAATCCAGTTGTGCTGCGCGGCTCGCTGCGCTACAACGTGGAGTACGGCCTGGGGCCCTGCCGCACGGAGCAGCTGCAAGAGGCGGCCGCCAAGATCAAAGCCGAGCGGCTGCTGGCCAAGCTGGACACCGCCGAGGCCCAAGCAGGTAGGACGGCGCCTCGAAGGAGAGCGCTTTGGGCCGGGCCAAAGCGCCTCGGATGAGAGCGCTTTGGGCCGGGCCAAAGCGCCTTGGAGGAGACCGCTTTGGGCCGGGCCAAAGCGCCTTGGAGGAGACCGCTTTGGGCCGGGCCGGCCGACTCAAAAGCGAGCGCGCCGCTTCTCTCCGCTTCTCTCCGCTTCTCTCCGCTTCTATCCGCTTGCCGTGCCGCGCAGACGCCGATGAGGGCGGCGCGCATCTGTCAGAGGGCGAGAAGCAGAGCGTGGCGCTGCTGCGGGCCCTGCTGCGTCAGCCTCGGGTACTCATCCTGGACGAGGCCACCAGCCAGATGGACGTCCACGCGCAACAAGCCGTCAGTTGCACGCCACGCAGCTCGGACACCCGAAGGACACGCGGCGGCGGCTGATGTGTGCCGCCGACCCCGCAGGTCTTGGAGGAGGCGCTCAGGTGCGGCTGCACGGTCCTGATGGTGGCGCACCGTCTGAACTGCGCCGAGCGAGCCCACCGCATCATCTTCATGGAGGACGGCGTGGTGATGGAGCAGGGCACGCACGTGCAGCTGATGGCCAAGGGGGGGCGCTACTGGCAACTCAGGAAGGAGCTCTTGGACCACTGACCGTAACCCGTCTGCCCTGTGCTGACTGACCAACGGGCTTTTGCATCTGGAGTTGAAGACGGCGGATGGGAGGAAAAAGCAAGCTGAGCCTGGATTTGAGGCCACTATGTCTGACCTGTGAGAAGTCCAATAAATGCAAAACAAACGCGTTGATAGTCGATCCTTTATAATCACGTGAAATGTCACCAACACATCGTGTTTGTATGTCTCAGATAAATTTGGTGAACACTTCAACGTAAGAGCCAGCCAGCTCCGTTAGATCGACCTTTGGGCGTAATGACACAAAAAGTACAGCAGAGGGCAGAAGAGGACAACAAACTGACCACTAACGTTTTTTTTTTTTTTTTTTAATTCACACCTTGTACCCGGGTTCCAATTTTGGGCTAAGGTTTTTTTTTTTTTTTTTCCTCCCCCCCCCGCATCTCCTTTATTCAACTATTTCATTATTTTCTTCTTTGGCCATCGTGTTCAGCATGCAGCTGAGTGCAAAATGACAAGCGTGTCAGTCGCGTGACGCTGACGTCATTCGGAGGTGAGCTGCCAAATGGCATGCGGGTGGCGGGAACCGTTAGCGGCAAGCTCAGTAAGTCATGCTAACCTCTCAGCATCGCGTGGCTGGCTGGCTGGCCCGCAGTCGAATGCCTTTCGATTGATGAAAACAGACTCGATAGCATTTTAGCTTGTGCGTTTAGCTTGATTTTAGCCTCTTATCCTAGCTTCACGTTGACTCTTACATTCAGCTTCCACATGTTAGCGTTAACTTGTTGGTATGTTGTTGTTTTTTTTAAATGGAGTCTTCATGGTTAGCTTGTATACCCAAGCCTACATTTGAGCTGTGGAAAAGAGAAATTTGATTGCAACTGGACTAGCATGGTTAAATCAAAGCTTACCTTTGTGTTAGCGTACATTTAGCTTGTGTCCCCATGTAAGTCTTGTGCTATGCTATTGGGGCGAGATTCGCCAATGTTAGCCTTTGCATGTTTGCTTTTACACTTGGCTTTATTTGAGCTTTTACATTTGAGCTTCATGTTAGCTTCTTCAGACGAGTTGCTAGCTTATGCATGTTGGCTTCTCCACCGTAGCATCATAATTAGCTTGGATATGTGGGCTTCATCTAAGTCTCCAGAAGACATTTCAAGTGACATACATCCATCCCTGTGTGAAAGAAGCGGCGCACTCCGTTCTTTGTTGATGGGTTCACGCGTTTGTGTTTGTGTGTTTGCTTCCTGCTGCCGCGCCTGCCTGCTGCTTGCCTTTTATTTTTAGAAGCCATTAAAGGGCGACGGCCGTTTGGAATTTTCACGTGGTTTGACGTCGGCACTTGCCGGCGTCACAAAGAGGCAAAAACGTAAGGCCGTATTGACGTATCCATCCTCGATCGAAACGTTAAACGCCGGACGTGTACGGCCGGGGCGTCGGTGCTAGCCAATCAGGATCAAGCGTCGAGCGTTTGTCCATCAGCCCGTGAAGCCGACGTGCGTTTTTGTCCACTGACGAGCCAGCGAGGAGACGTCAAAAGTATCGATGGCGGAAGAGCTGTCGGTCGGCGGCGTGTTGAAGATTAGTCCCGTTCGTTAGGAAACGGCCGCTCGTTTGTCACGCCGCCATCATCAATCGCCGTGTGTCATTCGTCTTGGAGCCCGCGTGTAAACCGTGGCGGACGATTGCCGGGCCGGGCCATCTTTGTCGTCTGCCTGTGACAAATGTAATCCCTAAATAATCTGACAAGCGCTAACAGGTTTTCCCCACGCCGCTGTGGCACAAAATCAATAGTTCATCTTCTCAAGGCAGAGTAGCCATCTCCGGTTCCCCCCATAGCCTGTGTTCAGAATCCACTTTTTTTTTGTCGTCGTACGAAATGAGTGTTGGCCTTTTGTTGTAGTCTGGAATGTCTATCTCAATTGACTCTAGAAGAATGCCAATGTTGTCACGAAGCGGTGAATGGTTTTCCGCACGGCGCCGACATATTCCATTCCTGGTGGGGGCCCGCCCCGCCCCGCTTCAAAAACTTGTTTTGGGCGTCGTTGGCAGCCGATCTCCTCATCATTCTCCTCCCGGATCGCAACAAAGGGATTTTGGACGGGCCCGCTACATCCAGAGTAACGTCGGAAGCGAACTGCGGCCCGAGTGTTCTTCTGACAAGCCCGCCGCGAATCCCTTCTTGCCGTTTGGGGAGTCGGGAAGGAGCCAAACCATTCCCAACGCAGCCTTTGTTGACATGTGTTGGAAAAGAATCACAAGTTCAGGTGGTGCCAAGTTTATGGTGGTGCCAACGCGCGCAAACAAACGACGACATGCGTCAAACACACACACACACTCACACGCATTGGCACACACTAACACCCCCGGAAGGACACATTCTCACAACACAAAAAAAACACACACACAAGTTAGACGTAGGCATCTGTCTTGGTTTTCTGGGTCAAAACTTGACGAGCTCACAAAGTCTTTGAAGTTTTTTTTAAGCCCCCATACTACTTTGGAAAAGTACTCCATCGCTAAAGTACTTTGACAATTACTTTGTAGAAAGTAGTAAACATCAAAGCGTCCTCAGCGGCTCCGTCGCATCGTTCCAAACGAGGCCCTCGCTCGCTAGCGAGCTTCACCTCACTTTCGGCACGTTAGCCTCGTCCATGGTGCCACCTTTAGCTTCTTGCCTTAAGCGTTGACACGTTAGCGTCTTTGTGTTAGTTTCGACAAATGATTTTAGTTTGGGGAAAACGAGGCCAAGCGCGTGTGAACCGGGAGGGATTACTGCTGCGCATGTTGCCTGATTGAAGAGAAATTGTCTTGCAGATTTGGGGGACGGCGTCGGGAGGGAGGGAGGGAGGGAGGGAGGGAGGGAGGGAGGGAGGGGGCGGGCGGACGCTCGGGTGGCCGCATGGCGCTCTCAGCATTGGCGCACTCGCAGCTGCAGGCAAGGGGATTAAAATACCCGCGTTACGCAAGTCCCGACAAGGAAAACACAGCTGCTTTGACCATGACGAGCCGCCCGCCGTTTTTCCCGTCCGACACCCGCGGCCAATGGGCCAGTGAGCCTTTGTTTGCTCGTCCACATTTGGCCTCCTTTCAACGTCTTCTCCAACCTCCCAGAAGCGTCACTCTCAGTTCCCCTGACTCTCGAAGGCAGCACGTGCTCCCCCCCCGCCCCCAGCCCCCCTTCCCCAGAGCACAAAAGTCCCGAAGGCCCCGGTCGGCGCTGTCCGCATCGTTTGCCATTCGCCGGCACTTGACGGCAACGTCGAGGCGGCTTCCTGTCTGTCTGTCTGTCGCGTCGCCGGACTGGCATTTGCCGCTTCTTCCTTCAGCCGTGGCTTTTGTTGACGTGAATGAAGGACGAATCTTCCGATTGACGGAAGTGGTCGTTTGACTTTTGGGCCGGTCCCAAAATGGCGGTGACCGTTTGCGCCACGTCGAAGCAGACGTTTGCGACTGTCTCCTTTGGACCAAACATGGGCAGAATATTGACCGTCGTTCAGACAAGGCCAAGTTGGACAGCCTCTGTTCGCTCCTCGGGTCATTGCTTCATTTGCTGACGCATTTGTCGGCTCGTTGACGGATAGCGTCTCGGCTCAGTTCGTCTCCTCTCCTCTTTTATTTGGCCCTGGCTTGGTTCATTGTTTGGCATGGCAGCTGCGTTCACCGTTTCTTGAACTGCTTTACGAGTTGTCGGACTTGTCAGAATCTCGCCGCTGATGGAAGGACGACGACTGCTGACGTCATCACCTTTTCTGGTGGCTGTGTTCAGTAAGGCGCGTGCGCGTGCTAAGCGCCTGAGCCCCTCCTACTTTGGCGCCGGTCCAAATGGGAACACGTCAGTCACGTGGGTGGAGGCGGCAGGCGTGCAGGCAGATGTGCTTTCTTTCTGTCTCGCTTTCGCCGCTGCACAACTTTGGCGACCGACCGACCGACCGAGTGGCTCACTTGTGCTAGAACCTTGTCACCTTTCCCCGCCATCCATCGCGAGGAGGCGGGCGGGCGGCCGGGCGCGCCTCTCGCCTCGGGTGGGCGGTGCGCTGACGCGCGTGTCCGCGGCGCGTCACCGCCAGCTGGATGTGCAGACGCGTGGTGGACTTGTGGTCACGCCGGCAGAAGGACAGGAAGGAGGAGGACGAGGAGGTTCGCTTGAGGACGGACGGACGGACGGACGGAGGGACAGGGAGGGAGAGGAGCGATCGCCAGGCAGGCAGCCGGCTGGCCGCAGACAACAACACTCCTCCACCTGCCCGCACCCGCCCCGCCCCCCGCGGTGCCCACCAACACTCCAAGTGGTGCCCGTGAACGCAACATACGCTCTCCCCCATGAGCGCAACAACTTGTCTTCTTTTTCTCCCTCTCTTTTCTTCCTGTTCTGGGAACGATGTAAGGGCAAAATGTTTGTCCTCCAGGTGAGTGAGTTGACTCGATTGATTGCCGCGTGCACACGTGAGCTCGCTCGCTTGCGCTTTTGTCCCGCTGCTTGCTTGCGTGCGTGCGTGCGTGCGTGCGTGCGTGTCCCCAAAGTGCGTCAGCGTAGCGTGTCGGCGTCATTGACAAGCAAAAGATTGTCCAGAGGTGAGCAAAGGGAAAGAAAGGCTCTCCCCAACTTTCTTTCTGACGAAACAATCTTGCGCAGCTTTGTTGGGATGCAGCGAGGGCAGCCAGCGGTCTCGCGATAGAGAGCAGGTCTCGCGCAATCAAATGAGCTTTTGACACACGGGCGAATGGTCGGTCACGAAAGGTCGCCTTTGCTGACCATCATCTGTCATGGTGTTCAGTGAACTTTCCAACGTAGCGCTCAAGTCCTGTGCTGTGCTGTGCTGTGCTGCGCTGCGCTGCGCTGCTTTTGGACTTTTCGGATGACACGAAGCCGGCTTCATCGGAGCCCACAACACGCGCTCGCTGGACAAACAAACAAACAAAACGCTATCGTTCTCGTCATAACGTCGGTTCGGGTTCCTGTTTGGATGGAAACGTTCCCGTGGGCATCTGCCGGTCGCAATGTTCCAGTCTGAACCTCAGAGACACTCTGCGCTTAGGATCTTGCGGTGGGGATATTCAGATGTTCAGATCACCACGTCACGCTCCAAAGTTGTGACAGCTCTTTGAATGGCGAGGTTCCGCTCGGGATTTTCCCGTCCCGCCGATGTTTCCGCACGCTCATCCGGGTGGCACCAAAGCCATCTGAGATGAAAGCGCAGCTGCGATCTGCTTGGAAAAACATTGGACACGAGAGCTGACAGACGGCGGCGCACCGAGGCACGCCTCGGCGTGACCTTGACACGTCCTCCCCGTGTCACGCCGTGTTGTTCCAGCTAGTTTGACGCAGGGAGGCCCACATGCAAAACAAAAGGAGCGTTCCCAATCTACGGAAACAATTTCCCGAGCAAAAGGTCAGCCCGCGCCAAAGTGCCCGTCGGGCCTCGCTCGGCCCGACTTTCCGCCGTTGTGACACCGTTTGCGTGCGTTTCTGCAGATGTGCGCCGCCTTCTTGGTCTTCCTGCCGCCGGGTCGCCAGGCCGATTTGACGTGCGACGCCATCCTCGCGGCGGCCGCTGACTCCTCCTTGTCCGGTAAGAATTTCCGTTGGACTCCATTCCCGACAGATGCGCTTGCCTCTTCTTTTTCCATCAATGGATTAAGATTTGTTCAAAAGAAGCGTGACTTGGGTGGCTTTGACGTCTCAAAGGGTGTTTTAAGTCAACGCCGGCTGGCCGGCCGCCTCCCTCCCTCCCTCCCTCCTTCCGGCCTGGTGTTGTCGAAGGCGAGGCCCGTGGACACGAGCGCCTTGGTCTTTTCTGCGGTGGCGCTCGTGTGGCCGCGGGGGACCCCTGTCAGCGTCGCTTAGCGTTGCCCTTAAACGCGCGCACGGGCACATGGTGTTTTGAACATTCATTCGCTAACCTTGAAAGGCGCACGTATTGGAACGCTCCTTGGCCCGAGCGCGCTTGCGTCGTGCAGGGACAAAACCGGCCCACATCTAGCCTCCTTTCTCTTTGCAGGACAATGGCTGGAATCGTCCTCCTGGAACGAGACACAGAGCAACGGCAGCGTCGCACAGAGCAGCGGCAGCGTCGCACCGAGCGGTGGGCCAACGACGCGCCGGCTGCGCGCGCGCGCACGCGAGCGAGCGCAAGCTAAGCCGGCCCGGCGCCGCTCGTCTTGCAGTTGCGGACGCGTACTGCGAGGCGTCGCTGGACGGCATCGGCACCTGCTGGCCCCGCAGCCCCGCCGCTCACGTGGTGTCCAGACCTTGTCCCGAGATGTTCTACGGCGTCCGCTACAACACCACCAGTAAGAACAGCGCCACCTAGAGCACGTGCCACCATCAAAGGCATCTTCAAACAACTCGCACAGACAAAGAGAAACGTTGCGGCGCGCCCGCGGGCTCGCGTGTGTTTGTCTTTGTTTGCACAAATTAGCTTGAGCGTTCAAATTGGCCAAAAGACAGAAAGGGGAACAAAAATGAGGACGCACGGGGGCGGCGGCGGCGACACGTGCTCGGACACGTGATGATGTCAACGGTTTATGCCCATGTCGTGGCTTAGTGACGTCTCCGTGGCCTCCGCGGCTTTCTTCTTGTTGTTGTTTTGTTTTGCCGCTCCAGGCGTCGTCCTTTCTCATGGCGGCAGCCGAGCGAGCGTATGCGCAAGGCCGCTAATTAGCCTAAGCGTGGCCATTTTCTCACCTCGTGTTGACATTTAAAAAAAACAACACACAACATCAATGTGAATCTCATCAAAGTCGGAGGAGGGCAGACGGGCTCGGCTAACGGCTAATTCATCTGTCGGCGTCGGGACGATTGCGCGCGCTCAGCCGTCGGGCGTGGCCGATCTTCTTCCTTAGCGTGTTAAGGAGGCTAAAGCATCCGTTGGCGTGGCTGGTGTCGGCATGTTCGGCGGCAAGGTCGCGCGGACATTTGGGAAGATATCGATAGCCGCCCGCCCGCCCGCCCGGGTGGCGTTATTGATTGTGGAGTATTTTTAAGCGCTCTATTCTTAACTCTCGGTTAATTATTCATATTTGCTGAATATTTAACGAGGCCGGAAGCCGGGTCACGTGACTCCTCTGCCATCTCTGTCGACATTAGTCACCTTTTGCTGGCTGGTAATAATTGCACAAGCGCACACGGGCAGGCAGGCGCTTGCTGCATTTGCTCGCCAACGTCGGGGTCTTCTCGTTGGCGCTTTGGCGATGGATGGCATTTTCCAAAAGTCCCGATGCTCTCGTGGGGATCTCCGGTTCCCATCGTCATAGGCTCACGGGATGACGTGCCAGAGCGCAAACCGGGCCGAAGATGATCACGCTTTGGTTTCCTTCTAAATAGATCTTGTCCATTGTGTGCGGCGTTCCATGAATCATCCCACCCGAATCGGGTTGGATTTCCAAAATTAGATTCCGACAAATCCCGGACTTATCCGGCCGGCTCTGTTGCCTTGTACGTTTGCCGCTTCTGCTTTTGTTGACTTTTCTTCCTTTGATTTTTGGTCCCATTCCAGAAGCATGTCCGACATTCTCCACCGCTCAATGTTTTGCCTCCTGACGCACGCAGTTGGCCCACCAGCCAAACCAAAGCAACGCACCTCACCGCTCCACTTACGTGATGGGCTCAACTTGCCCCCCCCCCCCCCCCACTCCCCTGCCAGCCCCATTGTGTGCACCCCCCCCATGACTCACACTGCTGATTTGCGCACGTCAAGATGGAGCTGCGAGTGTGGGGGGTTGTTCTCCGACTAATAAACCTCCGCACCGGCAGTCAATTCCCTGTGGCGCGCTAGGAATGTCTTCCGCTTTCTGTCTTTTGGCCCAAATGCAAAGAAGAATTTTGCGCGGTTGCGTCGCCGACCGTTTCTGTCTGTCGTCAGCCTCCAAAGTAGCAGCAAAGTTTTTGTTTGCGCCCGAGCTCTTGACTTGTTGCACAAACGACAGCCGAGAGCGCGTCGGGTCGGGCCGCCCGCCCGCCGTTCGCTGAAAAAGTCGAGTCGAGTCGCTCTCACGTGGCTGAGATGAGCCGGAGCAGAGCAGAGGTGGCTCGCACCTTTGCGTAAGCAGAGTCTTGAGTTGCCACGGCTACCAAACAGGACCGGCCCACCAAAGCGCCCGCCCTTCCTATTCCCGGGAGTGGAAATTGAGGAGGGAGGGAGGGGAGGGGATTGGAGGTGTGGGCTGCGGTGCAGATGATGCGCCGCATCCCGCACGCCAATTTGGCACACCTGCTCGCCGCCACGGATGAGCGCTGAAATATGAGCGTCTGAGCTCGGAACCGCAAAGCGGCTTCTCCGTCGGCAAGGTCGCGGCTGGCCGGACGCTCCAGCGCAGTTTCCCCGCCCAGCGGCCGGGGCGCTGCTATTTTTAGACGGCCGTCAGCACGTTAGCGCTTGCGGGCTACACTGCCAAATATTTGCATGGAGGCATTGCCGCATGCGGCATATATGCGGCGGCTCCTCGGATTCAAGCGTGCAGTCAGCCAATAGGCTGCTGCTCTTGCTGCTGCTGCCGCCGCCGCTGCGCGGGGGCCGCCGCTGTCTGACATTGCGGTCGTGCAGCGGGCCAGCTCTCTTGCCGGCTCGCGCCGAAACAAGATGCATCCCGTTGATTGCAAGATGGGACAAACATGGAGTGGGCTGCCTCATACTTGAGTCTTCCCGAGACACCCACCCCCCCATTGCGATAAGTCACCAAAGCAAACGCGTAGGTTTCCGCCATGCAGCCAGACGGCGACCGACGGCTCGTCTCCGTGACTACTTTGCCTTTTTCTTTCTGGCAACACGTGGCGTCAGCGGAGTGCCGCGCGTCTCGGAGCCATCCCGCAATTTGCTCGGAGGTGGTCGTTTTTGGATTTGGCTGGGAGCCAGCGAGTGACGGGCAAGAGCGGAGCGGAGCGGCCGACGGCACCGCTCGTATACGGGGACGCCGCGTGCGAGACCAATCTGGAGCGGGGCGGCGGCAGATCCGTGTGGCTTTGGGGACTGGAGCATGACGGGGCTAATCCTGATGCCAGATGACGTTTCCCCCTTGGGCGCCGCGTGGCTATTTTTAGAAGGCAGGCAGGCAGGCAGGCAGGCCGCGAGTACGTTAGCGCGCCGACGCCCTCGGGCTATGCTCTCTCCTCACGTGCCACCTGATGTTTGGTCCCGTTGGCTTTTGGTCTCTGCCCAGCGTTTCCTCCTTTCCCGTTACCTGACAAGACTTTGCCGACGTGTCAATCATGTGAGAAAGGACGCAAGAGCGCTCGCTTGACACACCCGTGTTGACAACGCGCACAAGCAGATTTAGTCTTCTGATGCTGGCATTGAAGGTGCACAAAAAGGTGGCACGGCACGGCACGGCAACCTAATTCATGCTTTCAAGTCATTTGCTGTCTGTGTCGGAATGATTGGCATTTTCAGCTCTTTGTTATTTCGATTCATAATGTTGTCGTCGTGTTGCTCCCATGTGACGTGGCGTGTGTGTGTGTGTGTGTGTGTGTGTGTGTGTGTGTGTGTGTGTGTGTGTGTGTGTGTGTGTGTGTGTGTGTGTGTGTGTGTGCGCGCGCGCGGGCAGACAGCGTGTACAGGAAGTGCCTGTCCAACGGCACGTGGGCTCCCAAGGGCAACTACTCCATGTGCAAGGCCATCCTGCACCAAGAGGTGAGCCAAAGCCACAATGCTCGCGAGAAGAAAGCTCGGCCGCTTGTGTCAAAGGACATCGTGCCAGCCACCCACCGCGGAATGCATTTGTGAGAATCGGGGGAGCCGACGTGCGGATTAATGCTGTTAATCCCCCGCCGGCGTGTGACATCAAGGCCAAAAAAAAAGAGCTGATGCCTCTGAGCGGTCCCCGTCCCAAATGGTTGACGAGCACTCCATGCGCTTGTTGGCCTTTTCAGAAAAAGGGCAAGATGCACTACCAGATGGCAGTGATCATCAACTTCCTGGGACACGTCATCTCCATGCTGGCGCTCCTGGTGGCCTTCTTCCTCTTCCTGTGTTTGAGGTGAGCAAAGTGGAACAAAGAGGACCCTGGGGGGGGGGGGGCAGGTTTGGTTTGCAGGGGTTCATCAATCCGAGTCTGACTTAGCAAGTGTGAAAAGCGCAAAAGCCAAAAAGGCTCAACACCGGCGCGTTTATGCACAAGTCGTGTTGGGACGAGCCGCCGTCCCTCGGGTGGGGACGGGCGGAGGGAGGGAGGGAGGGAGAGCGTGAGGGAGGGGCGCGCGCCACAAATTGGAGCAAAACCACTCCAGAAAAACAGATGAGAAAGAGATGGCTTGTCCCCTGCATTCTCCATGTGGTCTGATGGCCACTCAGTCATTGGCGACCATGTTGACTTTTTGTCAGGCAGCCTGAGGCCCTTCCCCCTCCCTCACCCCCTCCCTCCCTCGAGGCGTCAAGCAAAGACGCTTTTTGCTGCTCCCGCCTCCCCATCGAGCGCACCTGTCAGCCTAACTAGCGTGAAAGGTCAGCCGCCGTGTTTTTAGCGCCGTCCTTCCTTCCTTCCTTCCCTCCTTCCCTCCTTCCCTCCTTCCTTCCTTCCTTCCTTCCTTCCTTCCTTCCTTCCTTTGCGCGTCTGGCTCGCCGCCCTCATCTGGATCCGGGGAGCACAAAAAGCTTCCTGGAGCGCACGGTGGGGCCGGCCGCTCAAGGCGCTTTTTCCGGCAGGAGCATCCGCTGCCTGAGGAACATCATCCACTGGAACCTGATCAGCGCCTTCATCCTGAGGAACGCCACCTGGTTCGTGGTGCAGCTCACCATGAGCCCCGAGGTGCACGAGAGCAACGTGGTAGGTGTGAGTGGAAACGCTGCCGGCCGGCTGGCTGGCTGGCTGCTGCCGGCAGCATCTCCGGACGTCTCTCACTTTGACCTTTTGAAGGTGTGGTGCCGCCTGGTCACGGCCTGCTTCAACTACTTCCACTCCACCAATTTCTTCTGGATGTTTGGCGAAGGCTGCTACCTGCACACCGCCATCGTGCTCACGTACTCCACCGACAAGCTGCGCAAGTGGATGTTCATCTGCATCGGCTGGTGTATCCCGTTCCCCATCATCGTGGCCTGGGCCATCGGGAAGCTCTACTACGACAACGAGAAGTGGGTTCCGCTCGGCCTCACCGAAGGCCGCTTTTGCGCTGACGCCTGTCCGTCTGCCGCCGTCCGTCTACAGGTGCTGGTTTGGAAAGCGGGCAGGCGTTTACACGGACTACATTTACCAGGGTCCAATGATTCTGGTTCTGGTGGTGAGTCGCCTTCTCGTCGATGTTGCGTGAAGTGTCCAGGGTGCGGAGCGAGCGGCCCCTGAAGCCCGCCCGCCAGCTTTTGGGCGTCTACGTTGGCAAAGTCAACCAAGGTGGCGGGCGCGTGCGTCCACTGATGTTGCCGGGCGTGCCTGTTTCAGATCAACTTCATCTTCCTCTTCAACATCGTCAGGATCCTGATGACCAAACTGCGAGCGTCCACCACCTCGGAGACCATTCAGTATAGGTAGACGTGGGGCCGGTGCGGGCAGGGGGGCGCCAGTGGGGGGCGCTGGCGGGAGGCGGCGACCGCCCGCCCGCCCGCTCACCCCCGCCCCGATTATCCTGGCAGGAAGGCGGTGAAGGCCACGCTGGTGCTGCTCCCCCTTTTGGGCATCACCTACATGCTCTTCTTCGTCAATCCCGGCGAGGACGAGATCTCGCAGCTGGTCTTTATCTACTTCAACTCCTTCCTGGAGTCCTTCCAGGTATGCATGCCAGGGCTCTCGTCCGGCCGGCCGGCGCGCTGACCTTTGCCCCTTTTCTGCATCCGTCCCTCAGGGCTTCTTCGTGTCCGTCTTTTACTGCTTCCTGAACAGTGAGGTAAGTTGGCCCGCTCATCCGTTACCACCGCGTTGCCGTGACGGCCGCCCGCGCAAAAAAGTCACCGCAAACACCACACGGGAAATGGTCGCGTGCCCTTTTTGACCTTGCGCAAACAGCCGCACGCGCGCTTAGACAAGGCAGCAGCGCTCCGGGATGCCTTGGCGGGGCCGAGCTGCGGTCGCCATGGCGACAGCCGGCCGCTAAGGTGACAAACGACGGCAGCGAGGGCTTTGATGGCTCACGCCCGCCGGATATCGATTGCGAGGTTGCGGCCGGAACGAGGTGGCGAAGCCCACGTCTCATCTTCGTCCGTCACGCCTGTCGGGGAGGAAAGGAGGGAGTGTTGGGCTGCAGAGTGAAATTTTGCGCCGGCTGTCCTTTTGTCGTCCTTCCTTCAGGTGCGCTCGGCCGCCAGAAAGCGCTTCCGCCGCTGGCAGGAGCAGCACTCCATCCGGGCCAGGATGACGCAGGCCGTGTCCGTCCCCACCTCGCCGTCGCGGGTCAGCTTCCACAGCATCAAGCAGTCCACCTCGCTGTAAAGAAAGAGTCCAGCAAGATTATCGGCCCGGGGCTCGGCCTCGCTTGGTCGGCTTTCCGCACATTCCGCACTTTGTTGCAAAGTTCTTTTCCCGCCCCGAACACGTGCGCGGCGGCATTTATTCGTTCGGTGCGGGCGTGTCACTTCCTGCCTCCTAAAAAGGCAAATGCTAAGCTACGCCAGCGAATGCTAAACTAAGATAGCAAACAAACCCGAGAGAGCGAGCACCCCTTTGTGCAAGAGCGCCACAGAGCAGCCTGCACGGCGGCCGTGTGGCCTCCTCTGTCAGCTAGCAAACGCTAAGTTCACACCGAGAGAGCCAGCCGTGAATACGTTGTGAGCAGCGGCGTGCCGCTCCCATGCTTGGAAGCAAAACGACGTGGCCAGCTTCCCTTCACGCTGTTCCCAATGCGGTCCAAACGGCCGCTTGTCTGCTCCACTCCGGCACTCTTGGTCTCCTTCCGTTGAGATGGTATTCTTCACATTCCCGCCATTTGAGCGTTTGATTGCGCGCCGCGAGCATCCTCTGAATCCTCTTTTTAGCCCTCCATCAACAACGCTCTTGTTCAGCAAGGTCTGGAAGCGATTGATCTATGTAGAAATGACTCATTTTTTATCCACAAAAAGCTCTGCAGACTTCCTGCTGCCATCAGTCACGTGATACGGTGTTTGTTCTATTTATTTGTATTTATTTGACAATCCATGTCACATGCAAAACTTGTAATTCGTGCTCTTAAACGACGTGAAGCCACACACACGCACACACGGCGATTTTGACAAATGCGCAAGCTTCCGCTGGAGGCACCTTGCTCAGTTGCGTTTGCTCACTTGACCTCAAACATTACAAGAAAGCTCTCACTTGCACTCAACAAAACTCGCATCCGGCCAAACCAGTCCTAGAAGCGCTCACAGACACATATGCAATTTACAAGTACAAAAATGAAGCCCTTTATGTGGTGTCCCAGGTTTCCCCTTTTCCTACTGACCAATAAAGTGTGTGTAGCATTGACTCCAACCAAACGCACTTGTCTGTCTGTCTGTCTGTCTGTCTTTATTGGTGGAAGCAACACAATGCATGGACGCCACGCGCTCATCTGCAAGTGACCGTTTGCCTCCGTGGCCCCCTGAGAGCATGTCCGCATTTGGAGCATCTTGTCATCCTTTTAAGCTGGGAGGGGGTGGGGGGGGAACTGCCACTTGACACCCTCCCCCCACCCTACATTTTAGAGGACAGGCCGATGCATCAGCAGTTGATGGCAGCATCATTACAACAGCAACAAAAGACGACCTTTCACCTTGCGTTTGCTGCGTTTGCAGCATTTGCTGCTTGCTAGCTTGGTGCACCTTTAGTCCTCTCCAAACAGCACCGGCGTGACGTCAAACAAACCTCCTGCTCCTTCTAAACAACAAAGTGCAGATCACTGTTGACCCGGGCAAGAACTTGACTCTGAGCGCTTGAAGAGAAAAAAATAAAATCAAGCGTATGAGTTCTTATGGAAATGCCGCTCACAAGATCTCCCAAAGTTATTGGCCATAAGGACCCTTGGAAAGCGTCGTGGTTTAAAAACCGAAACGCGAGTGACGTTGCAGGCTGGGGATGGCCAGTCTCAAAATGGATAAAAAAAAACACTTTCACAAAAACAATTGCTCGCCTTTCTGTACATCTTTGTAGAAGCATTTCACGTGGGTTAAAATTGCCAACTAATTTCGAAGACAGGTCTTTTCTATTTGAACGGAGGGAGCAAATGTTTTGCAGGTCAGCGACGTGATGACGTCAATTAGGGAATAAGGCGCCGTCGAAGCCATCTCGCCTTGAGACCCGACGAGTCCGAGCACCGAAGGAAGGTTAATGAAAGGTGTGGCTGGCCTCAGGTTGGGGCGGGGCGATTTGCCCTCCCCGCAAGGCCAGGCAACCTGGGTGAAGGCGCGCCCAGCCGGCTTGGTCTTGACTGCTGCTTTGCTTTTCATTGTGGCGCACTTCCGCCATCTAGTGCCACTTTATTGTGACTACTACTTGACGTGTTGGGAGATTCGTTAACGTGCCATTTCGTTTACATGTGGTTCACATGTGCGTGCGCTACAACTATTACACACCCAAGTGAAGCCTATCATCAATCAAATTGGCTGCATTTGACGTCATCATTCCAAAATCTAAATTGATCCATTTTAGACTCAGATCAGATGACCACAATCATTAGGGTGGCACTCTGATCAACGTTTATCAATAATAATTTAAAAAAAATAATAATAAGCTCATTGGCTTGTCGGTGTCACGCCTTGCAACGGTGTTGATTATATCCAAGGCCTCGAACCCAGGTGAATGGCCCGGGAGTCTTTTTTTAGTTTTATATGACAGTAAAGTATCGAATGCACGTCCAAACAGCGCTTGGTGAGACGTGACTAACTGGCTCATTCGGCTGTAGGGAATTCACAATTCTCCATTTGAATCGGCCATGTACAACTTTTCACAGAACACAATTGTCGCGTATGCCATTGTTTTGTTTTGGTTTGGTTTGGTTTTGTCGTTGTATCATGCGCTCAACTTTGGTCGGCATTTCCGCTAGGCGGGGCATGTAAACAGATTGGCAGCCACGCGAGCCAATGGGAATCTGGGAGATGTTTCCACTAACCAATGGGAGCGCAGGGGCTCGGTTTGCGCTCGTCAACGCTTCGGAACAGGACAAGCGGGTAAGTAACAATTTTGCCTGCTTATTTGTTGGAAATCATCGACCGCCACACTTGTCGCGACCACACGAGCCGTTTGCCTGCAACATTGACTGCCCGCTCAGAGCAAGGTTGGCGTTCTCAGCTCACTTTTCAACCTGAAGTCACGTAAAAGTCGCTGAGGGTTAGCCTAGCTTAGCCTGCCCTCGCTCTTTAGCATTAGCTTTGCTGCTAAACTCTTCTCCAGAAATCAGAACTTGACCCCCGAAATATGCGGGAGCGATCAGTGATGCGCATCAGCCACGAAAAAAGTCATTGTTGCAACTTGTCACCGCTCAACGGCGGCCTGAAGGAGCGCAGCGGACAACTTTCCCACGGCTGGTTGCCTCGCAGGCGGGAGGGTTTGGGTTCGAGTCTCGGATTAGGCATTCCTCTGCCGCCCCGTGCCGTGCCATGTCATGCCATCGATGGGCTGGCGACAAGTCGTACATTTCTCCTCCATTGCATTGCAGCAGTTTGTCTCTGTGCCCTGACAACCAGCCCAGCCCAGCCAGCCATTGTCCAGAGTGTTCATCTGCTGCGATTGACTGGTGGTGACCAATCCACTCTTTGTCTCCATGTGCCCTGACGTTGGCCGGCGCCCAGTCCCGGCCGGGTGCGAGCTGCGCTCATTTCCAGTCGTCCTACACCCTCACGAGGAGACAAAGCGTCAGAATGTCTGCTGCGACAGCTGTCCACCATTGACGTGGGGTCCCTGTCGCTTCATCCGGTTGTCGACTTGCGACGCATCGGAATACGTTTCACCGACGGCGGCCAGACGACGAGCATGGACTCAAAGGTACGACGTTTGTTTCACCCGCTTTGAGTTGTGTGCTGTTTGCATGTGTCAAAATGTTCACACATTTGTGTGTTTGTACACGGGAGTACAAAAAACAAAGTCCAATTAGCTGAAACGGGGATTGGAAAACTCAATGAAGACGTCGGCGCTGGTTGCGTTTAGTCGCGCCTCACTTTGCTGCCATGATGTCAGTGTCAGAAGCGCACATCAGCAGGGGCGCTCCTTCAACTGCGGAAGCGCCTTGAAGAAAATAGTACCAAAATGATGTGGAAAGGACACAATCAAATCATTCGCTAGCCTGGTGTACCCCCCACCCTCTGCACTTAAATAGAAGTAAAGACAGAGATTGTCCAGATACTCATGTAAAGTTGATTTAAAATGTACTTCAACTGCAATGACAAGGTAAGTAAACATCGAAGCTAGGTTTCCAAAAGAATAGCATCACTATAAAAAAAAAAAAAAAAGTTGTTGCGAAAAGGAGAAGCTTTCCAAAAACAAAACTCTCACGTAGGGATATCTTGCAAATGTACTCGAGTATAGTAATCAGGTAGCGAAGACTCGATGTTTGTGGCGCGAATGTGATGTTTGAAGCCTTTATGTCGTTCATTGTTGTTGTTGTTGTTGTTGTTGTTTGGTGCGCTTGCCCCTCGCGGTGAGGCGCGGTACTGCCGAGGCCGCCTCTTGGCAGCCTTTTTTTGCGCACGCGCAGTGCGACGCTCGTGTGTTTGTCAGCTCAAAGCCGAGCGAGCAGCTAGCCGCCATTTTCTCAGCGTCTCTTCCGAAAAGCAGAGAAAAAGAGCAGCACCTACCGCCCGCCCTACGGCTTTCGGCCCGTCGTAAATCGGCTATTTGGCCGAGGCTCGGCCGGAGAGCCTCTCTATTTACCCGACCCACGGCCCGGTAGGACTCGTTCGACGGCCTTGTGCTGAAATCGGAAAGGCAGGAAGGCGAGCGAGGCTGCGAGCGAGCGAGCAAGGTGGAGATCGTTGATTCGCCCATTGCCTGGATCCGGAACGAAGCCGAGTGGCCCCCGTCGGGCGGGCCCCCGGTTGCATTTTGGGGGCAAATTGATGGCCTAGAGGTCGATTCCAGCCGCCTTTTTGCCCCCCACCCCTTGCCCTTGTTCCCCCCCTCCCCTCCCACAGCACCCCCACCCGCCCCCCGACCAACCGACCGGAGTGCAGGGAATTGTTGGGCGAATTCCCTCGGATAGTGCGAGCTCGTCACGTGGTAGGTTCCTCCTTTTTCTTTGTTAGCCGCAGCTAGCTCGCTCTTCTTCCTGCTGCTCCGCCGCCGCCGTCACCGCCTCCCAACCGGTCCGCGCCTTAGCGGGCCAACGCGAGCGAGCGAACGAACAAACGAGCGACCAAGAGCTTCTCCGTGCGGGGCCGCGCGCGCACGACGTTGTTCCGGGACGAATTGACCAAACGTTGCCTTGCGTAATGAGGCGTGCCGCGCCTGCCTGCCTAGCCGCCCGCCGCCGCCCGTCCTTGGCGCCGTTGGCGAGCTATTAAATGAAGGGATGCGGGATCCCGTCGTCGTCGTAACGATGCTCGCGGTGGCCTTTCGGTTGGGGCTCTGGTCGCGTGTGTTGCATCAGCAGCAGTAGCCGCCGCAGAGCTAGCAGCTAACGTTAGCAGCCTTGGTGACATTTCTTCTTGTTGTTGCCGACGGACGGACGGACGTGCGTGCGTAATGTAAACACCATTTGGGTGCTTGTCGGAGGCAGCACGACGCCCGTTTTGTATGCTAAAAGGCAGATTACATAATGCGCCTGGGAAGCCCCAACATGGCGTGGCGGCGGCGGCCGCGCGCGGCTACCGGAGATAGACTGCAGTCTAAAGGCATGCGATGGACAGCCAAGCCGTCATGTTGCTCCTCATGTCGCACACGCAATGACTCCTTTGACACAATGTGAAGCAGACGCCGTGACGTCACGGGGGCCTCAATCCACCGATTTAGCGGGACGCGTGGACGTACCCTCGCTTGCCGGTGTGACGGCAGGCTGAGTTTTCAAATCATTCCGAGACTCGGATTGAAGAGAAGCTCAAACGAAGCCGCTTGTGCACTTGTGTCCAACACACTTGCCAGTGTAATTTTCCACTCGTGCTCCGTGTATACACTTCAGGTTTTGTACATCTGTTCCATTTTGTCATACGCTCGCTCAGCCGTGGGAGAGATGACGAGACCGTGTTGGTTTCTCTTCAGCTTTGTGTTCATTTGAATGCCTGACACGACCAAAAGGCTCCATCAGAAAAGAACCGCTGGAATGCCCATAGAGTTCTGAAGAACCGACTTGGTGGTGGGAAATGGCGAGCTATCGTCTCTTCACTCGTAGGACCGCTTTTTGTTGCCCTTGGTACTTTACGCTTGTAAACAAATATCGATTTGTGGGGCAAATTTGGATTGGACGGCGATACGTGAACAAATTGGACGTTCAAACAAATCGCAAGTCCATTTGTTGACCGGGAAAAAATCGTTTCCGTTTTAGTTGCCTTTTATTTTGCATCTTGGCAAAAGCTGTTCCGTGCAGAGCGGCGCTTGCTCCACTTGTGGTAGCAACGACCCTCACCGTGTTTTTTTTTTTTTTTTTTTTTTAACTGTCACACCTTGCCCGCCTGTCTCCCCATTCTCTTCTTCATTTTGTTTTTGGGCCCCGTCCTATGGGGCCACCAAATAATGGACGACGGGCCTCCGGTGGCCCCCTGGCTGTAGTTTGGCGTGAGATAGCTGTTATATCGGTCTGGTACTGACTGCGTGCTCTCGTCTCTCTTGTGCCCGCATAGGCTGTCCTCCGGAGGGGCAGTAAGCGGGGGGTGTGGAGCAGCAGGCCGCCGTGCCCGTCCCTCTGCACTGCATGGCTGCGATGGCGCCCGCTCTCACCGACGCCCCAGCCGAAGCTCACCACATCCGCTTCAAACTGGCCGCCCCGTCATCGAGTTTGTCCCCGGCCAGCGCCGACAACCACGCCAACGCCAGCAACATCCTCATCCACGCCGGAGGCCCCCCCAAGTGTAAGGTGGCCCCTGAAGACGACGACCAGCAGCAGCCGTCGTCGCAGCCGCCACCGTCCCAGGGGGACTCCCTGGGCAAGCTCCAGCCCCTAGTGGCATCCTACCTTTGCTCTGATGTGACTCCCGTGGCCTCAACCAAAGAGTCCATCACGCTGCAAGGGGTCCTCATCAAACAGTCAGTCCTGAAAAGCGGCAGAATTCTGCCGAGCTCGCGGCTCAACGGCGGAGACTTCCTGCTGAGGAAGCGGCACGCAATCGAACTGTCTGGAGACCAGCTCAAAAGCCTGATGAGCGCCAACGGCAACCAGCCGGCGGCGCCCGTCAACGGACTGGCCAAGAAGCTGGCCGCCGGCTCCGGCTGCGCCATGGCGACGGCGCTCAACGGCGACAAGCCTCCGGCCCACTCGCACGCGGCCGAGCCCGACGGCCGGCCGCCCCGAGTCGCCGTCAAAGGGAGCCTTCACCGCAGGCGATCGCCGGGACTTTGCCCCAACGCGCAGCAGGCAACCACGCAACAGTCGCCCTTGTCCCAGGACACCCGCAGCCCCGCCAGCCAAGACGTGAATTTGGAGCGCGGGGGCCCGAGTCCGGCGCGCTCAGACCGCGAGAGGCCGGGCTGCAGCCGGCGCGGCTCCCCGGCGGACGCTCGAGCGGGGGAGCGCGCCCGGCTCAGCGGCAGCCGGCAGGCGGAGATCGAAGGCCGCCTGCGACGGCTGCGCAAGCGCCTGCAGGTGGTCCAGGCCAAGCAGGTGGAGCGCCACGTTCAGCAGCAGCTGGGCGGCTTCTTGGAATCGGCCGTGGGCCGCCTGCTGGCCGCCGGTGGCGGCCGCAAGGACCACGCCTCGGCCCCCTGGAGGACGGGACGCCACTCGGCCGGCAGCGGCAGGGACGGCCTGAGCCGCTTCCTGAAGAGCGGCTCGGTTCCCTCGGAACTGGAGCGCCTGTATCTGAGCGGTTCGGCCAACTTGCGCTCGGTGGAGAAAGCCTTCGACTCGGACGTGACGGAGAGCAGCTCCGGCGGCGACTCGGACCTGGAGGAGGAGGAGCTCACCAGGGTGGATGTGGAGCAGCGGCATGTCAAGATGTGAGTAACGCTGGCCGCTTTTGAGCACGCGCTCGCTCGACAGTCGCGCTTGAGAGCGCCGACGCTAGTCCAAATTCAATAGTCGCTACCTTGCCGACGGCCAGACGCAAACGCCGCTTTCGCAGCTCTTTGTCAGGAAGCGTACGCTTGTTCGTGTGCCTCGTCGCAAACATCTGGCTTGTTAGTTCCTCCACTCTTGTTATGTAACTCCAGCCCCTGCTCCCTCCCTCCCTCCCTCCTTTTATGTAATGACTGCTGCAGTTTCCTGCCTGCACCCCGTCCTTCGCCATGCCCGCCTCAGCCGTGTGTCTCTCCTGTTCTTTGCATTTCACTCTCTAACTTGCCGCGGGAATTCAACATGGCCACAAAGCTGGATTTGACCAAGTTAATGTGAATGGTCGGGGGTCAATTATTGTGAGTCTGACACACATTAAGGAAGATTGTTGTTGACGAGTCTGGCCCGTTTCAAAGAACGGGGCGCCGAAGTTTGTGTCGCCAAATGCGCGCCCTGCTCCACCTTCACCTGTCAATCAAATATGTGCGTTCTATGCCACTGAGGTGGCGTTACAAAAAATCTCGGGCAGAGCTGACCTTTTGTGTGTGCCGGCCAGATGGAAGCGCGCCGAGAGCCGCTACACGCTGGAAAGGGCGGCCATCATCAGTCACTGGAACTGGTTGCAGGCTCACATCTCCGACTTGGAGTACCGCATCCGACAGCAGACGGACATCTTCAGGCAGATCCGCGCCAGTAAGGTCAGTCAGTCAGTCAGTCGTTGCTCAACCCTGAGCAAGGAAGTCGGTCGGGAGCGGGCCCGTCCGTCCGTCCGTCCGACCGACCGAGCAGACTCTGCAATTATTTGAACACGCCGACTGCCCTCGGAGCACAAATGTTGTCACGTCGCACGTCTGTCAGTCTTCATTTGCAAGTTTCTGCGCCGCAGGGCTCGGTGGAGCTGGGTGGCGTCCCGCCTCAAGAAGCCAAGTTGGAGCCCGCCAACTTTCAGGTCAAATGATTTCTCTTGCCATTGAGCGCGCCTCGCATGAATGGAGCCGCACCCGGGACAAAATTGAGCCCCGGCCGCACCATCTTTTCTTTGTGCGTTTCTTTACGACTGAGTGCAAAGTTGACCGCTTATGAGTTTGTGTGCATGTCTTGCTGCCTGCAGGATGAGTCTTCAGAACGTGTGGAACACCCGGTCGCCATAGAGCCTCGGAAAGCTCAAAGCGGGCAGCCGGTTAACGGTGTCCTCAGCAGGTACTGGTTGGTGATGAAGGTGATGATGATGATGATGACGGATGCCCAAATGTGGCGACAGCAGGGCGGGCGAGAGTGTGGACAGCAAGCACCAGCAGGCGCCGGACAGCACGTGCGTGGCGGCGCGTACGCGACCGCTGATTGGCTGGAGGCGGCGGAGGCTCATCCAGCCCAACACGTTGGCCAACCTGATTGGAAAGGTAGCTTGGTTGGGGGGGGGGGGCATCGTGGGCGCTCAGTTGGGGGGGGGGGGGGGGGTGGCAGGCATCGTGGGCACTCAGTTGGGGGGGGGGGGGCATCGTCGGCGCTCAATCGCCTGCTAAACCCGCATGGAAATGCGCCGTCCGTGCAGGCGTCTCGAAGCGGCGGCGCGTGCCGGGTCAACCCCGGCTGCGTGATGTGCGGCGGCCGGCCCGTCCCCAGAGAGGACCCCCAGTTCCACTTGCCCGTCCTCGAGCGCCTGTCCAGAATGGATCTGGGCGTCCACCCCATCCTGTCCTTCTCGGACGGTGGGTACTTTGCGCGCGCGTGCACGCACGTTGCTGCGCTGTGCCTTGGCTGGCTGGCAGTAGCTCTTGAATGTGATTGCAGATGTGGCCGTGGGCCTCCGCGTGCAGCAGGCGATGAAGAGCTGCTGGAGCGGCAGGTCGCTGGAGAGGAGTAAACCCGTCAAGAAGTTCTCCCTCAAACACAAGCTGTCGTCATGCAAAGAGAAGCACAAGTTTGCCAGCTCGCTCATGGCAGTCAGTGAGTGCACGCACGCATCTTCGTGGGGGCGCTCGCTCGCTCACTCGCTCGCTCGCTCGCTCGCTCGCTCTCTCTTTGGAAGGCGAGATGCGCTCATTTGCTCACCTGCCACTTTGAACCTATGAACGTCTGCTCGCGCTTTCAGGACTGGGCCACTGCAAGAGTCGAGCCGACAAGCCCAGGCCGCCGGACGCCGTCGCCTGCAAGGCGGAGCGAGCGCACGGTGTCTCAGCGCCGCCCGGACCCTACGACAAAACCTCGGGCCGCAAGAGATTACGAGAGCCCGCGTTGGACAGGAGCGACTGTGAGTCCCTCGGCCCCCTTTGTGTGCCATGTTTGCGAGCGATTTTGCAACTTGGAAATGGAAGGTTTGCACCTTCCACTGGCCATCTGTGCCACCAAAGCAACAGTTGTGCTCGAAGTGGCCCTCCCTCTGGTTGCTTTCCAGCTTGCTCACCACCCCTGGGAATGGAGCGCAATTGCCTCAAAATGTATGCGTTTGTCCCGCAGCCTCGCCAAAATTCTTTCTGGACTCGGGCGGCAGTGCGGCGCCTTGTCCGGCACTCTCCGGCGTCCACAGCCCCGTCGCGCGACAGCTGTCGACGTCCTCGGACAACGCCGCGCTACCGGCCGCCGGCACAGCCGTAAGAGGGGCGCCGGGCCTGGGCCGGGTGGAGGACCACCATCCGCGGATGTGCTGACTTGCTGCTCACTTGCTGCTCACTTGCTGCTCACTTGCTGCTGACTTGTGCACTCCAGCTGCAGCCCGTCAAGAGGAGGCGCGGCGAAAGCTCCTTCGACATCAACAACATTGTCATTCCCATGTCGGTGGCCGCCACAACGCGAGTGGAGAAACTGCAGTACAAAGAGATCCTCACGCCCAGGTAAGTTGAGCGCCGGTCAATAGCGCGCGAGCGCCCGCCCGCCCGGCTGACTTGTGCGTCTGTCCAGCTGGCGAGCCGTGGACGTCCTGACGCAGCCCGCCGTGCGGGGAGAAGACGAGCGCGAGGTGAGCGAGCCGGCGAGCGGGAAGCCGTGTCTTCTCTGGCGTTCGAGTGTCCGCGGGTTCCCGTTTGCCTGCACGGATGGCGCCCCGCTACTGATAGACACCACACCATGCCTTGTGTATGTAGGTGGAGGACCTGTCAGACGCGGCCTTCATCCAGCTTCACCAGCCGTACGAGGACCAGGAGCGGTCTCGCTGGACCTGGATGGCGTTGGCGCCAGCCAAGCGGAGGGGCAGCAGGTCAGGTCCCCGCGGCGACACACCCGCCGCCGCCGCTCACGAGCCAACCCTGGAGTGACACCCTTTTTTTGTTGTTGTCTTTTTCAGGTCGTACAAGTCGACGGACGGGCGCACCACACCGCTGTTTTGCAGCACCAACCCGCCGACCCCGCAGCCGGCCTCCCCCGAGCCCGGTCACTACCCCGCGTTGCACGACTACGGCCACCTGCCCTCGCCTGTCAGCCCGCCCAGCCCCGACACGCCATGCTCGCGTGACTCTCACCGCCTCGTGTCCAGCGAGGACACGCGATGCTCCACGCCCGACTTGGCCTTTGAGGAGAGGGTACGCCGCCGCCTCGCGTCTCTCGCTCACGAAACTCTTGTCGGCCCACTCGGTCGTCCCGCACCTGTCGGTTCCTCACCTGCCCCCTTTTCCAGACGGTGGCGCCGTGGGAGCGGCGCGACTTCCCGTTGGCCGAAGACCCGGCGCCAGAGCCCGAGGCGGACGGCGAGTGCGCCGGGCTCAGGATGGCGAGTTTGTCGGGATGCCACCCCTTTGGCCGGCCCGACTCTGACGACGGCGAGCCGCCCTGTTGCCACGACGATGACCACCACGCCGCTGGCCCCAAGCGGCCGTGAGCGAGCAAACTTGTGCGCTTCCTGTTGTTTGATATTCAAACATCAGTCTAATCCTTTCACAGTTTTTAGTGAATCCGACGCCGATAGACGCAAACGTGTTACAACAAGTCTGATTTGTGTAGTAGGCGAAACGTATTTGGGGGATGGGGGGGGGCTTAGCGGTGTTTTGATATGTTGCGTGTACACTTGTAGCGCACGATGTAGCGACTCCTCCGATATGGCCAAAGGGTGTTTTTCTATCCTTTAGTTTGTTTGTAATTCCCACGTACATTTTAGTGAAGTGACACACAAAATGGGTGGGTGGGTGGTTGAGTGTGCCCCCATCCATCCCTCCCTCCCCCCAGTAAACAGGTACATTTCGGATGAAGCCCCCCCACAAACCACCGGAGCAGAGCACTTGTTGTCTTTGGTTTTCCATTCCTGACATGTTTGTATGTCGCGTGTTCCAGCGTAACGTTGTCTTTGACTTGTAAACCATTCCTGCTGTTCCCCCCCCCCCCTACCGTGCCCACCCCCACCCCCTCCGTGGGCCGCACTTGTCATAGGAGGCGCTACTAACCCTTGGATAGCAGGGCTCAGGTTGTTCGGGCTCTCGCCGTGCCATCTCACGTTGGTTCCTCCCGTCCGTCAACTCGGTGACTATGCAAAAGGAAAAGTCAAAAAAAAGAAAAGAGATCCATAGTTTGCTTTCTGCCTCACCTGATCACTGTTCTTCTCTCTTCAGTAGTGACGGCACATGTTGATGTACCTGTTTGATTGTCTCAGCAGTTATCACTATTGTTTGCTTCTTTGTAAATAGCTCCATTAAAACGTTTGTTTAACTCAGCTCTTTTTCGTCTATACCCGACACCAGCAAAACGTTCTGCTGGATCTAGAAATGCTATCCACATAGCAACAGAAAGGGGTGGGTGGAAGGGATGTCAATTATTTTTTGAAAGATTTGTGCGGTGATGTCATAGCACCCAGGCTGGTTGGCTGGCTCTGTCATAAAAGCACACAAGCTCGTGCTGCGTGTTCATGGTCCCCGAAATGGGAGCGCCGGCGTTGGTGGTGTGTCCGCAATTGCGTTCAAAACGTGTGGTCGGTCGGTCGGTCGGTCGGTTTGAAGAAGTCCTGAGTGGAGTGGGTGCAGCACCACATGTTCCCCAGCAGATGGCGCTACCCCGTTTGGTTAAGGCTATTTGGATCGTTTCTAATTTTCCATTGTGGTGTTTCTTTTTTGTTTTGGATGTTCGAAATAGATATCAATGAATCGATTAAGAAAATTGCAGTCATAAGAAATATAGGCGTTTGGACAGTCCAGCGTTCAGGTCCACCCTACGGTCGAACTGCGCTCGTTCGTGTTCTTACGTCGAGCAGCAGAGGGCGTCATGTTGGCGCCCCTTTGCTCTGCTGCCATCCAAACAAGACGCGTCGGTGTGCGCGCGCACGAGCGAGCAGTGCAGCATCACGGCGTGGCAAGGCGCGAAGCGGCACCTCATCACAAGCTCAGGAAGCGGGACCCAGGTGGCGACCACTCCGTCCGCCCGCCCGACCGTCATGACATATCGCTGCGACGATGGCGGCTGTGCGCGTATGTCGTGTGCTTGTCTTGGCGTGCGCGTGCGCGCTCTGGGAGGCCAAATCCGTGCACGAGCATTTTGGTAAGCTCGCGCCCGTCTTTTGTTGTCACCCTTAGCTTCATCTGCATAGTCATGTGAGCGAGCGTAACGTGCGCGACCAGGGAGCATCGTGAATTCTCGGCTTATTGTCGTCATTGTTCTGTTTCGCGCGTGCTTGCGAGGTCATGACGTCATTATATAGCTGACGGCCACGCGCACAGCTGCACAAAGCCCTAAATAGGAAAGAGGCTAAAATGGCGGTGTATGTTGCTTCGTGACGTCTGAGCGAGCGAGCCAGCGAGCGACCGAACGCACGTCTTCAGGCTACACTCGTCACGCGTCCATCCCTAGAGATTTGACTGGGTGCGTGGGCTTTGCAGTTGGGCTTCTTTTGAAGGCTGTTAGTAACCAGGCAACAGCGCCAGCAGGTCAGACAAGTCACATGACAAACAATGTTGTGTGATGACATTTCGAGATGTGCTTAGCATCTAAAATGGAGTGTGGAAAAGCAGCATTTCTCTCCGTGCGTGTGTGTGTGTGTGTGCGTGTGTGTGTGTGTGTGTGTGTGTGCGCGTGTGTGTGTGTGCGCGCGCGCGCACGCGCGCGAGTGTTGCACTGCAGAAGTCCAAATCAAAGTCCAGGTGTTCGACAACAGCGACCTGTCTCCGCTGGCCGACGCCCTGGTGGAGGTCCACGGCAACCAGAGCGCCTTGGCGACGGCTCGCGCCGGCGCCGACGGCACGGCCAGGGTGGACTTTGACTACCGGGCGGCAAGCTGGGTCATCATTAGCGCCGCTAAAGCAAACTACGTCACCAACTCGGTGCCCTGGTACTCGGGCCGCCCGCCACGTAAGAGCACTCCGCTGTGTGGCAGCGCCCGGCACACGCTTACGCTTGCCGTCTTCTTCTTTGTCAGTGTACGCCTCCGTCAGTTTGTACCTTCTGGTTCATCGACCCGGCACGCTCATTCTGTACGATGACGTCCTTCAGGTTCTGTCTGGCTCGCCAGGTAAGAAAAGAGAAGAAAAAAAAACGTCGGCACGTGAGAAAACACGCGCTCGCTTGCTTTGTGATGGGGCAGGTGGCGGCGAGCGCGCTGTGGCGCAGCTTCCCCGGAAGTCACTGCACCTGCCGCCCGACTCCAACGGGACGGCGCTGACCGCCTCGCTGACCGCCGCCAGGACCCGTGACGAGATGGGCGGATTCCCCTTCCTGCTGGCCCGCGAGACCAACGGCTCAGGTCTGCCACAGGGGCCGCTCCTGAGCTCAAATCAAAAAGTGCCGCAACGCCGCCACCCTCTGGCGCCTGTTGGTCATTGCAACGTTGACGGATGGGCGCTGGAGGAAGGTGACAGGGAGGGACAGACAGTGAACGCTGAGTGTTTTGGCTTGTGTTTTGGCGTTCAGGCGAAGAATCCGGTTGGACCGGCTTGACACCGCTGGCGCTGGTGGGCTTGGAGCTCTCGGACGAGGACGGCCGTCCCGTCCCCGTTTCGGACCCCGTCCGGGTTTCTGTGCCGCTTCCGTCCGACACCCGCAACAGGGTGGCCACCAGCGTGCCCACGTGGACGTACCGGCGACGTTGGGGTGAGCACGTGCGCTCCCGTCAAACAGCCAAGCCTTCTGGCTGATCTCGAGCCTTCCCCCCCTAACCCTAAGCCTAACCTCCCGCGGGTGCGTGTGTGGGACAGGCGTGTGGGTGCGCAACGGCACGGGCTACATCCAGAAGGAAGGCTCGCACTTTGTGTGGAAGGCGGTGCTTCCGCAGACGGGCTACTGGCTGGCCGCCTTCCCCACCTCCTCGGGTAAGGGACTGCTTTTGATGCTCTCTTTTGGTGACTCGCCACCGCTGGCGAGTGTTGACTTTTGTGGCTGGCCGTTTCAGGGCTGGGACCGGGCCACCCGGGCCTAAGTGACATCGGCACCTACCACGCCCTCTTCCTGCTGGCCGTCCTGGGCTCCTTGGCCCTGCTGGTCCTCATCCTGCTCTGCGTTCTGCTCTACTACTGCAGGCGCAGGTGTTTGAAACCTCGTCGGCAGCTCGGCAAGCCTCTCCCGTCCAATGGCGCCAAGCGGGACCAAGGCACATCCACTTCTCGCCTCAATCTCATATGCGGCCCTCTCGTGGAGTCGGGTCCGTCCGGCGACAGGTCGGAGCCGTCCCCCTCCCGGGACTACCGGAGCTCCGGGGAGGACCTGCCCGAGCACGCGGCCGCTCGCAAGCTGCGCCGCGCCGCGGGGAAAAGCGAAAACCTGGCCGTGAACGCCGCCGCCAGCAGCAGCAACAACCTGGACAACCCGCTGCTGCGTCAAGACTACGAGCGGGGCGGCTACTCTCCCGCGGAAGGCGGCGAGTCCGACTATCGCCGGCACCGCGGCGCCAACGACAACGGGGGGTATTCGTCCGACCCGCCGTCTCCGCCGCCCTTCCGAGGCTACCTGCCGAGCCAGCCCGACAAACCTCCGGAATATTCGGCGGCGCCACCCGACGGCCTGGCCCGGCCCACCTCCCTCAACACCCACCCGGGCCAGATCATTTTCTGCGGCTCCATCGACCAGATGAAGGAGAACATGTACCGCAGCATGGTGCCCACCCTGGTGATCCCCGCCCACTACATGCGCCTGCCTTCTGGCGCGGACCCCAAGGATGGCGACAAGGACGGCGTCACCGCCGGAGGGGCCCGACACGAGCCACCGCAGCAGCATCAGGGCGGCCCCCGCCGGGACGAACCCGAGGACCCCAGCTGGGCATCAGACGCCTCCGGCGGAGCCGTGGCCATTCCGGTGCTCTTCGACGGCTCCACCATGGCCCAGATGAACGGAGAGCTGCAAGCCCTGACTGAGAAGAAGCTTCTGGAGCTGGGCGTCAAGCAGCACCCGCGGGCCTGGTTCATCTCCTTGGACGGCCGCGCCAATGCCCACGTCCGCCACTCCTACATTGACGCCGGTGCCAACGACTTGGGTGGCGGCGGGCCCGGAAGCTCCCCGAGAGACGCCAACCTGGAGGCTCCCGAGTGCAAGTCAAAAGACCAACGCTGGGAGGCGGGACGCAAGGGACACGGCGGGGCAGGCAAAAGCTACTCCAAGCTGGCCTACCCTGACCCCCCCGCCGGCGAAGGCCGCCCCGCGTCCCCCGAGGAGAACTCGCTGACGCCGCTTCTGGACCAGGGAGCCTCCGCTGTGCCCCGGAAAGGCCGCGACGGCGACAACCGCCGCTGCTCCGGTCCCGACGATGAGGACAAGGAGGAGAACCGCAAGAGTCCCTGGCAGAAGATCGAGGACAGGCCGCTCATGGTTTTCCATCCCAGGAAGTGACAAAGCCCTTTGGGCCACAACTGCCTGCCTGCCTCCCTCCCTTCCACTCCTTACCCCGCAGCGCCGGGCGCCATTAGAATCTTGGACCGGCTGCTGCTTCACAAGTAGCGTGTGCACACTTTTCCCTCCTCACTTGTGGCACACAGAAATGTTGGAAGAACATTGCTGGTGAGACCTGAGCGGCCGTTGTGTGGAATGGTCTCACGCGGGAGGACAAAGCGCACAATGGTCTTTCCGTGTCCTCATTGGCAAGAAGCACAAGCGCGTGGCTTTCTGATTGGTCGCGCGCGTACTTTGACCCCCCCCCCCCAGCCCCCTCCCTACCTCCCTCCCGAGAGGGCCGCCTCCTCCGAGTGCCTTCTTCTCTGGCCCGGAGGGTTGCCACGTTTTGGCCAACGCCAATCTTGCTTTGGACCTCGGCCTGCATGTTTTCATTGAAAAGGTCACAAAATTGACTCCCGGTCGGTGGTCCAAGTTTACACTAACTTCTTCTTCTGCTTCTTATTGAAAATCCAACCTTTGTGCTCGTGTGCTGTTTTGTGTTTGTGTTGACGTTTGATGAGCCACAATGACCGCTGCACTCGATTCCTTCTTCTTCTTCTTCTTCTTCTCGCAAGGATGAGGAGCCCCATTGTGACGTTTGTGTACAAAGGAGAAATAAATGTGTTCATCACTCGCTGGTGGAAGCTTCATGGTGAAGAATGGAAAATGAAGCTGAACACTCTGCCAGACTAATGTTCATTGCACAATACGCTTGAGCTTCTTGACAGCCATTTTTGTAAAAGCCCAATATTATATGATTGTTAAAAAAAAAAAAATCCTTCCATTTTTGTCAGTAAAATACTCACTTGCATAAAATTGAACATCATAATTGCATTATGGTGTATAACGATTTTAAAATATAGTTTACAAGCTACTGTTTACACAATCACAATCATTTCAGGCGGCAAATGAAAAACATGTCAGGAAGCCATTTTGGGGGCATGTGGTGTGGCCAAATTCAATAAAACTTTGAAAATGTACTGTGTATGCACTTGCTTATTATTTTAATGTGTTGACTAATTTTATTAAATGAATAAAGTAATTATTTCACGTCACTGGTAAAGCAGAATAGAAAACAAGTCCGGAATTTAGAATTTTCTCTTCATTTTCGTGACGTGAAGAAGCCAAAACCGGCACAGTCACGTGCCGCCCCGGGTCATGTGACCGTGGTTGCGTTCACCCAAAACATCTTTGAGCGAGCGACGTTCAAATTAGTCGGACGCCATTCTACCTTTTCTGTCGTCCCGTTGACTCGCTTCGATTCGGATGTGACCAACGAGCAGGTTAGTAAGAAATGAACCCATTCAAACGCTTCGATAGTTTGTTTGTTTGTTCGTTAGCTCGACCGTTAGCCACCTAGCTTCCTATGCTAACTTGCGCCGTTAGCTCCCACTTTGTGGCGATGATCGGTTGACATAACAACAATGTCTTATGAGGCATCTAATGTCCTATTAGTCTCTTTTCTCAGCAAGCGAGTCGACGGCACACATGAGCGTGAGGGAGCATCATTGACGTCGTCAGCTGTCACACAATGGTAAGTCGACGCCCGTTATGTCTGACGTCTTCGGTAGCATGAAAGGTAGGTGCAGTACAGTCATCAGCGAGCGAGAGAGAGAAAGAGAGAGAGAAAGCGAGCATGATTCATGATGCTGACGTCGGCCCGGACGGGCTGCATTTGGGCAAACAATTCACGGACTGCTCGCCCGCCCGCCCGCCATCTGACCTATTGTGATTTCCTGGGCACAGGTGTTGTGGTGCGTGTTGGCGGCCAGCCTACTTGGTGCCAGCGTGGCGCTAGTGTGTCCCGACGGCGGCGCCTGCCAGGACGGAAGTACGTGCTGCAAGGACTTTGCAGGACGCTACGGCTGCTGCCCCTTGCCTCGGGTCAGTCCTCTCGCGCCCGTGCCAACGTGTGGCGCCATGACTTTAGCGTGCGCGTGTGTTGCGCGGCGGCGCCGCTGCAGGCCGTATGCTGCTCGGACGGCCTCCATTGTTGTCCGGAAGGCACCGCGTGTGACCTGCAGCATGCCACGTGTAGCAACCAGACGCTGACTGTTCCCTGGAGGAGGTCACTTCCTCCCCAGCAGGTACCAGGGGGAACGGGTCATGTTAGCTTCATGCTAATATCTAGAGGGAAAAGCTGTAGACAGGCTAACTCCAAGTTTGAACTTGCTGGGAAAACTGTTCAGAGGATGGCGGCCATGTTGTGTCCGGACGGGCAGTCGGAGTGTCCGGACGCCACCACGTGCTGCCAGCTGCTCGACGGCTCGTGGGGGTGCTGTCCGTTGGCCAAGGTGCGGCGCCGCCCATGCATTTCGCCGGGTGAGCCGCCGACCGACCGACCGACTGACCGACTGACCGACCAACTCCTCCTGCAGGCGGTGTGCTGCGCCGACAAGCTTCACTGTTGCCCCGAGGGGACCGTCTGCGATCTCGCCATCTCCAGATGCGTGTCGCCCAGCGGTGACTGGCGGCCCCTGATGGACAAGCTGCCCGCCACACCTCGTGTCAGTGCTCCGGGTAGGCTCAATCCATGCGCTGGACTTGCACCATTTGGAGGAAGGAAAAGCTGTGCCGGTGGTTCCCGCTGACCATTGCCATCCCTCCTCCGCCCGCCCGCCACGCAGGCACGTCATCGACGCCGTGTCCTGGTGGGGCGGGCCTCTGTCCCGACACTTTCACCTGCTGCCAACGGCTGGGAGGCGACTACGGCTGCTGCCCAATGCCCGACGTAAGACCGACACAATCAGACCAAATGTGAGCTTTGTGTCCAGCCCGCACTTGCTCTGTGTGTGTGTGCGTGCGTGTGTGCGTGCGTGCGTGCGTGCGTGCGTCTCGGGCAGGCCACGTGCTGCTCGGACGGCCTTCACTGCTGTCCTCACGGTACCGCCTGCAACTTAGCCGCCGGCACGTGTGATGTCACCGCCTCCGTCCTTGCCGCCTCGTCCCCAAAGGCAAAATGCGACGAGGCGCCCGGCGCCGCCCGGCTCGCCGAGACGGCTCCCACGACGGGTGTGACCGCCTGCGATGAGCGCACCGGCTGCCCCAAAGGCGCCAGCTGCTGCTTCATGAAGAGCGCCGGCGAGTGGGGCTGCTGCCCGCTGCCGCAGGTAGTGAAGCGAAGCGGGTGCCCCATGCCAAACCCGGCTTTGTGATGTCCATGTGTGTGTGCGCCGCGCTCTCCGTGCTCAGGCGGTGTGCTGCCAAGACGGCTCCCACTGCTGCCCCGCTGGGCACACGTGTCAACCAGGGCGCGCGTCGTGTTCCCGAGGATTCCCCTGGCTGGCCAAAAGGCCGGCGGCCAAGGCGGCGCCGCGCCCGCCGGCCCTCACCGACGTCAAGTGCGACGACAAGAGCAGCTGCGCGGCCGGCACCACCTGCTGCAAGTTGCCCAGCGGAGAGTGGGGCTGCTGCCCGCTCCTCAAGGTGCCTTTTTCTGGCAGCTGGGCAAAGGCGGCGCAGGCGTGAGTGACGGTGCTTTGCGTCCTCTGCACCGCAGGCCGTGTGCTGCGCCGACCGCGAGCACTGCTGCCCGCAAGGCTACTCGTGCAACATGGAGACGGGAACGTGCGAGAAGCCGGCCGCCGCCGTGCCGTGCAACACTGCCTCGGCTTGCGGCGAGCAGGAGACGTGCTGCCGGAGCTCCGCTTCAGGTTGGGCCTGCTGCCCCTCTCCCCAGGTGCGTCGTCACTCGGCCCCTCACGTTTCCTAGAGCGTCAGACTGAGGCCCCGCTGTCGCCCGCCAGGCGGTTTGCTGCGACGACACGGAGCGCTGCTGTCCCGCCCGCCACTCGTGCGGCCCCGGCGGCACCTGCGTCCCGACCTCGCCAGCCGGACTGCTTTGAGCGTCGAGCGTGCCATCCATGCCCGCTGGCCGCCTCTGCCTTGACAAACAAGTGACCGCAAGTGTTTTTCCATTTCAATAAAATGCGAAAGGTGAGCCTTGACGCGTTTTGTCGCTTTTCTTCATTCATGAATAGCCGCTTAGCAAACAGCTGAGCAAAGTGACCACTGCGCCCTTTGCATGTTGCCAGGGAGACCACATACGCACACACACACACTTCCGTGTCAGTGGGTGCAGGGGAGGGGGCTGGCTTTTGAACATGTCATATGTTGTTTGAGCCAGTGAGAAGCCTTGGGGGGGGGGGGGGGCAGGAAACAACCAGGCAAAGTTTGACCCTCAAAGAAACATCCAGAATCTCTGGAAGGACCGGCAGCCCAAAAACCCGTCTACCGGACCTGCCTGAGAAACACCCGCAGGAGCGACGCCAGGTAAGTGAAGGAAATGGCAAGCGTCCAGAGAACACGTGGCAAAGGTCACGGCGACGCCTTCTGTTCACTGTCCTTGCAAAGACCCAACTTTGCTCGACGTCAACACGGCAGACGGAGTCAGACAGCTGCGGGCTGGCTATTCTTAGCCCAGTCGTTTGTTGTCTGCGTGCTCTTAGACACGCGGCGGCAGCGAGTCAACATCGGCGCGCATGCTGGAGCTGGGCCGCAGGTGGGCCGGCGACGCTCGTCCCACCCCGGGAACTGCCGAGCTGCCGCCTGAACCTTCCGGTGAACGTGGGCACCCGTCTGTGGTGGCGCAGGCGCAGAGTGAGACGCACAAACGCACACACGTTGCCCGCTCTGCATCCCTTCGCTCTGTGTGCTCGATGGCTTTCGGCACTGTGGCGCAGGCCGGCCGCTTGCCGCCCCGTGGCGCCCGCACCCGCTCTGCCGCCAAACACGAGCGTGCGTCTGTTGCGTTGACAGGCGAAGACTTCCAGGAGTTCAGCCCGACGCACGTCCGCCGCTGTGACTCGCGCTTGGGCTTTGTCCGCACCTTCAGGTGAGTGACGGTACCTGTGTTCTACGTGTGCCAGTCCGGTTGTTTTGACGGGACTAGTCAGCTCGTGTCCTACGTGTGCGCAGGCATGCGAGTTTCAATGCGGAAGGCCAGGGAGAGCAAGGCATCCGGTGGTTTCGTTCGGCAGACGGAGCGCCCTTGTCGTGCCGTGACGTCATTACCCCGCCCCCTCAATTTAAGGACGCCCCCGACGATGGCGTCGAGTGGTCGCAACTGACCGGCGACCGCCAGTGGGAGCCAAGCGAAAGTGATTGGTCGCAAGTGTCGGCTGCTTTTAGCTCCTCCTCCTCCTCCACCTCCTCCTCCTCCCTGTTGACTCAGTGTGACTACGCCCCCTGGCCAGCAGGCAAAGTCATTTCCATTTGCCCTCCCGCCACGCACGCCAGCACACGCCACCTGCTGGGCCGGAGTACTAGTGCGCACCAAAACCGAGGCTTCCTCTTGCACCACGTCAGCTAAAACGCACGCACACCAAAGACAAACAAACAAATAAGCAAACACACAAAAGTCCCACTCACGTAAACTATGCACACAGTCAACTGCAAGACACCCACCAAAGTGACACACAGATTGGAACGCACAGAGCGAGCGCAAACGTATACGACACATGGACACACGCAACACACAAGCCGTCCAAAAGTCACAATCCTGTGCGCTTTTGTGTCATGCAGAAGCTGCGGCCCAACATGGGTCTGTACCGAGAGGGTCGCAAGTACGACGTCTTGCGTCCCATCCACAGCGGCGCCTCCGGGACGGTGCCTGCCGTGTACTGGGTGAGCCCATGGCGGACGGAGGCGGCTGACGAGGACCGAGGCGACCCGGAGGCGGAAGGCCGACCCACGTCTCTGCGAGATGAGACCGCTTGGGACTCGGACGTGGACATTTACGTGGGGGAGGAGGACGGCGATTATGAAGGGGACTGTGAGGACGAAGTTGACGAGGAGGCGGCGGCCCCTGCGGCGGAGGCCCCTGCGGCGGCGGCCCCTGCGGCGGCGGCCCCTGCGACGGCGGCCCCTGCGACGGCGGCGGCCCCTGCGGCGGCGGCGCCTGCGCAATACCTCCGAGCCTTGCTGGATGTTTTCCCTGTTTTGCGGAGAGGCCAGTGGACAGGAGGCGCTCCGGGGCTCACTGACGGCCAGCGTCAACACCTCCCAGGTGCTCACTCACACATTTCCTACATTTACTGTCACTACAAACAAAAAGTGGCGCTACTGAAAGGTGTGTCACCAGGCGCGGCCCTCGGGGACGCCCATGCGCGGACCCCTGAGCCGCGGACCCCCGAGCCGCGGGACGACCCCCCCTCCTGCTTCAGCAGCTCCTCACAGGCCTCACTAAAGGTCTGCCTGCGCCCGTCCGCATGCGTCGTTGCCCGCTGTGCGTCTGGGCGCATCCATTTTAATGCGGAACGCCCCCTCCAGGACTCTGAGCGTTCGTCGGATGACGGGAGCTCAGGCGTCTTCTCCTCCGGCGGGGGTCACGAAGAGAGTTGGGGGCGGGCACGGGGGCCCCCCTCGCGCCGATTTGAAGGTGATGCTGTCCAACGCTAGGCGACGGCGGAATGTGCCTCAAGCGTCACCTTTGCTCATTTGACCCCGTCAGGTGTGCACATTTGGATCGAGGACGCTCGGGGGCGGCGCCTGAAAATTCGGGAACGGCGGTGGGTCCGAGTCGGACACGTGGCTGTCGGAATCGGCCGGCAGGTGTGGTGACACGGGTTACTGGCGGTCGCCGTCCGTAGGTGGTTACCGTACGTCCCTCCTGACATCACTTCCTCTCTTCCAATCAGATGTCGGCGAGCGCCTTCACCTTGGAGATGCCAGACAGGAAGTCGGTGTGCTTCCGGCGCCAGATCGGCGAGTCTCATCTGCGCCTCCGCTGTGTGGACGCGCCCGACTCGTGTCCGCGATGGACGTGGCGAGTTCAGGACGGCAAACTAGAAGTCCGCCAATGACCGGACTCATCGAAAGCCGCCTGAACTTTTGCGCCGGGTTGTTCCGGCACAAAAGGAGAAATTGCTAACTTCCTTTGCCTCTCGTAGCCATTCAAGCAAGAGCAAGTTACTTTTTAGTCACCTCGCATGTGTCGGCAATGGCGACTAAAGTTTGTTTCAACGTTGGGTGACCACTGTCTTTGACATAAACTGAAGGTTTTGCCTTCCGTCACATTGGCACGCAAGCAAACAACGAGTCAGGCCAGGCCTCCTGAGCTACAAAGCGTTCAACAAGATTTTCCACTCATGATCGTGTGTATGGGGGGGGGGGGGTATTGTGTAAGACATTTCTAATTTGTAATAATACTATAAACTATGATAATGTATTCTGATTTTTTTTGTGCTATCAGGCCGAAAGAAAATAAAAATTGTTTTGTGTAATAAAATAATAGTTTTGTGTGTGTGTGTGTGTGTGTGTGTGTGTGTGTGCGTGTGCGTGTGTGTGTGTGTGTGCGCGCACGCACGCGCGTTGTATACTTCCGCGACATTTTGTGCAACATCCCATACGCTCTGCGATTGGACGCCATCGTCGGGGAGGCGGGAAAAGAGTGACGGTCTGCCTTGCTGCGATTGGCTTACAGCTGCTAGTAGGACGCACTGGAGCGCCGGCTTCCACTCGCTTGCGCAAGACGCCATTTTGGAGTAACGGTCAATCTAACGGAAGATACGCGAAAGCTCCGCAAGCGAGCCTTTGACCAGGTAAATCTTCTCTGAATCCAACGGCGGATCCCCTCGGCACCTCCTTTGTGAGATATGTCGGCGCATCCGAGCGCAGCCTTTTCAGTCGTGGCTTTGACGTGCGGTGACGCTCGTCTCGGCGCTGCTGTGACGCGGCATTTAGCGGCTAAGCTAGCACAGAGCTGGCTCCTTACGGGCCGATCTGATAACGTTCCTATCGGAAGCCCCCCTTCGCCCACCATCATCGTTTCGCTCAAGCCACCAGCTCCTTAATGAAATGACCCCGTTTTAAAAGCACGGCGATTGTGATGCCTTTTGTTAATGACGCCCGTGTTAGTGTAGCTAATGCCTAAGGGCTAACGTATCCGCCCTAGGCGATGCTAACTGTAGCCGAGCGAGCGAGCGCCCGACAACTTCATCTCTTCCTAATGCACCTTCTCTAGAGGCCAATCGCCCGCACTTATTTGGCTTTTGCTTCCGTTATATTCAAGGGGGACCCTATTGTCGCGGCTGAGCTTTGCCTCAAGTCACGTTCAATGTCCGACTGTGGAGCAGCAGGCCGCCAAGCGATTAGTCAGCTCCGCTCCGCTTCGCTTCGCTTTGACGCCCATCGGGGACGACAAACGTCGGACTTGAAGAGCACAAATGCGTCACGTTGACATCGGTCGGCCACGTTGACGTTTTGTTGGACGACAGTTTAGTGCCATGCCAGTGCCATGCCGGCAGCACGATGAACGAAGGGCCACTCCAGTGGGATTCCCCTATCGGCAGTCCTCAAGAAGGCTGCTGCTGCTATTATTATTATTAATATCATTAATCAGTCGCGCGTTACCTGCTCGCGAATCACATTTGAGCGTGTTGTGTGTGGTTAAATTTGCCATTGTAAACACTCCCCAAGTCCCGTTCGACAGAAGCTTAAATAAAATGCAAGAAAGAGTGTGAACCTGCGGACGGAAACTAGGATCAGTCTCTTGTACCCGGTGGCATCACTAGCAGCACAGAGGCAAATCGGGCGAAACGCGTACACGATCGCTCCCCCGCTCAAAGTGGAGTTCAAAGGGTGGTCAGCCGTATTACATGCGCCGGCGTCTCGTGAGCCTTCCTCACAACCCGCGTGCTGTGCTTCTCCCGGCAGCGTCGTCGCCATGGGCAACATATTTGCTAGCGTCTTTAAGGGCCTCTTTGGCAAGAAGGAGATGAGGATCCTCATGGTGGGCCTGGACGCCGCGGGGAAGACCACCATCCTTTACAAGCTCAAGCTGGGAGAAATTGTCACCACCATTCCCACCATCGGTACGTCTCGCCGCCTGCCCAACCGCGACCCTGCGCTTGGAACTGCCGCCGAGCCTTTCCTCAAAGTGAGCTGTTGCTGTGCGCGCCTCTGCCACCTTGTCACCTGCAGGTTTCAACGTGGAGACAGTGGAATACAAGAACATCAGTTTTACCGTGTGGGACGTGGGCGGTCAGGACAAAATCCGTCCGCTGTGGCGCCACTACTTCCAGAACACCCAAGGTGAGCCCATCGACGGCGCACATCCGCCCGAGCGAGCGAGCGCTCACTGACGTGCGGGCGTGTGCGTAGGTCTGATCTTTGTGGTGGACAGTAACGACCGGGAGCGCGTCAACGAGGCCCGCGAGGAGCTGTCGCGTATGCTGTCGGAGGACGAGCTCCGAGAAGCCGTCCTGCTGGTCTTTGCCAACAAACAGGTGTGAAAAAGCACAGCGCGAAACCAACGCGGCCTCCGAGGCCTCTTATCCGTACGGAGGCCGCAACGTAATTAGATTGACGTGTGCCTTTGCCCCTCACTCACCCTCCCTCCCTCCCTCCGCAGGACCTCCCCAACGCCATGAACGCTGCCGAGATCACAGACAAGCTGGGCCTGCACTCGCTGCGCCAGCGCAGCTGGTACATCCAGGCCACGTGCGCCACCAGCGGGGACGGCCTCTACGAGGGCCTCGACTGGCTCTCCAACCAGCTCAAGAACCAGAAATGAGCGCTCCTCTTCTTCTTTCTTTGTTCTCTTTCCGCTCACCGCGCCGGCGCCCTGTCTGACACCTGACCCCCCCTCCCCCTCCCACACACATACACACGTTGTAGGGGTGCGCTGCGGGTTAGGATGGGAATAACAGTGGCGCGCCTTTGGTGCCCGTTGGACTCCCCAACCTCCCTCTCAGCCTGCACTCTCCCTTCCTCCCCTCTTCCTCCTCAGAGGAAGCATGGTTTTCAAAGCCCCACCCCTCCCTCCCTCCCTCACTGTATTCAATGCCTGATTGCTAGATGTCATTTCACCCCGTATGAAGCGTTTAACCTGTATCAGGTCAGAGTTCACAGCCCCCCCTTGCCCCCCCCCCCCCCACACACACACACACACTTCCCCATCAATCATGAAAATCATGCTGTCTCTGCAATCACACCCCACCCACCAACCCAACCACCCACCCCCCAGCACAAGGCGCGTTTGTGGCAGGAGTCAACAAGACTGTGATGAGCTTCATTGTCAACATTTGAAAGCAACTTCTCTTTTTCTTGTTCTTCTCGTTCTTCCTGTCACGCAATTCTATTTGTACTTTTGACTGCGCAACCAAACAAAAGCGTCCCGGCAGTTTGGACACAAACAAACAAACAAAAACAAGAAAAGGACAAAAAATGTGTCCACCAGCCAGCATGTTTTCAGGTCTAGCGGTCGCCGTTTGGTGCGGATGAAGGATTTGGGCATCGGGTGAGGCCGGCGGGTGGTGGAGTCGGCTCGGCTGGGCTCAGCTGGGCTCAGGTCTGTTTGGGGAGCTTTTGAGGCGAGACCTCGTCGCCCCGTCCCGCTATAATGATTGTAAATGTACAAGGTGTTTGTGTGGGCTTTGCTCAACAAATACAAACATGATTTGGTCCAGGAAAAAAAAAGAAAAAACGCCATGACGTGGTCACGCACCGCAAATGTCGCTCCAACGGGTTGTGTATCAAACCGGGCCGCCAGGTGGCGCCAAAGAAGCATCAACGAGATTGCAAATGTTAATTTGGGCCACAGTCCGCGTTTTCATTTCTCGTCGGAATAAATGTTTATTTGTACAACACTCAGCTTTTCATTTCATCTTACTTTCATTTTTATGTCTCCTCGAAAGATGGTTTTGTTTGATTAAATGTTTAATGTTATTTTCTCTTCATTGGTCAAAAGTCATTTGATTCTAACGTTTTAATTGAAGTTCACTCTAATAAATGCTTATTTGTGTAACAAAATGATTAGTTTATTCAAATTAGCTATTTATGTCTGTTAGCACAGGATTTTTTTTCCCCCTCTGGCTAAGGGGCAGCATGTAACAATATCTAATAAAATGCACGTTTTTTTTAATTTTTTGTTTTCTTTTACAATGGTTACGTTTGTTATTGTACTTTGGTTTCAGCCAGATTTCATGACATCTAATAATATTGACCGTACAACTCAGTAATTCTTACAAAGTTATGTTTAAACGTTTTCTGATACTTTATTGCCTGTCAAACGGCATGCCATGATATACATACCATTAATCGGTAAGACCTTTTAACTTTTCTATTCATTTGTAGAACTTTTCATGTGAATTCAAGCATTTGTACAGCAAGTTCATCTCAAATTGTTCATCAATGCTCATTTGTTTAAATGACTAAGTGTTCCTTTGTAGAAGTTGCTAGATTTGAAAGTCTTGTTTAAGAGGTTCATCTATGTAGTTCTTGGTAGAATTTAATTGTAATTAAAATGTTGATTATCATAAATATTCAAACAGTGGCTCCAATCCTTTTTTCATGGCCTTAAAAATTCATGACATTTTTTTAAAATGATCACTTTTTGTTCTGTCGGTAGATTGGTCGTCACGTGATCACCTGGCTCCTCCCCCGCAGCCGGCCAAAGGTGTGGGCGGGCGTGACGTCATTGTCGTCATAATGACTGGCAGTTGAGCGGCGGCCTGGGAACGACAGGTCGCGCACGCCACAGGGCTGCCGCCGGCGAGTCGCCACGGAGAGACAAATGCCGTCACGCGCTGTGTCTACTCTACTCTACTCTACTCTACTCTACTCTACTCTACTCTACTCTACTCCACTCTGTTGTTTGTCAGGTTGTGTTTGTGGCTTTGCGTCGCCGTCAGGTGAAAAGGGGCGCCAAGCGAGTGGACGCTGGCGGCTAGTTGTCTTCGGAAACGCGAAAGGGTTAGATAGGAGAGCCGTGCCGCTTTGAGACGGACATGTGGCAAAAAGAAAGTTTGGGCGACGACGTCACCCGTCTGGAAGTGCGCCGTTCCCAACCAATCAGCATCGCCAGCTGGACTTCCGTCAACAGCAGGTGCGTCATGACGTCACCAACAAGCACTGCATGGCCTCCGCTCCGGACTCCATTGGGTGCCACGTGGCGACTGCTTCCGACTTGTCCGTCCACGTCCATTTTTGGGGTTGACATGAGTAGCAGTTGTTTTTTGTCTGTCTACACGAGCACTACGGCAAACCAGTCCACTTTGTGCCTATGTAGCATAGTTTATGTGGCTACGTGTACGCTGGCATTGTTTGTTGACACCGAGTGACACCGGTTTGCCTTTCTCTCACAGGAGCGACGGGAGCCAGGGTTTCTCATCATCTGCGCCATGCGTCCCGAACCCCTTCCCGGAGCTGTGCGGCCCCTCCGGCTCTCCCGTGGCCACGGTCGGCGACAAAGACGTGAGTCGGGCGCACGCGTCCTTCCTCGCCCCTTGCCGTTTGACTTTGCGAGTCATCGGTCTTAAGGGATGCTCGCAAGCATTCGCACGCACATGCGCTCCTCCGGCCGATGGTGACGCCCGCATGCATGTCTTTGATGGAGCAGCAGCGGCGGCGGCGTTCCTTCCAAGCGAGCGAACGGAGCCCCCAAAGTCCGAATTGGAGCCATCTGAGCGACGGCAACGTGAGCGCGGACGGAAAAGTAAGTTCTGACACGCTCGGGACTTAGTTTGTCCTTTTGCGGCTGGCGTCAGCCACTGAAGGTTTTCAGCGAGGACGAGCACGGCCGCTGGCTTCTCGTGAACGCCGGCGCCACGGCCATGGACGTTTGTATCATGATGGCAGGCTGCGGCGAGCGGGCAAACTTGGCCCTGACGGAGGTCCATCCCGCACTCGGCTTCGGTAACGCGCATGCACACGCGCGCTTCCGATGGCGGGCGGGCGAGCGAGCGAGCGTGTGAACCAAGGCGCTTGACCCCCACAGAGAGGTGCCTGGAGGACCACGAGGCAGTGCTGGAGGTTCAGGCCGGCTGGGCTGTCAAGGCCGACGCCAGGCTCGTCTTCTGCAAGAATTACGCCAAGTACGAGTTCTTTCGGAAGCCCGCGGTAAGAACGCCGTCCCTGGCATGCTTAGCTAAGCGATTGACGGGCGCGCTACCGTCGGCTCACGTGACGTCTTGCCCTCAGCTTTTCTTCCCGGACGGCATGATCGCGGACGGCGGCAGCGGCGACAAAGCCGTGACGTCGCGACAGCCGGTGCAGGTGGCAGCGCATGACGCAGCGCACAACGCAGCGTCACCTCTCGCGCCGGCCCTCCGATGACTCTGTCCCGACGTCCCCCCCCCCATGCAGGACCTGGTCCGTCAGGGCTCGTGTCCCGACATCTGCGGCTTCTTGCACGTGAAGGAGTGCGGGAGGAAGTCGTGGAAGCGGGCTCACTTCCTGCTGCGCCGTTCGGGTCTGTACCGCTCGTCCAAGGACACGTCCAAGGAGCCGCGCCAGCTGCATTACGTGGCCGACCTCGGCCACCTCCACGTCTACAACGTGGTCAACGCTCGCAAAGTTTACGGCGCACCGCAAGACTTTTGCTTCGCCCTAGCGGTCGGTCACCTTTGCGCCGTGTCTCGGCGCTAGCAAAACCCGAATGGGACTTGAGCTGTGTGTATGCGTACAGCCCTCAGGTAGTCCGGTCCGCCTTCAGCACGTGAAGATGCTGTGCGCTGACAGCGAGCAGACCAGAACCTGCTGGACCTCGGCCTTGCGCTTATTCAAGGTGGGATTCTGATGCTTTTGATCGGTCGGCGTGACCCGCATCTGACCCGCTTTCTGGACGTCTCTGCGTCAGTATGGAAAGCAGCTGCAGTGTAACTTCCAACAGTCCAAGTGGGCCCGACAAAGTTTAGATGGAATGAAACTGACGGATGGCAGAGTGAGCACACACACACACACACACACACCAATGAAGATGACTCTGCAGGCCAAGTTGCAGGCCACCCTGGTGGGCAAGGACTCTTCAGCAAGTTCCGCAGACCGAGTCGTCGAGACACCGAGCGAGGCGGATTTCGTGGAGCGGCAGGAGCAACAAGCGTTTTGGGTGAGGAGCAGGCGCGCCAGCTCGTTGCTACAATGTCGGCTGTGAGGAGTCACGCTCATCGTGCTCTGACCTGTTTTTTTTTTTTGGGGTGGCTTGTCAGCATGGGGAAGCCCTGCGCCGCAGCCTGCCCGACCTGAACTGGGCCCGTAAGTCGCCGACGTCTCCTTGCCGCCGCTTTTGGCACCCGAGGTGACTGTTTGTTCCCCGGATTGTCAGCGCTCCACGCCGGCCAGCCGTGGTTCGGCGGCGCCGTGACACGAAAGGGAGCGCAGACGCTGATGGAGAAGCAGGGCCTGGTGGACGGGTGAGCCCGGCTGATAGCTGTCTTTGTGCGTTTGCACCTTATTGACGTGTTTGTTTTCTTTGCGCAGGACGTTCCTGATCCGGGGCAGCCGGCAGCACGCCCGCTGCTTCGTGTTGTCGTTGTGTTTCCAGCTGAAGACTGAACACTTTCTGGTCATCCCGGTGGGTGAGCGCCTGCCTCTCACGTGTGTTGCTGCGTGCGTGCGTGCGTGCGTGCTAACAGCGTGTGCGTTTCCAGTGCGAGGAGGGGGGGCGGCAGTATCTGACGATGGACGACGGCGCAACTCTGTTCACGGACCTGACGCAGCTGGTGGATTTCCACCAGATCAACAAAGGCATCCTGCCTGTCTGCCTCAAGCACCCGTGCATACTTTGAACTGCCCCGCCCTGCCTGGCCTGCCCCTTCCCCAAACAGATGGCCGGACGGGGGCTTCTGTGGCGCCACCAGCCGGGTCACGTGACTGACGGAGAGCCTTCCTCCACGTCAGCAGGAAAGTAGACGACCTCGGCGACGTGCGTCCTCTTTCCGTTTGAGCACATTTGGGAATGCCTTTTTGGAAGCGACTTTGGTTCAATAAAACATTTTGCACAAAAGATGATTGGCCAGCCTCATGGCTTTCGAGCAAGTGATCAGGTATTGATGAGATGGCGCCATCGTATCGGGCGGGCACAGAGCACGGTGATGCCCTTTGGTAGCTTGTTGTGCTAACCGTATACTTTTGTCCATGTTGAGTGTGCGACGAAAGGCCAACAGGAAGCCAGTCCCGCCGATGTCACCCACAAGCGCTGCCGCGACGACATGGCACCACTTTCGGTGGGAGCGTGCGCAGGTGACGTTTGCATTTCATCATTCATTTATGCCCCATTAGCATTTGAGCGCCTTGATTTCTACATTTACACACACGTGCATGCGCTCACGGACACGCACACGCACACACACAGGACACAGGGTCAGGCACAGGCATTTGTAAGCCTATGCTTCAGCCCACCACACTCCTTCCTGCTCAAAGACACAAAGCGAGATACACACACACACACACACACACACACACACACACACACACACACACATCCAAATGTGTATAGTGAGAAGCCAACACGCAGAAATACGGGGACAGGGAAACACACGCACAGCGCTTTGCTCGCTCGCTCGCTCGCTCGCTCACTCGACTTGCCGAGATGAAAGTTGGTGCAGACGGGGTGTCGGCCCTTTAAGAGGCTGCGCAAATGGGCGGTGGGTGAGGGGGGCATCCATAAAAGAAGACTTTATCCAACGTCCTCCGCTGTCATCCGCCAGCTTCGCAGACGTGCCGGCTCGCTGGCCATCCGAGATGGCCAGACTGTGACGACGAGCGCTGAAGAGGAGGAGGAGGAGGAGGCGGCGCACTTGGAATGGGGAACTCGTCTTTCCCAGGCACGTAGACTCCGCCGCCGCAGGTAGCCTCAACTCTGCCGCCCGCTCACATGCGCGCTCACGTGCGCGTCTGTGCCATCCTTTGCTTGCCGCGGCGGGAACTCAGCCAGCGTCTCGCCTCGGTTCCCTCCCCCGGGTGCCAGCGAGCGCTCTCGTGCCGCACGCTCCCATTACGTCGGCGTTTGGAGTACGGCGGAATTGCCTCTGTAATAAGCGCTGTCCGGAAGTGGCCTATCAAAGACCGCAGGCATTGCAGCACTTGCAAACTAGAGCCCGACGTAGACGAGCCCAAGCTGTTTTGCCAGAGAGCGAGAAGAACGCCTAGGCGTTGTACAAGTGGCGTGACGCCGAGCCAGCTATAAAGTCAGTTGCCAACCAATCCGGAATCCCTTTCGACAAGCAATTTTGCCACGTCCCATTTGGGCAAATTAACGCCATTTTAAAGTCGGCCGCCACCGAGTGAACCAAAGTGTCATTACACGCAACATCAATGAGGGTTCATGGCACACGAAAATGTGCCAAAATAGCACAACTTGCGCCGGTTGCTTTGGAGCCTGCAAATGAGGCACAGCACCAAACGGAAGCTGGCGCTGCCGTCACGGAAGTGCCAAAAGTTGCGGCTCAAAACGGCCAGCCGACATAACACGGCACGGCGGGGCGCCGCCGCGGCTCTCGTGACGCAAATTGCCCAAAGTCCGTTCCGCAAATGAGCCCGTCAGGGAGCGAGTCTGAGGGAAGCTGCGGGAACGCTACGACATCGTCCGAAGCGGCGAGGAAGCGGTGGCGCTGCTAGAGGGGGAGGGGGACTCGCTGGGGGCACATGTGCAACGCCCAGATAGCGGAGGAAAAGTGGAGCGAGAGAGAAAAGCCCTTCATTCTGCGCCAGAGAGGATTAAAGAGGAGGCGGCGGCGGCAGCAGAGGCGGGGGGGGAGGTGCAGCTCACCAGACACCAAGACGTCGCATGTGCCAGCTCCGCTCGATCCTCCACTTGGGGGGGTTCCCTCATAAGCGCCTCCAACCTGCGCAAGCCAACGTGATGGCCTTTTGGCGCCATGTCCACGCCATGGCCGCGCTTACCACATTGGCTAGACACCAATGTGGCGGCGTGACACGATTGGCTCGCTGGAAGGCGTGTTGGCAGCACACAACGCCAGGTGGGCGTGACCCGCTCGACGGAGCACAGCCGTTCCACGGTTGACGTCAGGCCGGGCCCAACGCAACGTTGCGCGAGCCCCGTTCACGCTCGGCCTCTGACGGCACCGCGATCCCGTTCACGCTCGGCCTCTGACGACGCCCTTTGGCCTCCCGCGCAGGTCGAGAGAAGAGAAAGAATCCCATGATCTCCGCCAGTGATGCCGAATTCCTGCCGGCCGCATCTCGGGGGGACCGGCGCTCCACCGCCTCCCTGTCAACGCCATCCTCCTCGCCGAAGCGGCCTCGCAACGCGGTCGACGGCCCGGAGGCCCTACGCGGCGTTTGCCGGGAGGTGTCGGCGGGGGCCACAGCCGGGGGACGACAGGTATGCCCGTTGTGACGCCTGCCCACCCGCACCTTTGCCCTTGCTAGCGCAAGCACTTTTTAAGCGCCACACGTATTGGAGACTAACAGCCAGGTGATGTCATCAAGAGTTGCCCCCCGAGTTACCCGATTAGCATTGTGCCATTTCCGTGAAGCAAATGCATAATTAAATTGCCGATAGAGGTTGTACAGAGTGGGCGCACTCCTGTGTGCCGCCTCTGTAAGCGTGTAGGGTGTGAGAAACTAGCCGTCGCTACATCATTGATGGGATGTGATTGGCGTTATTACGCGTCTGTCTTGCGTGATTGGCAAAATGGGATTGGCGTTGCCTGTTTAGAGGCGGGAGGGGCTGAGAGACAGTGAGAGCGAGCGAGGAGGAAGGGGAGGAGAGGAGAGGGGAGGGGAGGGGAGCAGGATGCGGATCGCCTCGGAGGCGCCGCCGCCGCCGTCGTAGCGACGAGACGTTTGGTCGCGCGAAAGCTGCAGCGGGCGTCTCAGGGAGGGAAAATGGAGCGCCGGGGCGGTGAACAGCGTGGAGGACAAATGTGCTTGCTGAGTAACCACGGTAACAGTCTCCACCTGTCAGGGGAAAGGATGCTGGTGTCGTGCCTGTAAATGTGCTGCATGTGCGGCCAGGAACCCGTGTGCGTGTGCGCGCGCGCGCGTGCGTGCGCGTTGCTGCACTGACAGCCTGCTGAGTGAGGACTGAATGTGTTTGGCTGCAGAGGAAGGGAAGGGTGTGTACAAAGATGGCTGCTTGTGCTGCCCCGAGGTCACTTCCTGCCGTGCCAAAAGCGGCAACAACAGGCCAATCATTTTGCCATGGAAATCAACTGAGGTCCGATGGTGGGGCGGCCGCTGTTTTTTTTCCTCAGTACCGCTAGCTTGAACTTGAAAACAAACATTTTTTTCGTTCCACCGGCACGTCAATCGGCCAATGTGACTCGGTCGATGTCCGGTCCTTCCTTTTGCCTGGCCATCTGCGGATACGTGGAATTTGAGGGCGCCCGATGGATGACTTTGTGTTGTTCTTGTTCCTCAGCCGCAAGCTAACTACTGGAGCTTCAAGGTCAGCACTCGTCTTTCTTTCTTTCTTTCTTTCTTTCTTTCTTTCTTTCTTGCTCTCTCTCTCTTGCTCTCTCGCTCGCTCTCTCTCTCTCTCTCTCCCCCGCCATCGTGCCCGCCTGCCCAACATCATCTTCATTGCACTTTGGCTGCCGCACGGGAGCAAAAAAAGCAAAGTTTAATAGCAAAATTTCACATGAAGATGTGTAAAAGTTCTGGTCCTTTTGCTCCCTCCCAAGTCAAAGCTGCCAGTTTTGGGGCGCTTGAGCATTGTCAAAACAACAGGATCATGATCAAAGGATTGACCTTTGACCTGAAATGTCCCATCCCATTCCAACATCAAGCGTGCCGCCTTCAAACATGAAATTGTGTCTGTGTGCGTGCGGCGGCCACATCCAAATCCCGCCGCAGCTGCCCGTCTGCCTCGGAATGACAAACGCTTGACAAGGATTGAGTGACGCTAAACCTTCGCTCGGCTGCCGTTGTCACGGGAACAGCTCTGCTCCATCGTGCTGCCGTCGTGCGATGTCAAGCAGTGACGTGTGTGTGTGTGTGCGTGCGTGTGTGCGTGCGTGCGTGCGTGTGTGCGTGCGTGCATGCGGCGACCTGTCAGAAGTATCTGGCACCACGAGTCCATTCGTCTGTCCGTCCGTCTTTGGGAGTAGACCAGGAGAGAATGCATTGAGTGACGTCCAACTCACCCATTGTTTGTGGCGTGTGCGGCAGAGTCGGACACCGCGCCCTGGCGGCCCGAGCCCACCGCCGCCGCCGTCGGCAGCCAGCAGAGGCTCCTCGCCACCGTCCGCCGAGCACCGGGGCGCCATGTCAGACAGCGAGCTTCCTGCCGCCTTTTGCCGCACAAGCAGACTGCGACAGAGTCTCCCACTGGCCCGATCCTCGGCCAGCCAGTCCAAGCCGCACGCGCCAGGTGAGCAGCCTGGCCCCGGCTGGCCCCGGCTGGCCCCGGCTGGCCCCGGCTGGACCCGGCTGGACCCGGCTGGACCCGGCTGGCCCCGGCTGGACCCGGCTGGACCCGGCTGGCCCCGCCAGCTTCCTCTCCTTCTTCCATCCTTGCTGTCCTTCTCCCTTTCCCTTTCCTTTCTGGCAGGCATGCTGTTCCTGCAGCTGGGCGAGGAGACTCGGCGCGTGCACCTGACGCACGAGCTGAGCAGCCTGGACACCCTGCGAGCGCTCATCGTGCACGTGTTCCCTCAGCGGCTCAGCATGGCCACGCTCAGGTACACCGGGTGGGCGGGCGTAAACAACATCTGACGGCCCCATCTCGGCTCAGCTCGGCAACATCGGGGTGAGCCTCGGGTCCTGGCGCTTTTCAGGTCTCCCAGCACGGCTCTGCTCATCAAGGATGAGAACCGCAATGTCTTCTACGAGCTGGAGGACCCGCGGGACGTGCAAGACCGCTGCGTCATCAAAATCTACTGCAAGGAGCCCGTCTACGGGACCTACCCGGGCCAGCGCCACAACTCGCCCTTGCAGCTGGCCAACGGAGAGATCAGGGTGAGCGACAACGGGACCAAAGCCTGCCTGCCTGCCTCCCTCCCTCTCAATCTAAGAGGCTCGCTGTGTGCTTTGTGAGCCCCTCCAGCGCGAGATGGTGTACACACCCCAGGACTCGCCCCCCAGCCGGCGCCTGGGTGGGGCGGCGCCGCCCGTGTCCTCCTCGCAGCATCGCTCCGCCTCGTCCTCGCCGCCTCAGGGCTTGCGGACGCGGCTTCTCTACAGCGGCGGCCGCCCCACCTCCTACGCCGGTCCTGCAGCCCACCACCATGGCGTGCCGCTGGCCCACCACTCGCCCCACCTGCCGCCGCCCTCGCCGGCCTTTGGCACCTCCCCCAGCGCCATCCTGGAGCGTCGCGATGTGAAGCCGGACGACGAGGCGGGCAGCCACCGCGGCGTGATGCTTTTGCGGGCTGACGAACGCGGCGGGGGCAGCATCTATGTGGCTCCCTATTCTGTGGGCGGCGAGGCCCGCTTAGGGCTGACCGGGGCGCCACCTTCGCCACTTACCAGCCGGAGTGACCCGTACGGCTCCTTGTACCGGCGAGGAGCGGGCGGGACGGTGTGTTCTCTGATGGATGGCGGGGGCGGTGGCGGCGGCCTATACAGAGCTGGTAGCGGCGCCCTTTACAACGACACCTACGCGCCGTCCATGTTGAGCCTGCGAGTTGCGGCGCCCTCCTCGCCGCAGAAAATTGCAGACGCGCGCGAGGCCTACGCCAGCACACTGCCCTCGCGCGGCTCCCCCGCCAGGGCCGAGCGCCGTCGCGACTCCATGATGTCATCCGTGGGCGCCGACAGTCCCGGGGCTCGGGGGCTGACCTCAGAGCAGCTGTGCCTATTGGCGGCGGCAGCGGGAGGTGACGGGGGCGAAGTCCGAGGAGATGAGAGTGAGACCAGGTGAGGTGGCTGAAACCTTGTGGGGCTCAGGATGATGATGATGATGATGATGATGATGATGTGCGTGGATGTGAAGGGGGCGGATGGAGGTGATGGAGAAGCAGATTGCCAGCCTGACAGGTCTGCTGCAGCGAGTCCTCAGCAGGGCGCCCCAAGACCACAGTCCGTAAGACATGCCCTCCCGCATCCTCGCTTCCTTGTTGTACGAGCGAGCGTGCGTGCATCTGAACGTACTTGTGTGTGCGCGTGAGTCCAGAGCCAAGTGGCCGGAGACCACGGCCTTCTGGTCAAACCTGTCTTCCTTTTCTGCTTTGTGTTAGGGATAAAATGGAGTCAGCCAGCGACGGCTCAGGCACAGATCGTAAGTAAAGTCGAGGGGAACCGCTGGCATGTAGCCATCAGCGGCTAGCTTGGCGCTACTGATTGCCTACTGCAAGCTTGTCCTTGCTAACGTGCAGCGCATCTCCTCTTTGCTGACTGCTGCTAGCATGTAACTGCTGATCATGCTTCTTGTTCTAGCTGGACCTGCTAAACAAAAGAAAGGTACTACATATCAAAGGTCAAGTCTGTGTGGAATGCGCTGCGTGCGTGCCCGTCACATCACACGATGCCATGTGCATGAATGTAAAATGTCGGTCAGTGTGCTCCCAGTTGTGGCGTCTAGCAAAGTAAGGCTCTTGTTGATTTGTCACAGCCGTGACCCCGTCTGGCCCCCTGGCGCTGATGCCGCCGCCGCCGCTCCCGCCCGCTGCCGACGACGCCGCCAGCCAGCCGCTGACTGTGTCCCGCTTGCAGATGCATCGCCACCTGCTGGGCCTGCAGCAGAGCACCAATACGCTGCGGACGCAACTCTCGCAGCTGCGCGACATGCAGGTGTGTTTGTGTGTGTACAGGTGACTGACTCGCGGTTGAGTGTGTGTGTGATTGCGTGTTGCTAATAAAGTGGCTGTGTGTGCTTGCCTGCCTGCCTGCCTGCCTGCCTGCCTGCTGCCAGCTGGAGAATCAGGATTGTGTGTTGGCGCTGCTGAGGAAGACAGAGGCGGAGCTTAATGTGCTGATGCAGGACGCTGCGCGTGCACAAGAGGATCCCCTGCAGCGGCAGCGCCTTCTAGTGGAGGAGGAGCGCCTCAAGTATCTCAACCAGGAGGAGACGCTCGTGCACAAGTTGCAGTCAGTACAGCTTCCTTCCTTCCTTCCTTCCTTCCTTCCTTCCTTCCTTCCTTCCTTCCTTCCTTCCTTCCTTCCTTCCTTCCTTCCTTCTGTCCAATCTCGCGGCCTCCCTTCCTTGGCGATGTTGACCATTTGCGGCCGACCGTGCGTGGCCCCCAGCGACCTGGAGCGGTGGGTGGAGGAGCTGCAGCAGAACAAGTCAAGCACGCCCGGGCTCCCGGTGAGCCAGCGGGACCTCCGACAGAAAATGCAGGAGCTCAAAATGCTGGCCGACAAGCTGGGCAGCCTCAAGAGTGAGTACTCGAGTGCCGAGTACTTGCGTACTTAACTACTTAACTACTGGGTGAAACATCCTGCCATGTCTTCTTCTTCCTCCGGGCCGGGCCAGGCCAGTTCCCGGGCCTGCAGAGCAAGATGCGTGTGGTGCTGCGCGTGGAGGTGGAGGCGGTCAAGTTCCTGAAGGAGGAGCCTCATCGTCTGGACGCGCTGCTGCAGCGCTGCAACAACGTCGGCGACACGCTGGGCGCGCTTCGGAGGTAAGGCCCACTTTTAACGCCTTGACGTGCTCGCTCGCTCGCTCTCTCTGTCAGGCAGGCCAGTGAAAAGGAGCAGCAGGAAGAGGCGGGCAGCGGTGGCCCGTCGCAAACGAGCTCGGCCCTCACTCTGACGGACAGCGACGGGCGGACAGCGCTCTGCGCTGCCGAGCCTCCGCTCAGCTTCCGAAGTCGCGTCGGGGCTGAGAAGAGTGTGAACGCGCACGTGTCGGCCGATGTCACGCTGGTGAGTCGACTGCCCGCGTCTTCCAGCTGACCAGATGATCGTGACGACGTGTGTCTCGGCCACATCAGGCGGCGGAGCGCGACTGGGCCGAGAGGCGCGCCAGCCTGACGCAGTTCAGCGCTCAGGACATCAACCGGCTGCTGGAGGAGACACAGGCCGAGCTCCTGAAGGCCATTCCCGACCTGGACTTGGCTGCCAAGACCGTCACCAAACCGGCCGTGCCCCCCAAACCGCAGATGGCCGCAGCTAGCGATCTGCAGTCGCCGGGCAAGGTGCAGCTGGCGGCGCAGAAACTCAACAGCATGGAAGCGGCGGCCACTTCTCAGCGAGGCTCAGGTAGAGAGGGAGCGAGCCAACAAACTGCACATCTTCTCTGGCAAATTCCATTGAATGTTTGCGCGCGTCGCCAGTGGACGTGGGCGTGTCCCGGTGCCGCGCGGACAAGCCAGCCAAGTCTCCGCCGCCGCCTCCGCCACCTCGCCGGAGCTTCCCGTTGCCACTCGGCGCCGGCCGCGGCACCGCCGATGACGGCAAGAGCAGCAAGGTGAGCCGCGGGGCGTCGCTCGCCTGCCGCCACAGGCTGCCGCGGGTCATTGTGCGCTGCCCACTTTTGGGTGACGCCGTTGTGTGTCTGTGCTGCGTTGAAAGATGGAGGGCAGCGAGGCGCCCGTGGCTCTGCTCAGGCCGAGGCGAGCCACCCCCTCGGACGCAGCCCGCCCTGCCTCCACGCCGCCCGGGGGCCTTGGAGACGAGCAGAAAGAGGTAGCGCTCGTCCGCCCGCCGTTTGTTCCTTTTGAGTCCTTTTCTCAAATGCAAGCTAAAGTGTGTGACTTGGCAGGTGCTGGGCGGTTCGACGGTGGCGGCTCGCCTCAAACATTTGGAGTCCAAAGAGGAAGTGCGAGCCTTGGCGGGAGGCCAGCAGCAGGTATTCCACTTCTAGGAGCCTGCCACAAGACGGAAGCCGGTTGGCCTCCTTCCCCTCCTCCTCCTCCTCCCTCCTCCTCCCCTTCTAATGTGCAATAAGCCACTTGCCGCCTGTACTTTGAAAAAAACACTCCGGCCGGCCGGCCAGCAAGCGCCGTAAAATTACTGAGCGAGGAAGGACCCGCAAGCGCAAAGGATCCCCATTGGCCATTTCCCCCTGGCTGGCTCACTCGTTTCCAATCATTTGCATGACAATTCATTTGTGGTCACGCCGCGTGGGCCGACACCAAGGACCCCGATGCCCCCCCCCCCCCCCCCCCCCACTGGACTCGCGGCGTGGTGATTTAGAGTGTAGAACGTGTCCGTGTTGTGCTCCCCAAAAGACAAATGCCATCTATGTTTTCTACTTGTTTTCTATTTTTATACGCATCGAGTGTGTCGATTATTTTGACGGCGGTGGACCGTGTCCCACCCCCGTCGGCCATTTTTGAGCTGTTCCCCGGCACGGCGTCCATCTGTTGATACAGTCGATCATCTCAGTTGGTGGCATGCAAAGTGTAGACAAAGTGCACGTGGACGACTTGTCATCTTAATGAAAATGCAAATGTGAAGCGTGTCCTGTCGCCGTTCTGTGTGTCCGACATACGTACGGCTGGATGAATTTTAGAAAGCCAGCGAGAGTGTGCGTCGGCACATTGCAGCCCGGCACTGCTGACCATTCCAGCGCCCGCCGTTGGACTGGAAGGTGGGCCGTCGATCGCATCAACACACATGACAATGCAGGCAGCCGCGTGGCTTTAATCAAGTGAGCGTGCAAACAAACAGACCGAGGCCCGGAAAGCGCGCACGGCACGTCGGCGTGGGATCACGGCGAGGCAGCCCGGAGGCGGAGGAGCCGCAGCGCATCTCGGCGGAAGTGCTGGCCTGCCAGGACGTAGACGACGGGATTGAGGCAGCAGCGGGCATACACCAGGCTGCGCGTGACGTACTCCAGCAGCGGGGCGCAGAGAGGCCGCGCCATCTTGACGCACAGCACCGCGCTGTGGGGCAGCTGGAAGAGCAGGAAGAGCGCCACCAGCGCTGCCATCAGCTTCAAGGTGCGCTGGCGCCGCCAGCCGCCAAAGGCCCCGCCCCCAACCGCCCACAAAACTCGAGCGATGCCGCCGTAGCACGCCGCCATCAGCAGGAAGGACAGGGAGAAGACGCCCACGGCGATGCCAGTGGCGGCCTTTTTGACACGAGCGTTGGCCAGCGTGCCGCAGTAGGCGGCGCCCCCGGTGCCCACCACGCCTGAGAAGAGGACCTCGGGCAGGCTGAGGAGCGCCGCTGCCAGCCAGACCGCCGCCGCCGTCACCGCCGGCGGAGCGCGGCGGCGAAGATGGCGCCGTGCCGGGACCACGGCCAGGTAGCGGTCGGCGGCGATGCATACCAGCAGCAGCAGGCCGCCGTACGTGTTGACGGCGTAGACGGCGCGCGTTGCCTTGCACGCCGGCGCTGAGAAGATCCAGCCCACGTTGGTGTCAGCCGCCTGCAACGGCAGCGTCAGCAGCAGCAGCAGATCGGCCAGCGCCAGCTGGAACAGGAGGGTGTCGGTGGCCGAGCGCCGGCGCTTGGCCGCAAAGGTGGCCACGGCCAGAAGGTTCCCAGCCACGCCCGACAGGAAGAAGGCGGCAAAGAGACACGTCTGGAACACCTTGATGGCGACCTCCTGCTCGCCCGCTTCGCACCAGTCGTCCTCCATCCCCTGCCAATCCTCCAGCGACCAGTTGGCGTAGTCGCTAAAGTCCGAGGAGTGGTCGCCGAGGCCTGACGACATCCTGCCCACGGCAAAATACCTGGAGCCAAAATAAACGAGAGCAGCTGCAAAGCTTGTCTTGCCGTGGAGAAGCGCAAACAAACCTGGGACGAGAGAACGCGCTTGGCGTGTTCCGCCGAGCGATCAATTCCACAATGTTCATCAACCCAGCAAGAGTGAGGAGCAAGGGTGCCGCGTCAAGCGCGTTTGCACAAAGCGCCTCCTCCTGACCTCGATGGCACATTCAGCCAATCGGGAGACGGCCGCCGCTCGCGGCTGACCTCTGACCTCCCCGTGTCGCCGAGCCTTGGAGGTCGCCACACCCGGCGGCAAAGCCACTTTTGCTTCGCTTTGCGCTTGTGACCCATTGCGGCTCAACCGCAAGCTTTTGCAAAGTCGTCTTTGAGTGTGAGGCCGAGGAGGTCACGCTTCCTGCTGCCGTTGCTGACACGCCCTGGGCCGTGCCGGCGTCTTGTGCGTGCGTGCGTGCGGGCCACAGAGCGTGTGGCCCGCCACTTAACGAGGAAGGGAGGGCAGGGCGGAAATCCCTAAAGAGGTTCTCAGGCTCTCTGAGTGGCTACAGGAAGTTGTTGTTGGCGCCTGCGCCCGCACTGACGCCGCTTTGTCGGCCGCACGTCAGCCTCGGTGTTGTTTTTCTTCTTCGGCTGCCATCCCCATGCGTGCTCGCTCCTTCGTGCTAGCGCCATTAGCTGCACTTAAGTCAGTCAAAACATGTCGCGCACGCACTGTTGCACACAAACACATAGCGTGGAGCAGAGAGGGCGGAGCCGGCCGACCCCCTTTACCTCCCAGTTGACCAGTGTCCCCGGACAGTCTCCAGAAGACTTTGCATCAGGATGGGGTGGTCGCCGCTGGTGGTGCTTGTCATCACGGGTCAGTAGACCGCCGCCGCCGCCGTCGCCGCCATTCCCGCTGGTCGTCATGTTTGGGGTCTTTGGACTTGTCATGTTTGCAGCTTTGCTGAGCATGCGCACGGGCCAGCAGATGCAAGTCCAGCCGACTGACCAAAGTGTCCTGGAGCAAAGTAAGATTGTCTCCTTTTTTCTCCTCGCTCTCTGATTGGCCGGCATTGTCACAATGTCCCACGTCTCCTCGCAGCCACCGTCCAGAACCTTTCGGAAGCATCCACCGGCCGCTACGACGCCACTGTTTGTGAGTGCCCGCAAGTCGGCGGTTGCGAGCGAGCGACGGACTTGAGAGTCCTCGCATCGGCAGTGGTGGCGGTCTTGATGCTTTCTCCTTTGGCCTTGCCATCACATTGGCGCCCTTGAGCTTTCCTTTTTCATGCTGTCAGTTGTATTTTGTTTGTTTTTGCTCTCTTGGGGGATGCAGACGCGCCCGAGGCAGGAAAGGAAAGAGGGAGCCTGTCGGAAGAGCAGCTGATTCGAGTCCCTGACGAACTTGAGGAGCAAACCTTCATCACTGAAAATGACGGTTCGTTTGCAACAAAGCTGTAAAGTTGCACCCGCTCTATTGTCTGTTTGGCTCATTCTGCGTGCATGCGTGCGCGCGCGCGCGCGCACGCATGCATGCAGAGAGTTTTCAGGAAGTGGAGGCCTCTCAGCCGCTCGGCACCGCTTGTCGCGTCGATGACTTGGCAGAGTTGAGCGCGCCCGTCTGCACTTCGCCCTTTGAGCAGCAGATGGCGTCGTTGGAGGCGGACGCGCGCTGCGTGCTGGACCGCGTCATCGGGTAAGGAAAAAATGCTGTTGGATGCGCCGATTAAGACCGCGCCGCGCTGGGATTTGCACGGAGCGGAGCGGACCGGACCGGACCGGACTGGACTGGATGATTGCAGCGAGTAGGCTGTCGGTTTGAATTTCCGCCGCCGCCCAGTTCCGCCCCATCCAAATCCCTGCGCGCCGCCACCGCGACGACGTCATAGGTTGCGACCGCCAAACTTTGCCAAAGCCAAACGTTTCGCTCGATTTGGGATGTGGGTGTGAGTTTTCGGGCCCGTCGCTCGCGCGCTCGTTCGCGCCTACCTCGGAACTCGCTCGGGTGGTGACGGAGGCTAAAGGCGTGACTTTGGTGTCGCCCGCAGCGCCTACAACCAGCTGAGCGTGTGCCTGGAGAGCCTGTCCCACTTGTGCGGCTGCTACTACCCCAACGGCGCCGTCCACACGGCTTTCCTGCGCGTCCACTCGGCCTTCTTCGGTCGCTGCCGGCCCCGGGCCCCGGAGCGGCAGCCAGAGGACGCGCCACGCCTCCTGGTGCTCTGCCTCACGCTGGCGCCCGTCGCCCTGGTCCCGCTGCTGGTCTACGCCGCGGCCCGGTGCCGACCGATGACCGCCGGTAGCCAATAAAAAAAATAAAATAAAATAAAAGAATCTGATTTGCAATTGGCTTTGGCGAGTGACTTTTGATTGGCCACTTTTGATCAGCGGTGGTGGTGGCGGCTTTTGGACTTGCCGTTTGGGGTGGTCATTTTTCACATCGTGATGCTCTTATGTGGCCCTTGGTTTTCAAGTGATTGCTCAGAAAAGCTCGATGGGATCGATTGTTTTATTGCCGAGACCATTTCCTTTCACGCCACGGCGCCCTGCCCCTCGGATGTCTGCGACGTGGACCTGCTGAACTTGGAGCCCGACGGGCGCTCTTGTCGGGCCTTGGCGCAAAGAAGCGCTTTGGCGTTCTGGCGGAACCTCTCGCCCACAAAGGCGTAGAGGAGCGGGTTGATGGCGCAGTGCAGCAGCGCCAGGCCGTTGCTGAGGACCAGCGCGGCGCTGACCGAACGCCGCACCCCGCAGTCGAAGGCCGCCGGGTGGGCTCTCAGCAGCGTGTCGGCCATCATGGCCAGGTGGTACGGCGTCCAGCACAGCAGGAAGGCCGCCACCACGGCCGTGATGACCCGCATGGCGCGGTGCTTGCGGAAGCCCCGCGTGCGCAGCAGCCGCGCCACCGTCACGCCGTAGCAGGCCAGCATGACGCCCAGCGGCAGCAGGAAGCCCAAAAGGTGGCGCAGGGTGCGCGTGGCCACCCTCCAGGCCGAGGCGCTGCCAACGTCGAAGCTCTCGGCGCAGACCGTCTGGCGCCGGCGCGGGTCGGGCCCAGCCGCCTCATTGAAGAGTGCCGGCAGTGCCAGGACGGCGCCCAGCGCCCACACGGCGCCGCACGCCAACTGGACGCACCTCCTCCGCGAGCGCCCCGCCGCCCGCTCGGCCCGCACGATGACCAGGTAACGGTCGACGCTGATGCAGGCCAGGAACAGCACGCTGGTGTAGAAGTTGGCCTCGAAGATCAGGCTGAGCGCTTTGCAGGCGCCGTCGCCGAAGATCCAGCCGTCGGCCGCTGCCACCGCCGCCGCCCAGAAGGGGACGGTCAGTGCCATCAGGCCGTCGGCCGCCGTCAGGTGGAAGAGGAAAACGTCGGAGGAGGTCAGTGAGCGCCGGCCCCGCACCATCACCAGCGCCACCAGGAGGTTTCCGGGAACGGCCAACAGGAAGACGGCAGCCAGCAGCACGCACAGCGCCGCCGACGTGGCCTGACCCGGCGGACGCGCTCGGCAGGAAAGCGTGTCGGGATCGGCCACCCACACGGAAAGGTTGCTCTCCGGGCCGAGCGAGGTGTTGGCCGCGTCCACGTAATCGCCGTAATCGAAGGGCACGATGATGGACATGGCTGCGTGGGAAACGGGACACGTCAATGGGACTTGACGAGGGCGACGGCAAGCGACGCAAAGCCATCCGGGAAGTGGTCAGGCTTTGGCAAATGACAGCAATTGGCCCAAAGAACAGAGAAGAAAGAAGTTTGGAACGCAGGCCAATGTTTTGTCGGCCACCTTTTGGCATTTGCGTCAAATGGTGCCAAAAGCAAGCCCGCCGGGAGGGACTCACCTGCTGACGGGTCGCCTGGAGACCGAAAACAAAGGCGGAACTCGACGCTCTTGCCTCCAGCGTCAGGCCTGTCCCAATTTCCTGTTGCGAGGCAGCAGCGCTTCCTCCTCGGAGAGCCGCCCACTTCCTGAACTTCTCTTCCAATTTGCAGCAGCCGACCGACCGGCTGGCTGACCAACCGGGGACAAAAATTTGACCCCCCCCGCCCCTGACAAAAGAGCGCAGCCGCTTTTGTTTAGGCTTGCTTTATTTGAGCGCTGCACTTCATTGGCGAAAGTGCAAGTCCCACAGCTCCACCTTCATGATGGCCCTGCCCATGGGCGACATGGTGACCTTGACGTCCATCTTGCCGCTCTCGTAGTTCAGGCCGCAGCCATTGGCCTTCTGCCGCACGAAGTTCTTCAGCTCCTTGGCTTCGTACATCTCCTCGTAGAGCTTCTTGTCGGTCTCGCGCTCCTTGGGGAACACGCCCACCGCCACCCAGTTCTTGTAGAAGGTGTAGTCGTAGGGCACGGAGAACATGATGGCCAGCTTGGCGACGGCCGCCCCGCCCTCGAATATTTCGTAGGTGAGCACGCCCACCGCGCCCGAGGTGGCCGCGTCCGTCTTGTTGAAGTTGCACACTTCGGTGCGCATGCCCTGCACGGTGGGCTGCGGGGGACTGTGGCAGTTGCCGTTCTCCATGTGTACCCTGTCGAGACACGAGGGAGGGAGGGAGGGAGTAGCAGGCTGGCGCCTTTGTGCGTGGATTCGGGGCTGCTCGCGCCGGCCGACGTCTTACCGGGGGTGCCTGAGGACAAAGCCGCCAGTCAGGTTGCTAATCTCGATGGTCACGTTCCTGCGGCTCTTCTGGTTGGCCGACAAAGCTTCGGCGGACTCCATGGACGACCTCTGAACAAGACCTACGTGTATACTGACAAAAAGCGCATTCATTTTGCAGCTGCCATCACCAAAATCCATGCAGCCTTTTCGCCCAACCCCCAAAACGGGTTCAGCCAGTTCCACCGCCGCCACGATTGGCGCCAAACTGTCAAATGGACCTAATTGCAACACGCTCCGTCTGGCCCTACGCTGGCCATCGGCAGAAAATGAAGCACGAGCTTCCGAGCCAAGCGGCGGTCCTGTGAGAGCCCCCTCCCGCCCGCCCTCCCTCCACGGCCAGCCCTTCTCAAGCGCCACACGCGAAAGCCGATGGAGCGTTTGACATTTGTCACATGCCGAGAGAGAAACTTTGAGAGGAACGAGCCGCCCGACCACAGCTCGCTTGCTTACCTGGAAGGAGGACAGCACGGGTGCTGGCTGACTGATGGACTGGGCACAAGTGGCAAGCGCAAGGCTCGCCGTCACTGCTGCGTTCTCCGCCGCCTGTGGGCGGGGCCGTCTCCGCCCGCCCTCCGGCGGGGTGCGGTCGGACCAAATGTCGCACGCACCCAGACAGGCTCTTGTCTTTGTGGACGGCCGAGCCGGTCGGACCGGCGTCGTCGGCGTTTGCCGACTTTGGCACGACGACCGGACGGTTGACATTCCTTGCCTCGGCGCACCTGCTCTGCCGCACCAAGGGGCGTGACCCCCTCATTCCGTGTCTATTGTGTGTCGAGGCGACCTGTTGTATTAGGCGTGGTATTTTCCAAGCCGTGGGAAAGGCCGAGAGGGGGGGGCGGACGGTCGGGGAGCCCGCCGCCGTCGGCCGACTGAGCATGCGTGGAAAGAATGCTCCTTTTGGCTTTCATGTGTGCTCGCATGCTTGGTGTGTGTTTAGATTTTATTTGCAGGATGTGTGTGTGTGTGTGTCGAGGCGCTTTCAACGGCGTGTCTCATGTCAGACGCAAGCTCGGAGCGCGCTTTCCATCTAGCGTACGTTGCAGCTTTAGCATCTTGTGCGTCGGAAGCTTCCACACGTGGCGTCGTGCGTTTGCACCTTTGGAAGGTTTGGAGCACGACCGTTTCTGCGGGTGTTTGACGCGTGACAGAAGAAAAGAGGCCGAGCTTTGCTTCGGGTGCCAGCCAGGCGGCGCTTTTTATTGAAGTCGCGCAATACCATGCCATGCCACGCCGTGCGTGGCAAGCGGCCCCTCAGACCCCCTTGTCGTGGATCTCCAGCTTGAGGATGGCGCGGCCTTCGTCGGACATGCAGGCTTCTACGTCCACTTGGCGGCCGCGGTGCTCTACGCCCGAGCCGTCGGCCCGGTGGCGCTTGAAGTTGCTGTCCTCCTTGGACTCGTACATGAGCTCGTAGAGCTTGTGGTCGGTGGCTGTGGTCTTGGGGAACACGCCAACGCTCACCCAGTTCTTGTAGAAGGTGTAGTCGAAGGGCACGGAGAACATGACGGCCACCATTTCGTTGCATTCCTTCTTGTGCATGTGGAAGAGCTCGTAGGTGAGCACGCCCACGGCACCCGAGGCCGTGTTGTCGTCTTTGGTGAAGGAGCACACCTCTCCGCGGCCCACACGCACCGTGGGCTGCGGCGGGCTGTAGGGGAACCCGCTCTCCATGTGCACCCTGCCATGACGACACACAGCGTCAAGCAAAGCGGCCAGCCCGATGCGGTCGCTTTGCCGCTTACTTGGGGTTGTGGAGGCAGAATGCCGAGGTCAGATTGAGGACCTCCACGGTGCAGTTGCGGTTGGTGGTCAGGTGCATGGCGTGCGACTCGGCCGTCTCGGGCATGCTGACCTAAAACAAATCACGTTCACCGTCGGCGATGGCGGCACTCGGCGCGCATTTACTCACTTTGGTCGGGGTCACGCGGCTGCGGCGGCGACGACGACGGCGGCAATGGGGAAGAGCAAAGACGACTCGAGTTCCTCGGTGGGCGACAGGCTGCAAAGTCTGGCAAAAGCTGCCCGGTGTTTTGTTTGGAGACAAGGCGGAGGGAGGACACGCCCTCGGACGCGCCTCAACCGGCTGGAAAAGGAAAGGCGCCAAACTTCCCAGACAGGTTTGTCCAACCCAACTGTTTATCCATGTCTGTATGTTTAAGTTCATCCGGTAGCGTCAGCCCCGCCCAAAAATTGTAATGTGCATTTTAGTGAGAGAAAAAAATACTTCATAGTAGTATAGTGAGTGGATAAAGCTTTTACCTGATGTTCGGGAGAACTAGTGATGTGCATTCCAGTTTTTCTAAGTGAACTGAATCTTTAGAATCAGTTCACTCAAAAGGTTCGTTCAAACGAATCGTTCAACGAATCGTCTCCCCCACCACACACACACACTGATCCGTTTTTTTTTTTTGTTTTTTTTTTTAAATACTTCCATAACACACAACTAAGCAATACACCAGACAAAACAGACAAAATCCAATCAAGGCAATACACGGTAATGTCGACAACGGCAACGCAGACATTTTTCTCTATATTACAACATCCCGTGGGAACAAACCATATACATCAAACAACACAACTACACGACGCCCCCATGGTACAGTTACTGTGCACCACGGAAATCATCAATACATTTGATTTATAAAATGTACAATTGAACAAATAAATACAATTTATTCTTTTTAATCCACAATAAATATTCGGAGATCTCAATGTGCTGCTTCATCACGTGATATGCGACGAGGAGAAAAGCAGTCGGAATTGCCAAACCGAACGAGACAACTGCTTTCTAGTGCGGGAGTATCTCCTGATTGAGGGTTTAGGGAATAAGAGTGCGCATACGGACATAGCCATGAGGTTGCCAATTCGGACACAGCCAAGTTTTCACTGACAAGTACAGTTGAACTATTTCTGCAAGACTCTGCTGCCATCTCGTGACAAACAAGCGTCACTACAGATGACGACTGATCTTTTTTTTCCGCTCAACTTTTCTTTTCTTTTTTTTTTCCCAATTCAACCTTTTATTCAAACATTAGGTTTCCGCCCAATTTACTTGGTCAATCATTGTTTAAACAGAGTGACGTCATTCACGGGGCATGAGAAGTACAATTTCCGGCATCTGTTTAACAGTTCAAGATAATGGGATTGAAAAACACAAGCCAAAATGGCTATAGGTTAAAAATGGAAGTGCGGAAGAAAAGCTTTGGTAAGAGTCAGGGATAGAAGTGCTATGAATTGCTTTTCTAGCAGTAAGTAGCCTTGCTGCACATGTGTCTGCAGTCTCTGCAACTGCGCCCTTATTTGCGATTTTGTTTTGAAGAGGTTTTTTTTTTTTTTTTCCAACGGAAGTGACGTCTCGCGACTTAGCCAATTTGAAGTCGAAGTCCGGCCAGGCAGGACCTGCTGTTGGTTCCATTCGAAGGAAGGACAGGCGTAAACAACTAAGCGATGGCTCTAAATGTCAAAACATCGCGTGTTCTCCTCTTCCATTGATGTTAGCCTATCTTCGGACTAAGCAGATGTTAGCCAGCCGTTTTTAGCATGCAGCAAGAGCAGCTCGTCAAGAGATGTTGGGGGCCGGAAGTGGATCATTGGAATTTCACACCGGTAAGAGTTTGTTGTGGTTGTTGTTGTTGTAATTAAATGCGTGTGTGTGACGTATATGTCTGGCGTTTGTTGTTGTTGTTAAATGTGTGTGACGTCTTTGTTTGTCTGGCGTGTGTTGAAATGCCGGTGCACAAGAAACGGGTCCGCTTGGAGGCGGGACTTAACGACGGAGGTGGCCCAATGGAAATGCTTCCCGCTTTGCTTGGGAGTCATCGCGAGGAGGAGAATGTAGCGGGGCGAGTGGTGCAGCAGGTCGGTCTCGGCTGCCGTGACGTTTTCTTCACACTCTATGCTTGCTATGGCTCCCTGACCCAAGTGTCTGTGCAGGTGCGCAGTTTCAGACACGGAAGCCCACCGCTCGCTTGTCCCAGATGTCTCGCAGGCGAGCCGGTACCGCACCAGAACCGCGACATGCACGCGTGTGACAATACAAGAAGACACATTTGTCATTCATTCCATGTCGATGTCACACATACATCTTTGGCTGCCTCAATTGTTTTGACTTGTTTGAATGCGCTTGGGCGAAGCCACACGTCCCTGATGACATCATTGTGTCTTTCAGGGTCACATCAACCACATGATGCCCGCAGGAGGTGGGGTTTCCACTAACCCACGCAGCTGACTGCTCGAGTTGATGACAAGAATGAAGAACCAGAAAATGGATAAAGCCGTTTCCTTGGGCTGAGCCCATTCCATCCCCGGCCCAACTTGTTGCCTGCTGCCCAGTTGACTTGGAATGCACTGACTCTTTTGATATCACTCCCTCGACACTGACACGAAAACTTCATGTACAATTTGCCAAAGTGAAACAATCAGAAATCAAGTAGGACTTTTATTCAGCGAACCTCCTGATGTAAATTTTGACTTTGAATCAGGGGCAAATAAAAAAAAAAAAAAAGACATTTGTTAACCTATCATTCTACTAGCTTCACTTTCTTAGACGTGATGGCAGAAGAGGGCAGAGCAAATCATTGGGCCGCCTCGCTCAGTCAGTCAGCTGACTTTTGAGTCTCTTAGCGGCGGGAGCACGCCCTTCGTCCGCGTCGTCTTTGCCGCTGTCCCCTGCCGAGGAAAGCACAATCAATGAGTAGGCCCCGCCCCGTTTGACCTTCAGACTTCCGTCGAGTAAAGGGCGGGGCTCCTGCTGACCGGCAGAGTCGCCACAGCTCTTTTTGGTAGAAATGACGCCACTCGCTGTCTTTCTGGTTTCTGCAGCAACAAAAGTAATTTTAAAAAAAATTTAAAAAACTGATAAGACACGCCTGCAATGTAAGCTCCGCCCACTTGGACCACTTACCCGCGTGCAACAAAAGCGAGCGACAAATGCAGGAAACCGAGCGCTTGGCATCATCGTCAGACAGACCCAGCAATGAGCACCTGAGGCTGTGTCAGGAAAATGCGCATTTGTGAGGGCCCAGAGGAGCTGTGGGCGGGTTCAAGGATACAGGTTGATGATGTCATAAGGTCCCCGCAGCTCCAGAGGCTGAAAACACAACGGCATGTCAAAACACACGTGATGGTTCTAAAAACAACGGGCGCCGACCGAACCTTTGTCGCTGCACTCGTCACCAGCACGTTCTAAAAGACACGAGGGCGGCCAATGGTCAAGTTAATCATGATGTTGTCATCACCCTCCTCACCTTCCCTCTGCAGGCCTGCGCCAGGTTAACAGCGTTTGCGATGGTGTAACGCCTCATGGTGGCGTCTCTGATGGCGGCGGCGTATGACACTTCGAACGCCACGCCCCTCTCGACGGCCTACGTGTACGTGCGCTTTTAGTGAGTCTGCTTCATTGTTTGCGTGTTTCATCATGATTCATTTGAAATGATAAGTCACCACGTTGACTGGAGCTCTCTTGAAGAAGAAGGGGAGTTTCTCCGTCACCACTACGCTGATCACGTCGACCTCTAACTGCGTGCACGCCGCCTATGACGACAACACCGACCGGCAATGGGTGGGTTGTATATTTTGTTTGATTTTGGGAGTGCATGTACGCGTCTCACGTGAAAAAGTTTTTCCGTTGTCGGTTGAACCGCCAGCAGGTCAAAGTCGGCGTATTCGGTCGGGTTTGGCCTCTGCGCGCACAGGCACGACAATGTTTCAGGTGCTTTTCAAATGACAGTTGACACGAGGAGTACTTACCCAGTGACTTAGTTCTGACATCACCAGCGTCAGTCTGTTGAGCACTCGGATTGGTCGAGAGCGACCCTGCGCCGACGCCAATGAAATGTAGTTGCAGTGTCAACACATGCACGGACGAAGTCCAGAGAATTGGCGTTTACCTGGACGATGGGCAGCTGATCGATGAGTTCCTCAATCGGCTTGGGTGACGGAATCGCCTATAGGCGGGAAAATACAGTCATGACTTTATCGCCTTCAGTGTGCTTTTGCTTGTGAGCGAGGGAGGGAGCGAGCGAGGGAGGGAGCGAGTTTCACCTCTTTCTTTTTGCCAGTAGGCTCAAACATGTAGTTGACGGCCACTGTGGAGAATCCAACTGCACGAAAACCACACAGTTAACGTGTTGATCCTTATTCATATATTGCAGCACGCGCTGTTAACTTTGGTAACCTAGCTCTCTTGAGCTCTATCCAAGGGCTTTAGAGTTTAGTGTCACAAGACTCACGGTGAGCCGCCGTGTCGATGAGTTGCTGCATGGTGCCTTTCTCTGCCGAGAAAGTCAAGTTTAAATCCATAAAAACTGACATGATGCTGACGACGATGGAAGGAGCCGCATGTGGACCGAAACGCCGAAATGCCTTATGGGAAATGAAGTTGTTGTGCGGGCTGGGGCGGGGCATAGAAGACGAAGCTGAAGTCTACGATTACGCCACAAGACGCTGATTTTTATTTTTTCCCCCACAAGTTACGGATTTGAATATTTTACACGCAATTGCGATTATAACGTTGACCGTCCGCCCCCCAAAAGTACACTTCCGGAAGTGTGAACCGGAAACGGAATCTAGTCAAACTCTTCCGTGGTAGTGCCATTACGATGTGAGCGTCAGCCGTCGCCGGAAAGGTTTGTCTAGCGCCTTGTGAAAACGTCGAACCGAGTGGAAACTCTCGAAGTGCGAAGAAGAGTCGTCGGTTCGGCGACGAGATGAGCGTGGACGTGCACGCGCAGCTGGCCGCCGTCATGGAGGCGCTCGTGCATGCCGCCGTGGCCGAGCTCCACAAGCAGCAGGAAGACGGAAGCGGCCCGACGAGCGACGCCCACCCTGGAGACGAAGCTCCGCGGGCGGCCACCCGACGCAGAGAGAGACGCGAGAGGCTGGTGAGTCGCCCGTAGACTGCGGACTCGTACGAATGGACTAACAATGTTGCTTACTCGCCGTCGGGAGAAGTGAAACCACCGGCGGCCATCTTGCGCTGCCACCACCCGCGGTGTTTTCTGTCTCTTCGGTCATAATGCCGCCGTGCAAGTTTCATGAGTAGGTATCCGGTATGTGTTTTTTCTCCGAGTGCGCCTCAAAGTTTCGCCCACACCGTGTTGTCATGTAGTGTATGTACTTGACTTGCGATAGCAAACCAGGTGACTGCTTCACTTTCACTTATGAAAATAGCTAGCCAAGTGATTTGGAGCATTTATTTACCTTGCGGGCTTTTAGCTTAATATGGGAGGAATTCACACTTTGACTCACTTTGCAGGGGTAATCTGTTGGTTGGTTAGAATTGGATTGTTGTTTTTGTGTGTGTCACGTGTTTTGCGAAGCACCTTGGTACAGCTGCGGCAGTTGTGAAAGGCCTCTATGAATAAGTATTAGTAGAGGAAGCACAACGGTAGTGTATTCCACCATGCCAAAACACGAGTCATCTGGCTTTGAGCCCCAAATGGTTTTGTCATCTTGTTCCCTCATCCGACGTGATGTTGGTGTCTTGGGCTCCAAACTGCACCCATGGCTGTATGCTACGGTCGCCCGGCCCGTGGCCCTCGACTTGTGTTTAGCGCCGGCGTGACGTTGACTTCTGTCCTAGGTATGCTTTACCGCCATCTTGGAGACACTGGCCAACGAGGCTTTGGGGAAGATCATCAACATTGTGGACGACGTCAAACTGAGACGAGCCGGCGACAAGACGGCGCCGATCGCCATCGTCCTCAACAAGGCCTGCGTGGGTATGCGCCGAGCCCTCTGCTCGCGATGTTGCGGCTCACCCAGCTAATTGGCCGTCTGTCTGTCTGTCTGTCTGTCTGTCTGCCCGCTCGCCCGCACAGAGGCTGAGCACTCGTACGGCGCACCGCCCCGCCACACCCCCGCGCTCCCTCAGGTAAGCCCGCACGCAGGATTGGCCCGCTTGGCTGCCCTCGCTGATGGATTTATGGGCGCAGGAGCCACCGCCGGATGAGCCGCCGTTGATCCGACACGGACGCCTGGACGCCATCGCTGAGCGTGAGAGCCCCTTTACGCCTGTAACAAAGCGGATACTGCACTCATTCCCATTTGGGCAAATTCCCGTTGCCGCTCAGCCTCTCAACCCAAATGTTTTTGTTTGTCCTGTCTCGAGGACTTGACTTCATAGAGATGCAGTCACATTGCGCCGACCGCAGCCAAAGGGCTGTGTTGCAATGGCAACAGATAGGGGGTCGTGGCATGACATGTGCAAAGAGGCCCGGTCAGAGCCGCACCTCCTTTTGAGTGCAACTCTCTGGCTGACATTCCCTGCTTCTTATTTTTGTCCCCCGGCAGGCGCCGGACCGGATGCGGCGGCCTCGGGCACCGCGCTGGATCCCGATGCTTGCGCGCACCGCGGCAAGTCCTCCTTGTCTCCGGGACGAGAGAAGCCGTTCGCCTGTGAGCTCTGCGGCCGCCGTTTCACCCTGAGACAAAACCTGCAGCGGCACACCCGCAGCCACATGGGCGTCAAGTCGTTTGGCTGCGGCCTGTGCGGGAAAGGCTTCACGCGCGCCGTGGCGCTCAGGACCCACCAGCTGATCCACACGGGCCAGAAGCCCCTCAAGTGCCACGAGTGTCCCAAAAGCTTCCGGCACGCGGCCAACCTGAAGAACCACCTGCGCGTCCACAGCAGCGCCCGGCCCTTCGCCTGCGATGTGTGCCCCAAGACTTTCCGCCAGGCGGTCAACCTGAAGATCCACCGGCGCGTGCACACGGGCGAGCGGCCCTACGCCTGCCGGCAGTGCGGCAAGACTTTCAGCCAGCAGAGCAGCCTGAACACGCACGGCCGCACGCACTCGGCCCAGCGGCCCTTCGCCTGCCAGTCCTGCCTCAAGAGCTTCAACAACGCCAACAGCCTAAAGCTGCACGTGCGCGTGCACACGGGCGAGCGGCCTTACTCCTGCGACGTCTGCGCCAAGACCTTCACCCAGGGCAGCCACCTGCGCACGCACAAGACTCACGTGCACGACGGCGGCAAACGCTTCATCTGCGACAAGTGCGGAAAGGGCTACGCCAACGGCCGCAACCTCAAGATGCACAAGTGCGGCTACACTTGATACATGTCACGTCCTCTCCTCATTTCTCTCCAATAAAGGCTTTGGTCGTATACCCACCCGCTGTGAGCTTGTGTGTTTCACTGGAAGAACGTCCGAATACCAATGTTTCAACATACGATGTGAAATACTTGATGATGTGCTTACAATTAAAACAAGAAATTATATGAAACATGAGTGCGTGTGAGTGATCTTGCAAAACAATATGGCCGTAAAAACGTGTCAATTTGGACCATCGGTAAGCAGACGGAAGCCCTCCGAGCGGTCAAGTCGCCATCCGAGGGGATCAGCATCGTCTGGAAACGTCGCGGCCCTACCCTGGAAAAGATGGAACTCCTTTTGCTTGCATGGCTGAAGGACAAGGAGATTGCTCGCTGGAACGATTCCAGGTGGAAAGGCCAACGCCACATCTATCAACGAGTTATCGTTGGTGTTTTGAACGAATGAAACAAATGACAGTGGATTCTTACAGAAATATTTGCTCCAACATTCAACTATTTCAACATATGGAGTCAGTTCCGGAACCAATTAAACCACTCAGTTGATTGGAAAATATTTTATTCTTTCAAGTCAGGGGTGGTCATTTCCAATTGCCCGACCCTGTCCTAAGTAACTAGAAGGCCTGCACGATTCGTCTTCATAGACGTCTTCTTGACCTGCTGCAGTTACCTGAGCCTTCTCCGTGCTCCCACTCGAGCCTATCGAAGCCCAACGGTCATTTGAATTGCAACCGTGTGTTTTCCTTCTTATTTTAGGGAGCATTAAGTCTAAAGCAGGAGTGCCCAATACATGTCCGCTCCATCGCCAGCACCATCTGCGCCGATGGTGACCAGCCCGGTTTTTGTTTTTGTTTTGTTTGTCTGTGTCCTGACATCAAGTAACTTGACTGGCGCGGTGACCTGTCCGTTATGTGTCATGTCTCTGAAGTGTTGGTTTTTTCTCAAAGGAGATTCAAGTCGAATTTCACTCGGACAATTTGCAGTGCGGCCTCCTTCCGTAGGTGTCGCTGTCCACACAGGAAGTGTTGGCATTTGGGTCCTCTCGAGCTTTTTTTTATGTTTCCGGTTCCGTTTTCCGCCATCCATGCGTGTGGAACGCTCGTGATTTGGCTTCCTTCTACCTGAACGCATTCCACCATCATGGCACCGGTGAGTTTGACGCAGAAAGCGGACGCGACGTCAATGTTTGTTGATGTTTTCAACCACGCCGTTCACGCGAGAACTTTCGGTGCCTCCAAAAGCTTCCATTTCATTAGACGTCGTTGTTGGGCTCTCGAAGCCGCAGTTAAAAAACAAAACCAAAAACCAACAGCTCGTAATAAATGCAAGAGTTTGGTGCCTTTTTTGAAGTTTGGAACTTTGGGCTCGTGGTACCGTGGCGTGAAACGGGCGACTACTTTTCTGGAATGCAAAATGTGCATTGTTTCACAGTTGAGTATGTCAAGTCAAAGTTCCTCTGTGACCGGCGGACCTTGAGCCTCGGTCTGAGAGAGCGACGGTTTCTGGCGTCCTCAAGACCGCCACACTATCACAATGTCGCGTTCCAAATCTAGTCCATTGAACTAAGCCCTTTATCCATCATTCAAAAGCCTCGATGGTTCGCAACATTTAAAGAGTCAGTCAAAGTGGCTCAAATTCCGGCGTTAAGAGTGGAGCAAATGCAATTTGCCTACGAGACGTTGAAGGAAAGATGAGAGTGTAAAAAGTAAGTCGGGATTTTTCCTTTCTGAGTTGTCGATTGACTTGAGCCTGCCTCAGTACCTGTTAGGGAAGGTAGGGCAGCTATGTACACAAATGGTAGAAAAGTGTGCTTGGTTGTTCATCCAAAAATCCCATGTAAATGTACCCGCTCGTGCATTTGCTCTGTTTGTGTGACCTCTGCGTGTCCGTTGTTCTTCGGCGGCCGGCCGCAGTCTCGCTCCAAGAAGCGCCGCCCGTCCTTTCGGCGGCTGCTGAAAACGAGCGGCGTGAAGGTGGACAACAAGCTGAGGAACCGGCAGATGAAGCGACAAAACTGCGACAAGAAGCAGCGCAAGGAGCACCGGAAGATGCGGCAGGCACTCAAGGGCGCCGCGCTGGCCACGCCACGCCCGCTTGACGTTACTGCCAAAAGGCCCGGTAAGATCACCACGCTTCAACCGCGAGAGAGCCATTCGTTACTATGTGCTATGCGTATGTATGATATGATGTCAGAGGAGGAGGAGGAGGAGGAGGAGGACTTCCTGGAGAGTTTGCCCACTGACATGATGGACGACAACGACCTGCAGCAGATGTCCTCCTTCCTGAGCAGGGACCTGTCGTCATGGTAACCTGCGCACACTTCGGCACCTGCCCGCCCGCCTGCCCACCCGTACGAGTCATGTCCCGTCTGCACGTGCGTCTCAGCGGCCCAGCGCACAGCGGCAAGAAACGCAAGTCGGAGGTGGTCCCAGGCTACGAGAAGATTCCCAGGAAGATGGCCGCCGTGGCGGAGAAGGAGGTTGTCCACTTGCTGCCCATCAAAGACAGGACGCGACTCATCCCGCAGAGTATGCACAGAGGTGAGGCCCACGCAAAGAAGAAGCAGGCAGGCGCCGAAGGGGCCCGCCGTGCTGCTCACCATTGTTTGTCTGTTGTGCGTGTGCAGAGGTCAGCAAGCAACCGGAGGAGGAGGAAGACGAAGAGGAAGAGGAGGAAGCAGCAGCAGCAGCAGCAGCAGCAGCAGCCACACAGGAGGTTGAAATGGGTACGGATGGGCTTCAAAGGCTATTTGAACAAAATCAGCGGCCGGGGGCGTTTCGTCCCACTGGCTGTTAATCGCTTGGCCCCACCTGCCCTCGTTTTCAGGAGCGGCGGAGCTAATCGACAGCACGACGCCGCTGACGCCAGCGCAGCAACAGGAAGCCAGGATGCGCAAGATCCAAGACAGGAAGTTGACCATCGCACGCCTGGCGTCCACAGTCATCGCCAACCCCGTCAACAATGTGAGTGAATGAGTGTGCGCACGTGATTTTGCTTTAGCGTGCTCACCCTCTTGTGCGCCCGTGCAGGTGAAGTGTGTGAAGCAGCTGCGCGGGATGCTGATGGAGGCGGACCCTTGCGTGGCGGTGACGGTCAGGAAGTTGGCCATGGTGTCATTGATGGAAATCTTCAAAGACATTGTTCCCACCTACAAGATACGACCTTTGACCGCCGCTGAGAAAGCCGCCAAGGTACCACGCTGGCGCTCGTGCAGCCATTGGTTGGCGCTGACCGTGTCGTAATCGTCACTGCAGGTGAAGAAGGAGACGCAGCAGCTGCGGGAGTTTGAGGAAGGTCTGCTGAGTCAGTACAAATTCTACCTGGAGGATTTGGAGCAGTGCATCAGAGGTAAAGCGGATAAGCGGCCGTCCTCCCTTTCTTCTGGCCACCTGCTCCTTTGAAATTTAGAGCGACCGCTGACGCCCGTCCGTCTGTGTTTGCGTGCAGACTGGAAGCAGAAGAAGAGCAAGCGCAGCCAGGCGGTGTCGCTGGAGCGTTACTCGGGCCTGGCCGGGGTGGCCGTGCGCTGCCTGTGCGAATTGCTGCTGGCCTTGCCGCACTTTAACTTCCACAACAACATCCTGGTGGCCTTGGCTCCACTGATGAACGACCCCGTCAAGACGGTGAGCACCGGGCCGGCCCCGGCCTGACCCCACATGACCGCACCGGGCCGGCCCCGGCCTGACCCCACATGACCCCACCTGACCCGACCCGACCTGGCTCTCTCTCGCACGCGCGGGCGCATCTCTCCTTAGGTGTCTGACATGTGCTGCCGCACCTTCTCCGAGCTGTTTCACCAAGACAAGGTGGGCGGGACCTCTCTGGCCGCCGTTCGTGTCATCTCGGGTCTGGTCAAGAGTCTCAACTTCAACGTCAGGCCCCAGGCAAGGAACGCCTCCTTCCTTTCTAACGACAACAGTCTTGCGTTGCGTTCTGGCGTTGTCGCACACATCACCCACCTATCGCTAACAAGTTGTTGAGTCGATCTGTCGCAATATTGGAAGTGGCGCAATCCACTGATGGACCGTGACGGCAAGACGATAGCGACCGGCGTCCCGGCGAACTTCCCTCCCGCTCTTTTGTCAACTTGGCCACTGTGGCTCAAGACAGTGTGTGTGTGTGTGTGTGTGTGTGTGTGTGTGTGTGTGTGTGTGTGTGTGTGTGTGTGTGTGTGTGTGTGTGTGTGTGTGTGTGTGTGTGTGTGTGTGTGTGTGCGTGTGCGTGTGCGTGTGCGTGCGCGTGCGCGCCTACGTGTAGGTGCTGCGGACGCTGCTGAGCGTGCGAATCCAGGAAGCGCTGGTGAAGAAGGACATGATGGACATGACGCCCAGTGTGAAAGCCATGCGCCACAAAGACAAGAAGAACAATCTGTCACGCATGCAGCGCAAGGTAACACAAAGCCGGCTGCCCAAAAGCGCGGCCTCAGCACACCGCTTGCTTGCCTCACGCTCTCTCTCTCTCTCTCTCTCTCTCTCTCTCTCTCTCTCTCTCTCTCTCTCTCTCTCTCTCTCTCTCTCTCTCTCTCTCTCTCTCTCTCTCTCTCTCTCTCTCTCTCTCTCTCTCTCTCTCTCTCTCTCTCTCTCTCTCTCTCTCTCTCTCTCTCTCTCTCTCTCTCTCTCTCTCTCTCTCTCTCTCTCTCTCTCTCTCTCTCCTTCTCGCTCGCTCTTTCTCTCTCTCTCGCTCTCTCGCTCTCTCGCTCTCTCTCTCTCTCTCTCTCTCTCTGTGTGCAGTGGAAGAAAGCGGAGGAGAAGCTGCAGCAGGAGCTTCTGGAAGCCGAAGCGTCGGACAGCAAAGACAAGAAGATGAAAATGGTGAGGAGGAGCGCAACATCTGAGTGTGAATCTTGAGATAAAAGCAGATTTTGCAAGCAACTACACTGCAAAATCGTTTTCCACACCGGAATTGGAGCAATGGACGATAGTGAAAGTCCTGTGAGAGACCTGCTAAAGTTCTTGTTTTTCTCCACGCAGCACACAGAGACTCTCAACATCGTCTTCCTGGTGTACTTTCGAATTTTGAAGAAAGCTCACAAGTCTATCCTTCTTCCTGCAGTGTTGGAGGGGCTGGCCAAGTAGCACGCACGCACGCGCGCGCACACACAAACACACACACACACACACACTGTAACGATGATGTCACTTCCTGTTAGTTTTGCCCATTTGATCAACTTGGAGTTCTTTGATGACCTGCTCAATGTGCTCCAAAGCCTTATCCAGTCAGGAGTGAGTATAACACGGATTCGTACGTCTTGAGACCACACGCTTAATTTGATTTGCGATTGCCGTGCAGGATCTGACTGACAGGGAGAGACTTCACTGCATCCAGACAGTCTTCACCATCCTTTCTGGGCAAGGTGCGTACGTGCTTGCTAGCTAGCACACAGCCCACAAGTGTAATGTGCTGTATGTTTGTGCCGCATCAGGTGATGTCCTCAACATGGACCCTCTCAACTTTTACTCTGAGCTGTACGCCATGTTGCCACGGCTGCACGCAGGTTGGTGGTCCCGTCGCCTCTCGTCGGACTTTGGCTTCATCCAAATGTTGCCGTCAGTCTCAAGACGACTGACTGCAGCTTTAAGAACACAAATGGTGCAGCAACACATGCCGACAAACTCTTAAAAAAACAACAACACTTTTTGGGGGGCTGCCAGCTGGAACAAATGGCGTTTTGATCATTTTGATGGCCGAAGGCGGTTTTGGTTTGTGAGGACACATTGAGCTTCTACCTTAAGGCACCGCTAGCGTCACCAGCTTCGAGCATTGACGAGCCCTCTCCCTCAGGGACTTCCGATGACGATATCCTCATCGTGCTGCGCTGCCTGGATGCCATGTTGATCCGCCGCAGGAAGCGGGTGAGCCTGCAGAGGGCCATGGCGTTCATCAAGCGGCTCAGCGGGCTCAGCTTGCACGTCCAGACGCACGCCAGCATCGGACTCCTCGCCGCCACCAGGGCCGCGCTGCATGTGAGTGCGTGCGTGCGTGCGAGTGAGCGTGACTCGTAACGAGCCAGTCAATTCATGTGCCTCATTGTCGTCAGTCGTTTCCAAGATGCGACTTCTTACTGGACAACGAGGTCCAGGGCAGCGGCGTCTACTTGGCTGAACTGCCCCAACCTGAACACTGCAATGCTCACAACACCGCCTTGTGGGAGCTCCACACACTGCAGGTACACACGCGCACGTCCGCGGCGCCCCGAGCTGATCTGACGCGTGATGGCGTCTGCGCAGAGGCATTTCCACCCGGTGGTGCGGCAGCTGGCGTTGCATCTGAGTCGTGGCGCTCCCAGCGAAGGCGGGGCCGTGCTTCCGCTTGAGCTGAGCCGCAGGTAAGAGCGAGCGCACGTTGCCATTTTGTGTCGAGGCGGGTGACGCTGCGCTAACCTCGGAGGACTTCCCGTGCAGGTCGCCGGTACAGCTGTTTGCAGATTATGATGTCAAAGGCATGACCTTCAACCCCCCAGTAGCTCCGCCCAGACACAAGAAAAAGGTGCGCGCCCGCCCACACACACAGACACACCAAAGTCATGCATTTTGTTTTGCATTTTTGCTTCCAGGAAGTTTTCAGAGTCGATAGGTCGCTGCTGGACAGCGATCTGCAGCAACTTGTTGATGACACCCTGCGGTTCGGTCAGGAGGCGGAGCTTGACTTTAGTACAACACGCAAACACTGACACCCATGCAAACACATCCTGTGTTTCATTTGTAAAAAAAGAAAATATTAATCTTGGGGCGGGTCGTCAATGTCAGTCAAAGGTGGAGATAGGTCGGTCTTGTCCAGATTGACCTTTGCTACACTGAACTTTTTTTTCTTGATGCAATAAATACAAATTTGCTCACGTTTGGGCTGCTGCCGTTGGTGTGTGTGAGAGGGCCGGCGTGGCCATCAGCAGAAGGCGCAGTGGCGCAGCGGCCTGTCGCCACTGTGGAGAGGTTCTCGAGAAAGGAACGTTGAGGAGCCAGCGGATTTCTGGAGGCAACCAGCCAACCAGGCAGGCGGGCCATCAGTGCCAGTGCATTTCCTTATGGCCTCAGCATGTTAGCTAGCACCTGCCAGCGCAACAATCTTTTGGACAAATTGGCCTTTTTCATTTGAGTGAACACGATTGGGGAAAAAATGGCACTGGCAATCTGGTGGAGGAAATGGACTGCTGAATCCAGTCATAATTGAATGATACTTTTGACATCAGAGACGCCACTTTGTGGCCACTGCGCGACACTGCACTCGCTAACTATCCAAGTCTCGCCGCATTCCACAAACCTTTTCAAACAGGCCTGCGTAAAAGCAGCCAGCGCACATATCAAGCTGCACATTCCGCAGCACGCTCACACGGTGCGGTGCGGGTGTTTGCCGACCAATGCCAGTCGGGCCTCGCGAGTCCGTCTGCGCTCCAAATGTTTTCCCATTTTCGGTCAAAGTCGAGCAAGAGCATTTGCGCGGCGCACTGCGTGTGTGTGTGTGAGAGGAATGAGGAGTCAGTGATCACTCGGTGGCCCCTCCCTCACATGAGAGTTTGCATGTCTCCTCAGCTCCTTTTTAGGACTTGATGACATGCTGATGTTATGCTTCTGCTAGGATTTTGCTTTAGAGCAGGAAGTTGTCCCGCGCGTCCTCCCTTTTCCTTTTAAGGAGAAGCCAGCGTGTGCCCCTCCATCTTGACCTTTGGCCTCATCTTCATCTGGACATGCAACTACATTACAATGTCACTGGCATCAACTCAGAAGCCAAGATTGCCCGGCAGTCGTGTCTCAAGGGACACGTGGACCGGGAAGTTGCCGTAAGGTCAGCGGGCCTCGCCGAGGACCGGAAGAGGTCAACGACGGCGAACGCTGGGACAGGGAACTCGGACTGGGATCAGGAGAAGAACCTGGACCGGAGGCAGAAGCGGTAACTGAAAAACAACCTGGAGCACAACAAGGACTTGGACCAAGACGAGAGCCAGAACTGGGAGAAAAGCAATTTCTCAATCAACGTGCGAGTATGAAAGTGGGAGGAGGAAGTCCCCGGCACGCCATTGGCCGGCTCCCTTGGGCCCAGCCCTACAAGGAGCCGAGCGGACCGAGGACGCCGAGCGGACAGGGGTGCGTGGGGGGGCCCCGTTCCTTGTTTGGCTGGAGGAGAGGAGGAGGAGCAGGAGCAGGCTTCTTAAGGTGTCTCCTCTGACGGGAGCCTCACTCAGCGGCTCGTTCCTGCTGCCTTCCCGCGTCCAGCAGCACCACGGTAAGAGTCTCGTGCTTCTTCACATCATGCGCCACTTTGTCGTCATCGCCTCCAATTGGCATCGTCGCCAAAATCTCCTCTTCAGCCGCTCGTGCATGTTCCTGCCGCCGAGGTCTCGATAGACAGCGGCAGCAGCAGCAGCCTCTGGTCACGACCGGTCCGTCGATGCCCAAATATGGCGTGTGCAGCCGATGCCCAATTTTGGACATTTGCCTTGTGCCCAAGCGTGTTCTGCCACATATTGCGTCATGTATGCGAGCGTCGTCAGGTGCCCTTTCTCGCCCTAACCGCCAGCACCGCCCTCAGCGCGGTACCCCCCCCCTCTGCCCGCAGCCAGCCATGTGCGACGACGAGGAGAGCACCGCCCTGGTGTGCGACAACGGATCGGGACTTTGCAAAGCCGGATTTGCCGGAGATGACGCGCCCAGGGCCGTCTTCCCGTCCATCGTGGGCCGGCCCAGGCACCAGGTCGGCCGGCGTCGAGCTGCTCTTTGGCGATGATGCAAAGAGTTGTGAACTGACGCCGTGTGCGTGCGTCAGGGCGTGATGGTGGGCATGGGCCAGAAGGACAGTTACGTGGGCGACGAGGCTCAGAGCAAGCGAGGGATCCTCACCCTCAAGTATCCCATCGAGCACGGCATCATCACCAACTGGGACGACATGGAGAAGGTAGGTGGGCGGTCGAAGTGGAGTCGAGCGACCGCCGCCATCCGACGTGTCCGGTGTTCTGCCAGATCTGGCATCACTCTTTCTACAACGAGCTGCGAGTGGCCCCGGAGGAGCATCCCACCCTCCTGACGGAAGCGCCGCTCAACCCCAAGGCCAACAGGGAGAAGATGACTCAGGTGAGCGGCACCCTGGGCGAGCGCCGCGCTGAGCGTCGCACCGCTTCACGTCTCAGCTGCGTCCTGCTTGATGTGCAGATCATGTTTGAGACCTTCAACGTTCCCGCCATGTACGTGGCCATCCAGGCCGTCTTGTCCCTCTACGCTTCTGGACGCACGACAGGTGCTCCTCCGTTGGCAGGCGAGCTCGCTTGCGCCAATTGCGTGGCTGACCGACCGCGCCTCAACTTTCAGGCATCGTTTTGGACTCCGGCGACGGCGTGACCCACAACGTTCCCATCTACGAAGGTTACGCGCTGCCTCACGCCATCATGAGGTTGGACCTGGCTGGGCGTGACCTCACCGACTACCTCATGAAGATCCTGACCGAGCGCGGCTACAGCTTCGTCACCACGGGTAAGTGAGCGCCCGCCCAACCGGTCATGTGCGTCTGTCCACACCACCCACGTTTCACGTTGGGTCACCTCAGCCGAGCGTGAGATCGTGCGCGACATCAAGGAGAAGTTGTGCTACGTCGCTCTGGACTTTGAGAACGAGATGGGGACGGCGGCCACGTCGTCGTCGCTGGAGAAGAGTTACGAGCTCCCCGACGGTCAGGTCATCACCATCGGGAACGAGCGCTTCCGATGCCCCGAGACCTTGTTCCAGCCATCCTTCATTGGTGAGTGGGTCCCTCCGTTTGGCTCGGCTTGGCTCGGGTGGGCTGACGACGCGCCGCGGCCGCCGCAGGCATGGAGTCGGCCGGCATCCACGAGACCACCTACAACAGCATCATGAAGTGCGATATCGACATCCGCAAGGACCTCTACGCCAACAACGTGCTGTCGGGGGGCACCACCATGTACCCCGGCATCGCCGACCGCATGCAGAAGGAGATCACCGCACTGGCGCCCAGCACCATGAAGATTAAGGTGAGCTTGGTGTGGTGCCGATCGCGGCCGTTGAGCCTGGCTCAAATGTCAAGCCGCTGCTCCCGATTGAGCTTTCGCCAAAGTTTTCAAGTCTTCCGACTTTTGGGCCAAGGAATGCGAGTTGGTGTTTGCTTTCGGCCGAATGAGCAACTTTTGGGGAGTATTGTTGTGACGGAAGGTATGCGTGCGTGCGTGCGTGCGTGCGTGCGTGAGTGTGCGTGCATGCGTGTGCGTGCGCGCGTGCATGCGTGCGCGTGCCTGCACACCCACTTGCCGGTCCTCCCTTGCCCCTTGCCACTCAGATCATCGCCCCTCCGGAGAGAAAGTACTCTGTGTGGATCGGCGGCTCCATTCTGGCGTCGCTGTCCACCTTCCAGCAGATGTGGATCAGCAAGCAGGAGTACGACGAAGCCGGCCCGTCCATCGTCCACCGAAAGTGCTTCTAGACGGTCCGGGATGGAGCGGGCCGTCTGCCGACAAGTCCCACCTCCATCTTCTGCTCTTCTTGTCCTCCTTTTGCTTAGCTCATGTTTTTTTTTTTTTTTACATTTTGGATGAAGTAAAGCTTGACCGCTGCCACCGATTATGCCGTAGCCGGGGCGTGGCAGAAGATAAATAAAAAGCAAACCACAAGCTCAACTTTGGGTCATTTGTCACAATGCCAGACAGTCAACTCATGATTAGTTTAGGCTTTTTTAAGGAGACTTCCATCCTTTTATATTCATTTAATTGTGCACATGGAGTTTCCGAGGATGTACAAAAGTGTAATCTAACCCTCCAGGTGTTGCAGGGATACTTTTACGATCTGTTTATTTACTCTGGTCCGTTTTCTCCATTTTTTTTACGTCACATCCTTTGAGGCTGAACGACCAAACAAGGTAATGGTTTTCACTTCTTGTGGGTGTTTTGAATAGTTGTATCAGATGGATGCATCGAAGGTGCTGTATTATTCTTGGGGGACACAATAATGCGTTAAACGCATTCGTTAGCTTCTCGCTAACGCTAGCATTTTAACTTACTAACGCTAGCATTAGCTTACTGATTAGCGTAACTGCCATGCTTGTTTATTCTTCGGTAAATGAACTGAATTTGACTTGATTGTTTACCAAAGTAATGCACTTTGAAATCGGTCTGCTTACAGGAGGAATGACAGCAATAGCTGCTTGAGAAATTGTGAGGATGGTTTGTAAACTTTGAAGAATTACTGTGACAATCCATGAGTTGTCGGCGAGTTGATTCAACGTCGCACCTAGTCGTTTAAGCAGGTGGCACCTCTAAGGGGCGCCGTAGCCCTTTGGCCAAATGCTTTTAATTGACAAACATGGCGGCGATGCCAGTTTCCGGGGAGTTCCGGGCCAGGTCGATGGCGGGGTACTGCGCCATGCTTCAAGGTAGCAATGCTTTGGTGAGCTGTTTTCGACTGCGTGTCAACAGCGCTTACTTGTACTCGCTTGTTGTAATGCTAGGACCGCACAAGGAGCGATTCGTGTCAAACGTGTCCACATTAACGCATCCGCGATGGACCCATTCTGTGTCGACTGTTCTGAGAACATGATGCAGGCAAATATTTCAAGATGGATGTACCGTCAAAAAAAAAAGCTACAAATTAAATTCTAACATGAAATGTGCATGTAAGCGCTTTTCCCGGACTTGCTGAGACAACTGCGTGCGATACGTGTTGGACTTTTCGCCGTAGAGACAGGAAATGCAGCAGAGAGAGAGAGAGAGAGAGAGAGAGCAGATTCGGCAGGTTTCAAGACTGGCCTCTGGTTTTACTTTGAAAGTCTTTCTGGCGTCCCGTGCGCTTCCTGTGGCAGACATGGGCAAGGTGTACTCGCAGGTAAGAGTGCGTTTCTCAACGGGTTGACCCTTTTCACACTCTTTAAATGGCACGCACGCACAGTCGAGTGATGGACAGAAGCCATCGTCAGATTTCAAACAAGACTAATATGATGCGGGTCAAAAGTCTCTTTTCAAACTTGACTTCGACTCAAAGCGCAGTGTGCGTGCGTGCGTGCGTGCGCGCGCGCGGGCGTTCCGACTTGTCTCGCAGGTTCATTGAAAGTCATCCGACCGGTTGCCTTGCTTTCTCGAGCAGCCGGCCTGTCAGTTGGCATACGACGGCGACGTTCAGCAGCTGTTCGCCGCTGTGACCCGCAACCCGAGCGACGTGGACATGCAGGATGACGTCACTGGCGACACGCCACTCATCGCCGCCTGTCGCCGTGGTCACCTGAACGCAGTCACGTTCCTGTTGGAGCGCCACGCAGACGCGCGCACGCGCAACAAGGTCGGCTCAACCTCGCTTCACTCCGTCGTCCTCTTGCCTTCCTTTTGTATGTGCCGTCAACAATCGCTCCGTTCATTCCCAGCTCATCCATGATCAAATCCATCATTGGATTTGCTTATCGCAGCCTCTCTCGCTCATCAGTAAATGCGTAAACAAAAAGCAGATCCTCCCACGGGTGTTGAACTTGTCAGCTCTTGGTTTTGTTCTCGTTTTTGCTGAAGTTGCAGCGGTGACGCTATTGACGGTGCCGCCCGCCGGTATTTCAGAAGCGTCGCACGTGTCTTCACTACGCGGCCAAGCAGAACTTTTCCCTTCTGGACCACCTCGTCATCCTCCTCCTCATGCCCATCCTCCTCCTGGGATACTTCCTCCTGGCACGTCGCCGGCAGGCACAACACGGAGCGACATTGGCAGGCACGTGACATCATCGTCTGGTGAGTGACGCGTGTGTCCTTGCAGTTGCAGAAGCGGCGGCGTAACGAGGCTCTGATGAAGGCCGTTCTGGACAGCGACGTGGACGTCAATGCGGCCGACTACGTACGTTCTCCACGCTGCCGCTTGCGCGACCTTGGCTGTGACCTTTTGTCTGTGCGCGCGCCCACGCAGAAAGGCAACACCGCTCTTCACTATGTTTGTCTGAGGAAGCGACAGCATTTAGTTCCTCTGCTGCTCCTCAGGGATGCCGACCCTCTCGTCAAGAACCACGTGTGTGTGCTCTCCTTTTGCCTGCTTGCGACACTTCGCGGGCTCCGAAGGCTCACCGCGTTGTCTGGTCCCGATGTTTTGTTTCCAGGACGGTGAGTCGGCGCTGGATGTGGCCATGAGGTTAAAGTTCACCAAGGTGGTGAGGCTGCTGAGGAAGTCGCAATGACGCACGCAATGCGTGTCGGCTGGCGCCGCATCTGGACTTGAGGGTGGATTTGCCGCCCCCCCCCGCGGTGTGAGACGATAACAGCAGTCTTGTCACTTGTTCCCATTTTGCTTGTTGCATTACTGACTTTGTTCAAATTGACAGCTTTCTTCCAAGGTTTTTGTGATTCTCGTTTTTTTTTGGCCAGCTCACGGTCATCAGCGGTGACACAAAGATAAAGTTTGTCTCAAAAGCAAACTGGCTACGTGTTTATCCTGTCAACATCCACGCTCAGCACAGCAAATTTTCAAAGAATGCATTTATTCAATGGATGGCTGATGTGGAATGCTGGCTCAGTGTCGCGTCTCGATGCTAATGACTCCCATTTTCATTTCCGCTGTTTGGCAGATTAAAACGTCGATTTATGCGGGTGGCGGCAAATGAACGATTGACTTGAAGACTAAAAGCCTCCCGGCCCACGTCCGAGCGGCGAGCAGCGAGCGAGTGGCGCCCTCTAGTGGTATTGCTGCAGCAGCTTGAGAATGGCAGGAAACATGAGCTGCGCGAGCGAGCGAGTGACGTCCTCTAGTGGTACTGCTGCAGCAGCTTGAGGATGGCAGGAAACATGAGCTGCGGGGCGTCCAGGCCCCAAATGAAGTCCAGATGGTCCCAGTGGGGAATGTGCTGCTGAAACACCAAGTTGGACACCTGCAGGTGAGACAGCGCTGTCAGACACGTGCACATGCACACACACACACACGCGGCACCGAGAGTGACCTGCGTGAGGAGCAGCGCAACGTCTTTTGGGTCGGCCAGCGTGTCGCGTCCCCCCGAGAAGATGGCGGTGGGGACCTTCATGTCTTGGACGTGGTAGTGGGGGGGCGTGGACTGCACGGGAAGTTTCACGTTTTGCACTCGCTTGGTGTTTGCCGCGGGCGCTCGCTCACCTGGTTGTAATGTTTCATGTTGCCCGCCACGCCAAAGTCAAACGCAGACAGCTTCCCTCCGCCGCTGACGGCCTGAAAAAGCATGACCAGTCTGAAGCGGACTGATGTCATACGCGCTGCCGCGAGTCTCCTTCCCAAAGTGTGGGTCCATGTACGTGCGTGCGCCTGACCTGCGCCCAGTGCAGCATGTTCTGGACGGATGTGCCCGCGGGGCAGTGCGTGGTGTAGACGGCCGTGCGAGACTGAAAGCAAAATCCGGACAAAACCGAGCGGTTGCGCTGAGATCATGTCGGCCATCGGGGCAAAAACAGCCAAAGCAAATCGCCGGTCACCGACCATGTTGAGGTTGAGCTCGTCGAAGCCGCACAGGATGAAAAAGAGATTCCCGCACAATTCGCTGGTCAGACGTTTGCCACACACGTGCTCGGCGAACCACTCAATCGTGTGACTCTGAGGCAGGAAGTCCCGCCTTCCAAACAGCTCCTGAGGGAGGGAGTGTCGGGGGATGCAAAGGTGGGATTTGCCGTGGCCGGCCTCAACCAATCCCGTCCCGCCCGCCCGCTCGCTCGGCTCCTACCCAAACCAGGAACTCGGGCAGGAAGGCCAGCTTGCTCATGGGGCTGCTGGGAAAGGCCACAGTGGCCACCGGAGCCAAGGCTACAAACAATTTGATCTTGGCCGCTAGTTGCGGGAGCGTGGAGAAGGCCATGAAGGCTGCCCAATTGCACACACGCACACACACAGGTGAGTGTTTCAGCGGGGCGCCACGATGGATCCAAACGAAACCAGCGGGTCGTACCGATGGTGGTCCCCTGAGAGTGCCCCACGTAAGCCATCTGTCGTTGTCCCGTCACCTTCAGGATGTAGTCCACTACCGCAGGAAGATCCAAAAGGGCCATTTCGTCATGACTGCCAGAACCGCCGCACAAGATGACATGCTGGGTTGGTTGGCGCCGAGGGAGGGAGGGAGAGCGGTTGGGTGAGAGGGCTACCTGAACATCCAGAAGTCGTCGCAGTCAGGTGTGAGCGTGCGGTGTTTCCGAGACCAGGTGTTCCCTCGGCTGTTCCCCAGCCAAACGTCGTAGCCGGCGTCGGCCAGCGCGTAGCCCAGGCCGGACGCCGGCGGGTTGGTGATCCAGTTGCTGCCGGCCGCCAGGAGGCCGTGCTGGAGGAAAACCACGCCTCGGCCACCTGCGCCCAGGCCGGCCGGCCGGCTGTTTGTCACCGTTCTCGGCACCCAAAAAGTGTGCTTAGCACTGACTTAGCTTGAGTAGGCGTCCCGCAGGGATCCTGTTGAGCGTCAAGATGTAGCCGTCGTCCGTCGACACCTCATGCTCCTCTGCCGGGTAGCCCCACCGGCGGATGATTTCTGTCTACACGCCAGCGCACACGCACACTGAGCTTTACCATGGCAAACTGCGTGCGTGTGCGCGCGATCTACTCACAATGTTCATGTGTACTTCAGGGTCCAACGGCGACTGAGCGCCAAAGATGCGCCGCCCCGCCGAAGGCGACTGGTCGGCCAGGGCCACCCCGCACAGCAGTGTTGTGAAAAGCGCACACTGCATGCTGTTTGTCTGCACACACACGCACACATGAGCCTCTTTGAGTACTATGTCCAATCTGGAAAAAATTCTAGACGCAAGCGGCCAAGCCAACAAGCAACTCCCAATACGCCTTGTGACCTTTGATCTCATTGTCGCTTCTCACTGTCGGGCGCTACTTCAACAAATGCAACGTAGCGGTGAAACCTCCAAATGTCTGCTGTTGAAAATGTGTACTTAGAACTGTTATCCTCAGGTCAGCTTGAACAAGAAAGCAAGAATGGAAAACCAATTGCCGAACTGGGAAAGCTTCATCAACGAGCACCCTCACTTCCCAAATGCATGCTTAGTGAGTGAGCCAAGCCAAGCCAAGCCAAGCCAAGCTAAGCCAAGAAAAGGCGACGTAACACAGTTGTAGCTGTGTCCCCGTCCACATTTTGGGGCATCAAATTCATGGAGAGGAAACGTTTGCATACCCACAAACAACGTTCATTGGTTGATTGAAACATTTAATATCTTTGTGGTGTATTAAATGGAATGGCTTGAAATGAAGGATATGCTAACCATTATATTCTCCTTTGTCAACAATTTACTCAGGTTGATTGGAAATGGGCTTCCAAGCGTAAAAGCTCATTATGAAAAGGAAGAGAGGGAACTTGTGCTTGTTTCCACACCTTCCCTGCTGAGTTTGGGCAGAACTTGGACTGGTGGTCACCAGTCGAGCGTCAGGAGCAAGACGTGACGTGAACGTGACATCACGGCAGCGAACACGACGTGCACATGGACAAACTCGCCACGAAGCAAACGAAGAGGTGAGCAAACGGGCGAAATCGGCCGAGGAACATTCCGTGTGACGCGTCCTTGCGTCTTGAAAGGAGTTTTGAGGGGTGATTGCGGAGACGGGTTAACTCACCGAAAACTGAGCGGCGCCGAACCCTGATCATGTGACTCCGGACGTGACGTCCCAAGAGCTCCCCTGCTCACTGCTTTAGGTGTCGGTTAGAAAAACGAGTCAGTCGATGAAAAGATCGGAGCGGATTATAAATGCTTGTATTCTTTTGATGGTCTTATGACAAAATGCTGATACTTTCGTTCGAGGAAGAAAATGTGTGACGGTGCGCCCCCTGCTGCTCAGTGTTTGACATGTCACCTTCACGGCGGAGTGAGTTCAAAAGGCGAACAAGTCGATCAACGCCACCTTAACAGCACACGCGATTACTCGTGAAAAGAGCACATGTTTAGCTCAAAAGGAACGTTCGCTATTATTTGTTTGTACCCGTCAAAAGATATAGTACGTAGTATTCCAATTCTTTAGCCTTCATTTTAAAGCGCCTACGTAGTTTGTCCAAGTGTAATTGCCGTACACCTTCTGCGCGTGCGCAGCCTCCGTGTTTGATGACGCTGTTCCAGCAGAAGTCGACGTAACACACACTGTCCCAAATTCGCACGCTTGTAACCTGCCGTCTCAAATTACGTACACTTTAGCTAGGTGGACACTTCACCGAGGGTTGTAGAATGTAATGTGGATATTTGAACGGGGCCATCAATGGACGCCGCGGACAGCAACGTCTCGCGTGTAATTGACGTCACTGAGTCAAGGAGACCGAAGCCGGGGAGCTAAAGAAGCTGGAAGCGGATTTATGGATTAGACGAGCATCAGCTTCGGCAGCATTAGAAGAGCAGCATCGACGGTGCGTCTCTTCATCACCTTTTCATATTGTTTCGTTTTTCCAATAACTATAATAAGGTTGTGTGCGAAAGCGCGGGGAAACTGCGTCCTTTTGGAGACGCTGCTGTAGGGTTTCCTTGACGACGGGATCATACGGTGTGTATCGCGTTTCTTCGATGCGATGACTGACATGCTGAGGAGGAGGAGCCCCTTGAGGGTGTTCTGTCCGTCCTCGGTGTTTGATCGCCTTCCTGTGTGCATGCGAGCTGACCGACAGGCTTGTGTCGTCATGCAGCAAAACGAGGTCTTGTTGTCCAGCCAGCCATGAGCGAGTGGAGCGGCGAAGATGGGAAGTGGCTGGACGCCCACTTTGACCCGGTGGCGGGACTGCGCACCTTCACCTCCTGTGCGGCGCTGGCCGACTTGAGCGGGGATGGGGACGGTCGCCTGGTGGTGGCCGACCTGGGCGGCGGCGGAGGTGGCGTGGCCTCCATGAAGCTGAAGGTGTACGGAGGCACAGCACTGAGCAGCGAGAGCGTCCTGCTGGACCTTCCATGCGGCCTCGCGGCCTTCTTCATGGACCTGCACGAGCCTCGCGTTCCCGCCGTGGCCGTGGCGTCCGGACCCTGCGTGTACGTCTACAAGAACCTCAGACCCTACTTCAAGTTCACGCTGCCCGGACTTGACGTCAACGCACTGGAACAGGTGGGTGACAATCTAGTCCTTTTTTTGAACTGTTTCTTTGACCATTTTTGACAGCCGCTGACTTGTGATTGGTCAGGACGTATGGCAGCAGGCCAGGGAGGGCCACATTGACCCCCCTGCCGTTAAGGAGACGTTGGAGAGCCTCCGGAAGAAGGCCGACGTGCCGCTGTCAATGCGCTCGCTCCGCTTCCTGTCTCTGGATAATGAGCACCTGGAGAGCTTTGTCCAGCTGCACAAAGAGCAGCCCATCAAACGTCAGGTAGCATGCATGCATGATTGTAGGCAGGCAGGCATGCAGACAGCTCGGCAGCTAACTGGACAGGTTTTTGGTCCTCAGACAGTTATCACGTGCATGGGCACGCTGAAGAAAAGCACGGCGGACGAAGACGGCGTCAGCTGCTTGCTGATTGGCACAGAGAGCGCCCATCTTTACGTGCTGGACCCCGAGGCCTTCGTCATCCTCGCCAAGGTTGCCGTCCCTTTTGGCCCTGTCCGCTTTCTCTGTCCTTCCATCTGTTGGTTTGCGGGTTATCTGACCTTTTGCCCATCCTCCGTTCTGTCCTTTTTTTTGTCTACTTCTCGATCCTGCTGTGCCGACTTGATTTTGTCTCCTCTTGCCCGTCCGTCCTCCCTTCTGTCCCTCCTCCCACCCGTCCGTCCTTCCTTCTGTCCCTCCTCCCGTGCATGCATCATCTCTGCTTTGCATAAGCGCGGGTGTCGGCACTGAACATCTCGCACTTGGCGCAGCTGGCACTGCCGGCCCCTCCCACCATGATGGACGCGACGGGTCAGTTTGACGTGGAGTTCCGGATCACGGCGGCGTGTCGGAACGGGAACGTCTACATCCTGCGCAGGTCAGCTTGCCATTGGGACCGGCCCGCCGCTGCTTCAGGTCGTCCTGAGCTCTTTGCGTCTGCTTCCAGGGACTCGGACAAAGCCAAGTACTGCGTGGAGCTGTCGTCGCATCCCGTGGGCCTGGTGAGGGTCGGCAAGAACATAGTGGTGGGAACCACGGACCTGAACCTGCAGGGATTCACGCAGAAGGTAAAGTTGAAGGACTCTGGAATCGACACCTCTGGGGAGTTCAAAGATTGGATTAAGCGCTCTGAGATATACTGACTGACGTTTGTTGGTCTGAACCAAAGTAACCAATGCATCGTTTAGGGCAAGAAGTTGTGGAAGGTGCTCCTTCCGGCCCCCATCTGCACCATGGCCGGCATGGACCTTCCCGCTCGAGGCTTCCAGGGGGTCCTGGTGGGTCTTGCCAACTGCGAGGTGCACTTATACAGGGACAAGAACCTGGTGAGCACCATCAAGACTCCGGACACAGTGAGCGCTATTTGCTTCGGGCGCTACGGGCGGGAGGACGGGACCCTGGTCGTGACCATGAAGGGCGGCGGGCTGATGGTGAAAATCCTCAAGAGGACGGCGGAGTTCCGGGACCGGGACAGTGCTCCCGGACCTCCGGCCGCGCAGAGTGTCCGTCTCGACGTGCCCAAGAAGACCAAACTCTACGTGGACCAGACACTAAGAGAGCGCGAGAGCAGCACAGCCATGCACCGGACCTTCCAGATGGACCTGGTCCGCCTGCGACTGGCGGCGGCCAAGGCCTACGCCAAGGCCCTGGAGTCCAGTCTGACTCCGGTGTCGTCCAGGCCTGGGCGCTCGCTCAAAATGAATGCCGTGGTCCAAGGTCTGGGCCCGTCCTTCAAGCTCACGCTCAATGTTCAGAACACGGCGGCGTGCCGGCCTGTGCTCAACCTGGCCATCAGCTTCCTGTACGATCAAAGCCTGTACAGGATGAGGAACCCCTTCTTGAAGATCCCGCTGCTGGTGCCGGGACTGGTCTACCCGGTCCAGACCCTGGTGGAGTGTACCAGTGACAAAGGCATCTCTGACATCATCAAAGTTGTTGTCCTGCATGAGGAGCAGAGCACCCCACTGCTCACGGCGCACATTAACATGCCCATCAGCGAGGGGATCAACTGAAACGCTTAGCTTAGCTCATCTTAGCCTAAGACTGACTCTTTTTAGCTTCATTTAGCTTGGCTTAGTTTCCAGCCCGGACGATGGCGGAAAGCGTAGGGCCGGGGGCAGGGAGCCAACCGCAGGCGCTCCAAAGGGTAGCGTGACTAGCGTCCAAAATTTGCAATGTTGATCCAACTGTCCTGAAAAAAACAACAACTAAGGTGTAACTATCGATATGAAATAGTCTATAGCAATTCTATAGCATTCATCATTTTCACCGACGTATTTTGTCTTAGTGTCGTGTCCGTGTTTATGCGGGTGCGGTGGTTGCAAAATGACTACAAGCCTGAGGTTAACCTTTTACTTTAATGCAAATGTAAGTTCAAGTGAAACAGTACAACTGTCACAACAACCGGTGTAAAAAAAAAAAAAGATCTATCGCCACGCGTGATGACGTAGGTCCACCATAGTGGGCGCACGCACGGTCCAAATTCAGCGTTTTCCCTCCGCTTGCTCACTGCGCCTGCAAACGCTTGTTAGTGCACTTAAAATTCGATGAGTACCGCAGATCGCGAGCATTTGGAAGTGGCCACTTATGTGGGGTAATTGAGACGTGGCCGCTGTAGCGTTGTTCTCTGCGCCTTCAATCGCTTGACAGTGCACTTCTATTTCGATGAGTACCGCAGAGCGCGAGTGTAAGGAAGTGGCTATGTAACGAGACGTGGCCGTCTTAGTGCGAGTGTTGAGTCGTGGGCGCTTTACTTTGTCTATTGAGACGTGGCCCGCGTTGTCCGACAGCTGTGGGGTTGAAAAATTGACTACCCGGAAAATCAGCACAGCCAACCTAGGCGCCACTATGCGGCAAACCGAACGAGTCCCATAAGGCACAAAAAGGAAAATGCTGTCAGTCGTCTTCAAGTCCGTCGTTATTGTTATCTTGACAAGCCGCCGCGGCGGCTGTTCGGCGGCGGACGTGCCGGACTTCGCGGCCCACTTTGGCTCCAAGACACGCTACGAGGACGCTGCCCTGTATCGGAGGCGGCTGGCCGACACCTGGGCAGACATTCGCACGGACCCGGGACCACTCCTGAGGACCCCGAGCGGAGAGCGCTGCTCCCCGGCGCACCTGACAGCCGTCGTCCGCCACGGCAGCCGCTACCCGACCGCTAAGAACATCCGCACCATCCGCCAGCTCAGCGAACTGCTGCGACGATCTGAAGGCGAAGCCCAAGAAGATGAACACGGCGAAGGCAGCGCCGCCCGGAGGCGGGACGTCTTGCGCCGCTGGGACATGTGGTACACCGACGACATGGATGGTGAGCACTGTCAAGAACGGAGGGTTGTCCTACAGCACCATACGCATTCATTAGACATTAGGTACTATATCCGGTGGTGTTTGCGATAGTTTAAGAGAAAAACAAAGACCAATCAGTGTGTAAAATGGTTGCTTGTGCACACACTTTTTGAAATCACTGCCTGTTTTGGAATCAACAGATGGCCACTACGGAGCCATTTTGGATCTGATTGTGAACCTCTTGCAGGTCAGCTAGTGGCCAAAGGCCGGGAGGACCTGCGGCAGCTGGCGATGCGTCTGTCCACGTTGTTTCCGTCTTTGTTGGGGCGGGAGTCGTTGCGTGGGGGGCGCGTCAGCGTGCTGACCAGCTCCAAGCACCGATGCGTCAGCAGCGCAGAGGCATTCCAGGAAGGACTTTACCTCGGAGCCAACATGACATGTAAGTTTCGCTGTCTGCTGTGGAGACACATTTACATTTGTGATGCCCCAGCATCATGGTTTGACTGAATTGAAGCGTGTGTCACTTTTAACCTTGCATTGGGTCACGTTATGTCAAGGTACTGAAGTTGTTGCTGTTGTCGTTCTGACCCCGCCGCAGTACGCTTCCATAACTAGCAAATCGCCTAAAAATTCCTTTTGCTGTCTGATCACTGGAATGTTGCCGTCTTGCATTGTTTCATTATGATTCTGCCACAAAGTCTTGGCATGGCACTCGAACTGAGGTGTGTTCCGTGTCTTTGCCTCGCCTGGCATAGCGGTAAACTATCGCCACCGAGTGGATGACGGACTGCTGCGCGCCTATGACGGTTGCCGTGGTTACGTGGAGGGCGTGGAGATGAACCGCACGGCGCTGGCTGAGGTCCACAAGTTCACGCGCGGGCCGGAGATGGAGGCGCTGAGGAAGAAAGTGGCCGACAAACTGGGATTTCCTCTCCGTGACTTCACGCCAGGTTATCGTGAGCGCCGTGCTGACACGCCTCGCGTCAAAGGATGGCGAAATAGTCAAAATAACTGGATGCGTCTCCTGCAGAACTTCTGGAGGCGGCGTTCTACCTTTGCTCGTACGAGCTGGCCATCAAGTCACTGCACTCGCCCTGGTGCTTCCTGTTTGAGCCCTGTGACGCCGAGGTACCCCCGAGGACACGAGGACCCCCTCCGTGTACACCACGGCGCTAGCTCGACTCGACCCGACCTCATTTGCTGCCATTGACAACAATATTACGCACTGACGACGGTTTTGCACGGTGTGGGGTGCGGGTGGGTCTGCTGCAGAGCCGCTGTGGGTTCAAAACTCACAATTTTACACTTAGGATCAGCCCAGTTTGCCAGTACACATTGACAGATGGCCCAGTTTAAAACTCAAAAGGCGAAGTTCCCCTGCCTGACTGTGAGTTGCCGTCACTAGCATATTTACTGTACTGTCTGCGTGTTGTTATTGTGACAAATTCAGGAACCCCCAGATGGCAAACGTTCGCTAGGCAGCCAACTGAAATTCGACACGGTACTTGGCAAAGGCTAGTTGAACATGAAAGAGGTCGTCGTGACGCGCTTTCGCCATCCAGCGCTTGGAATGCGAGACGCGTTGACCAGGGGGCATCCTTGTGCCGGCAGGTTCTGGAGTACAAGTGTGACCTGAAGTTGTTCTGGAAGCGGGCGCACGGCCACACCATCAACCTGCTGGCCAGCTGCCCGCTTTTCCACCACATCTTCAGGACCCTCGACAAGGCCGGACGGCCGCGCAGGTCAGAAGAAGGCCGCTCGGCGGGCCAAAGGAACGTGCTTTTAATGCCAAAGGATTGGTCCGCAGGGCCACCGACACACCCCCGGATCCGGCCTCCTTCCTGATCGGGCACGCCGAGACGCTCCTCCCGCTCCTCGGCCTGCTGGGCCTCTACAAGGACAAGACTCCGCCCACTGCAGCCAACTACCGCTCGCAGCATGGTAAGACGATGCCGTCCCGCCATACCCGAACCCGTTGTGACGCCCCCGGCCATCTCCAGGCCGACGGTTCCGTTCCAGCCTGGTGGTGCCGTACGCAGCCAACGTGGTCTTGGCTCTGCTGGACTGCGCGCGAGGCCCCCGCCTGCAGCTGCTGGTGAACGAGACCCCTGTCCGATTCCCGGCCCTGCCAGACGAGGATGCGCCACTGTATCGCGACGTGCGGGCGGCGTACCGCCACCTGCTGGACGGATGTGACTATCAAAAGGCCTGCACCGGCGGCCCTGCCGGTGGGCGCGAACCCAACACCGAGCTCTGAAAGGTCCGCCGCGACCACGTGGAGAAAGGCACTTGAGCGGTGGCGCTGACAGACCGGCTGACAGGTTTCGTGCCCATGTTTCTTTTGTGATTGATTGATTGATTGATCGATTGAACTTTATTTATCCCACAGTGGGGAAATTTTCTTGTCACAGCAGTAGTCCCTGTATGTCACTCCTTTCACGGTTTTAATGCTCCCAATGCGTCCCAAACAAAGGGGAAAAAAAGCCAAATAACTGAGCTGCAATGACAGTGAATTTCCATGTGGGGGAGGCATTTGTGAGTACTAGGTATGATGACGTTACTTTTGAGTATGTTCCGCCTAAATACTCGCCTTTCCGCCCCTCCGGCTAAGCCCGCATACATGGCCCTTCGGCTAAAGTCGATTAGCCATAGCTCATGACGGATTTGACCAAACTAGCGGGATATTATCGACGTTCGGTAAAATTCCTTTTTCTGTGCTCAACAACAGCCTATTCAAGCTTAAATATACTATGACATTCTTTATTTTACGATTTAATTGAACGTACAAATTTCACCTCCGTATTTTGTCCAAGTGGAGTTGCTGTACAATAGCGACCCTAGGCGCATGCGCCGTACTTCACGCAGCGGCCGCAAATACTGCGATACAGGAGCCACATCTGCCATCGACTAGAAGCCAGAACTCGAGTTTTTACTTACTACTACTTTATTGTACAACTAATCACAAGTAATTTTTAAATACAACCAATTTTAAGTGGTAAAATTACCAAAACAAAGACCGGTTGTCCCTGACTTATATGACGCGGTTTCAAGATGGCGGCAAGTCAATGACGCAAGCAAGTACGCTTCACGTTCTGCAATTCGTACGCTTGCACCCTCGTGCTCTTCCCGTTGGTAGCCCACTGAGGGGCAGTCGTAGGGACTGGTACAAGTGTTTGGACAGAGCCTCGGAAGATGAGGAACAGGAAGTGGGGGAGGAAGAAGATGACAGCAGCCGCCGAGGAGTATCTCCTCCCAAACACACAAGCTATCTGCGACATGAAAGCACGTACTCCTTCATTTCTAAGGCGGCTCAGAAGTCCAGTCGCGACAGTACAGACAAACGAATGAACACAGTAGCTTGGCACATATTGCTTCCGAGCGAGCGAGCGCCTCGACGAAAGGAACCAACACGCAGGCACGCACTCACGATGCGATGCCCCAGGTCTCTTCTTGGAAAGCACGGTGAGTGCTGACTGACTGACATTATGCTGCATGCGGTCGAAACCCGGAATTATGCCCCTTGGAATTTCCCAATTCCGACCTCAAGTCAAATGGCAACAACAGAGATGGCTGCTTCCGATAGAATTGTTCGTTCTTGTCGTTTATCACAACAACTTTGGACCTTCAGCAGTCCTTGATTACTTTCATTTACATAAAGACAGAAATATGGTGTCGTAAACATCTCATTCATTTCACCAAATAACTTCACGCAGGTGGATAACGGCCGTCTCGGTCACGCTATGTTGCGTGACGCTGTTTTGAAGAGAGAAATGAATTTATGCAATGAATAAGTCAAGCTAAATCTATGTTTACGAAGTTGTAAGTTACGGCACCGTGTGAAGTTGAGTCCAAAGCCAGTGGAAAACAGCGCTGTGCGTTTATGCTCTCCAGGTACAAATGTTGTGATCTCTTGACTGACGACCGGGCGAGACTCGAGTAAGAGATGTCCAAACGAGCACCGGCAGGGCGGGCCAAGGCGGAGCGAACGGACGCCGTGGGCACCCTTCAAGCCGCCAATGACGAGCTGAGAGCCAAACTGATGGACGTCCAGTTAGAACTTCAGCAGGAGAAGAACAAGGTGAAGACCTCAACAGACACTGCGTGCGTGCCTGGCTGCCTGCCTGCCAAGTTTTCCCGATGTAGATTTGACGTGCGTGTGCCATGTCAGGTCAGCCGTCTGGAGAGAGAGAGAAGTCAGGAACTGCGGGCGGAGCACCACCGCGCCACCGCCGCCATGACGGAACTCAAAAGCAAACTCCATGAGGAGAAGCAGAAAGAGTTAGCCGTTACCAGAGAGACATTACTGCGGCAGCATGAAATGGAGCTGATGAGAGTGATCAAAATCAAAGATGGAGAAATCCAGCGACTGAATGCCTTGGTCCTCAGCCTGAGGGACGGCTCCATGGACAAGGTGAGCCGCTCAACCCGTGTCTGACTTTCCGCACGCCACGTCGGGCTCCGATCCGGACGCTGCTGTATTGTGTAGCTTGTCCCCAGTAAGCGTCGCAGCGCTCCGTTGCGGTCTCATCGGCCCGGTGTGGCGCGACGTCTGCTCAGGTGAGGAGCGGGGGTGCTTTGCTGGCGGAGGTGGAGGAGACGCGGCGGAGTTGGGAGGCCGAGCGGTGTCGCCTCCACCAGGAGCTTCAGGAGCAACGCGGAGCAAAAAGGAGCGCGGAAGAAGCCCTGGCAGCGGCCCAGCAGGCTTGCCAGTCCCGAGCGGCCGAGCTCCGATCGGCTCATCACCAGCATCAGGAGGAGCTGAGCCGAACCAAGAGAGACTGCGAGAGGGAGATCCGCCGACTGGTAGGACTGATCAGATGCGCGGTGCTTGGCTGTGTTCCCAATTTCGTTGTATATCTGCTGTGCAATGACAACTAAGGCATTCTATTCTATTCTATTCTATTCTATTCTATTCTATTCTATTCTATTCTATTCTATTCTATTCTATTCTATTTCACAAGAAGAAAAGGCCTGTTGCTCGCTTTGCTTTTGTCACAACAAAGGCGTTCTAGGCTATTCAAGAAAAAATGGCCGGTTGCTCTCTTTGCTTTTGTCACAATTCTGGCAAATGAGTTTGCCCACCCGCCTGAGCGCTCCCCGTTTGTACGTCCAGATGGACGAGATCAAGCTGAAGGACAGAGCGGTTAGTGTTTTGGATAAAGCCCTGGGGCTACAGGCCGGCCACGCCCACCGCCTTCAGCTGCAGGCAGACTCAGGCTGCCGAGCAGCAGATCGCCGCCCTGAGGGATTCCCAAAGGGCGGGCCTAAACTACCCTGGAAGTGGGGTCAACGCCGCTACGAGCAGTCCTCTTCATAGCGTAAGCCACCTCATCCCACACTTGCAGTACGCATGACTTAGTTCGTTGCTGGAGGAAGGTAGCACAAATACAGTTTGGAACTTTGAACGAGTGTGTGTGTGTGTGTGTGTGTGTGTGGGTGTTTTTAGTCTCAGGAGGATCGGGACACACGAAGGTTTCAGCTGAAAATCGCCGAGCTCAGCGCAGTCATCAGGAAACTGGAGGATCGAAACGCCCTGCTGTCTGAAGAGCGCAACGAACTGGTAATTTATTGACGGCACGCTTGAAGGTTTGCGCTACGTTTGATGCACGCCATCCAGCGAGGCACCCATTGCGCTTGCTTATTAGTCGAGCGGCGCGGCGAGTCGGTTGCCTGGTGGAAGATGTGTCTTTTATTGCGAGCCAAAGCCACGGTTCCGTTCAAACCAATGCTAATGGAATGGATACGTTCTGGCCCGTGCGTTGTGCGTCTTTCACATCCCGCGCCTCATGCTTGCAGCTGAAGCGACTGAGAGAAACAGAGAGCCAGTTTCTGCCACTCCTGGACAAAAACAAACGCCTGAGCAGGAAGAATGAAGAACTCTCGCTGGTGCTGTGTCGCCTTGAAAACAAAGTGCGCTTTGTCACCCAGGAGAACGAGGAGATGGCAAGCTTGGTAAGTCGGCGCGGACAACGGCGGCGTGCCAACAAAGAGTCCACTGCCTTTGCTGTGTTCCACAGAGAAGGCCTAGTTCGCTCAATGACCTGGACCGCGGTTGCGGCCAGCAAGACGGCGAAATGGAGTTTCTGCGCCTTCAAGTTGTGGAGCAGCGGCACATCATCGACGACTTGTCCAAGGTCCTCAGGCGGGCGACTCGGTGCACGTACGGCAGCGCCGCGCTCGCTTGCTCGCTCGCTCGCTGTCGCCCGGAAACCTTTTCCGTCCAAACCTTGGCCGGTGGCCGCCATCCAAAAAATTGGCCCCTTAAATTCCGTCCTTTCAAACGGGAGCACTGTGCGCACGCGTTTGAACACGCTTTAGACTTGTTTTGCCGTTTTCAGCAGCTAAAAGCTCCCGTTTTGTCAGCGCCTTTGCCACTCGCTGTGCGCTGAAAACGACGGACTCGCCCGGCTGCTCAGCCCGCCAACCATGAGCCGCGAGTGCGACGTCATTGTCCGTAGGCAGCTAGTGGCAAAATGCACCCTGTAGTTGTCACTTTTGGAAAAGACGAGTGTCCCTCCAATCATCGCCGGTGACGTCTTTTTCAGGCTCTGGAGACAGGCGCTCACGTCAGAAATGTCATTGTGAGTCGAGTTTGTTTCTGCGCCGGAGCCATTCGTTCTCTTTGCATCCAAAGAATCTCAAAGGCGGATTATTTGTGTCGACAGGAAAGAGATTTGGTGCTACGATACCGACGTCGAGAATCTCTGAGGAGGAAACGGAGCGTGAGGTCCTGCAAGGTGAGTCCGCTTGTTTGCGGCTGCTTGGTTTAGCGCAAGACGAAATGGCCTTTTTCTCGCTATCGTAGCTCTCGTCAATTCATCGTCAGGTGTCGCTTCGGTTTGTTGAAAGAGATGTTTGCTTCCGCGACCGCAGGTCATCGAAACATTTTACGGCTACGACGAAGACGTGTCGGTGGACTCGGACGGATCGTCCATGTCTTTTCACACCGACAGAACCCCCGACACGGAACCCGAAGAGGTAGCCCGCAGCCCGCCATTTCTGCGAGCGTATTGCCGTCAAACGTTCCTCTTCAGCCCGGAGTTGGACTCGCCTTTGCGTCGCGGGTGCTTTGTCGCCGGTCTGACTGATTCTGGTACTAGCGATGTGTTGCAGGGGTGTGTGCGCGAGGAGGCGGAGCTTCGCTACCGCCAGCTGACGCAAGAATATCAAGCGCTGCAACGAGCCTACGCTCTGCTAGCCCAGACCAGCGGAGGTGACTACGACGCCGAGAAGGAGATCAAGGTGGCGCCCCTTCCCGCAACCCCCGGCCGGGTCCCAGCCTCCCCATTCTCACCTGAGGCTCCTCCTCCTTTCAGACCAGAGAACAGCTGATGGTTGAAATAGGTCACTATCAAAGCAGAGTGGCAGATCTGGAATCAGCGCTGAAACAACAAGGACAGGTAAGCTCATCAATGAGCACACCTTTTTCTCAGACAAAATAGCTCCATTCTTCAGTCACTCATTCGTCAGGCATTACTGGACCAACGCCCCCCACCGAACGTGGCTGGGAAAATGCGGAGAAAAGCAAATGTCATTTTCCAGTCAACCAAAGAATTTGTGACAACTTTCCAAAGCTGTCCACGCATTTGTCTCTTCTAGAATGTCAAGTGGGTGGAGGAGAAGCAGCTGCTGCGTCAGAGCAATCAGCAGTTGGCCGAAAAGGTGACGGAAAGAAAGGCGCTGGGCGAAGTCGCTTGGCGTCACGCCCGTCGGGAAGCCCCGCAGATGACGTCTGACTGTCTTTTCAGGTCAGGCGGATGGAGGCGGAAGAAGCGCGTCTGAAAGAGCACATCCAGGATATCCGAGACCAAAACGAACTGCTTGAGTTCCGCATCCTGGAGCTGGAGGTGGGAAGACTCACACAAGCGTGTTGAGGCCAGAGATGTGACAGACAGACAGACAGACAGACGGATGGATGGACAGATGGATGCATGCCTCTGCCTTTCAGGAGAGGGAGTGGCGCTCCCCCGTTTTGAAGTTCCAGCAAGTCCATTTCCCAGACGGCCTCAGCCCTTTGCAGATCTACTGCGAGGCCGAGGGCGTGAGCGTACGTAAGGCGTCCCTCGCAAACCTAACCCTAACCCGAGGTCCCAGAGCGCCTTACATTGCGCCTTGCGCCTTTCCCCAGGACATCGTCATCAGTGATCTGATGAAGAAGCTGGACATCCTGGGCGATAACGCCGTAAGTGTATGTCGAACTCCTTATGTTCGCACTCCACGTGACTCGGCGGCTCAAATGTGACTTTTGGAAGGCTTTGCGCTGAAACAAGCTTGTTGACGCTGTGCCTTTGGGCTCTTGCAGAATCTCACCAACGAGGAGCAGGTGGTCGTGATTCACGCCAGGACCCTTCTCACCCTAGCCGAGAAGGTAACGCACACGTCCACGCACGCTCTCGCATTCTGCTTATGTGACAGCAGCCTTTCCTCAGTGGTTAGAATCCATCGAAGTGACCAAGTCAGTACTTCAACAGAAGATGTTGGACATTGAAAGTGAGAAGGTAGACACGCGACATCAGCCAAGGGGAGCTCCGGCAATGTACTCCAACAATTCTGACCTTGAGCTGTGCTAGGATATGTTCTGCAAGCAGAAGGGCTACCTGGATGAAGAGCTGGACTTCAGGAAGCGTTCCATGGACCAGGCTCATAAGGTAAGCCGCCCTCAAATCTCCCGCCGGACCACTGACGGACGAGGATTGCGGCCCAGAGGATCCTGGAGCTGGAGGCCATGTTGTACGAGGCGCTACCGCGGCGGGACTGCCCCGCCACGGACGGCGAAAAGGCCAGCTACGCTGGCGTGAATGACGTGCTGACGGCGGATCAGAGAGAAGAGCTTAGGAGCGCCGTGGACCAATGGAAGCGAGCCCTGATGTGCGAGTTGAGGGAGCGCGACGCTTGCATCCTCCAAGAGAGAATGGATCTGCTGCAGAGCGCGCAACAGGTAAGGGCCCAAAGCCAGCCCGGCACGTACTTGCGCGCTTACTTGCTTGCGCGTACTTGCGCGCTTACTTGCGCGCTTACTTGCTTTTGAAGGCCACTTTCCATTTGTCCGTCCTAGAGGAACAAAGAGCTGAAAGAATTCATCGAAGCTCAGAAGAGACAAATCAAAGAATTGGAGGAGAAGTTTCTCTTTCTCTTTCTATTCTTCTCCTTGGCCTTCATTCTGTGGCCCTAACACCAGCTGGTGAGTGAGCTCCAGCGGCATCGCACTCGACACCTCCGCTACACTGCCGGCCGGCCTCACACGCTGGCAGACGCTCCGATGCCGACGTATACCCCCCGCCATGGTGACAGAGGCACCGGCGCTCATCCAATCAGAAGGCAGGAAAGGCAAATACACATGCAGGGCACTCTTGAACCAGAAGATGGCGCCACAAAAAAAAAGAAAACGTTGTTGCCCCAAACTCGCACTAAAAAGGGTCAGAATAACAAGCGTCCCACCGGCCAGCCGGGGCCACCCGTCCATCCATTTCTTTAGGGGGGAAAAAAAAGCGGAGTCACCGGCGAGTACATTTTGCATTTAGCTCTGCTTTTCTGCTTCTGTCTTCAAGTGTGCGGTATCCTGCGACCAAAAACTCAGCCAACCCCAAAGCGGTTCACCTCAACGTCCCACCACCATGCCTATCAGAGCAGGTGACGTGATGCTTTGGACATCCTTCCGTCTCAGATGCCCAAAAGTACTCTTTGCCACATCTGCGGAAATACGGTGTCTCTTCAAAGGTGCAAATAAAGCCAGCGTGGGCGGCACACGCACATCTTTGGTTTTTCTCGCTTTGTTTGTGTGACAGCTGTTGTGAAAATTCTATACAAATAAAGATGTATTGTATAGTACAGGTTTGGCCGAGCCGCAGCTCCCGAACCGCATGTGGCTCTTTACCTGGTTTCATGCGGCTCTTTTACGTTCATATCCACATTTGTGTTTTTTTTTGTTTTTTGTTTTGTTTTGTGCGTGTTGGCTTCACTTGAGTTCAATTTGGTATTTTCATCAAAAGCGCATGTGGTGAAATTCCATAAAGTAGGAAGGGCAAACCCATTCCAGTAAACTATTAATGTCAATCGGGCTCGCACAATGGCAGGGAAAAAATGCACAGCAAAACGAAAATGTGTAGATGAACACAGGATGTTTTTATCAGAGTGGGAAAGTGTCTATTTCTTTGTTGAACGTGATGGCAAGCCATTCTGCCTGATACGTCAGACCTCAGGGCATTTTAAAGCTTCAAATCTTAAGCGCCATGCACTTTAGCTCACTCCATGCTAACATTGATCAGGCGTCGAGCCCGCAACATCATGCTTAAGAGGTGTACATGCTAACCAACGCGCCATTATGTCAACACATAGCAACTCTGTCTACTAAACAAAACAGCGGTTGCTATATGACGTCTGCTACGTCGCAGTCACGTGATGCGGACATGACGTTAATGGGCGGATCTTCCGCCGAAATTCAAATCCGTGGGCAGAGTCAACTTGTTTAAAAGGGAGTGGGCAGAAGACTTATTTAATTTAAATCTATTTTGAGTGTGCACCATTATATCAACGTATAACTGTAAGTCTACTAAACAAAACGGCGGTTGCTATATAACGTCTGCCACGTCGCAGTCATGTGACGCAGAAATGACGCCGATGGGCGGAAGTCCGCCAAAATTCAAATCCATGGGCGTGGCTTTCAACAGGAAGTAGGAAGCTGGCAATGGCGGTGAACGAGACACAGCGGATAGTAACACGACGACGAACAAGAGAAATATTTTTATTTTCTGCTTGCAACTCGACTGTCTAGAGCGTACACGGTAAATACAACTCATTGTTTTTAAAAAGAACTACTTTTGTTGCCCTGAAAAGCGAGTGAGTGTGGTGGGACGTCGAACTCGGCGTCTTCTGCCAGCCACAGACGCCGAATTTCGACGATTCTCCCTGGTCAACGGTTGTAAATGATTGCGTTGATTAAAACATAAAACTTTATTTAACTCTACTTTTAACTTTGCCGTTTTAGATAAGCGGGTATTACGTCGCAGTCATGTGCCGCGGAAATGACGTCAGTAGGCGGGAAATTCAAATCTGTGGGCGGGGCTTTCAACAATGGTAGCGAACGAGACACAGTGGATAGTAACACGACGGCTAACAAGAGAAATATTTTTATTTTCTGCTTGCAACTGGACCGTCTAGAGCGTACACGGTAAATACAACTCATTGTGTTTAAAAAGACTTACTTTTGTGTAGTTTGACTAAAGTTGTCGATGCCGGGTTATTTTGTAAATTATTGCGTTGGTTAAAAAATAAAACTTTATTTAACTCTACTTTTAACTTTGCCGTTTTAGATAAGCGGGTATTACGTCGCAGTAATGTGCCGTCGAAATTACGTTAATAGGGGAAACTCCCGCCAAGATTCAAATCGTGGGCGCGAAATGGCCGTAAGCGCGACAGCGGATTCAAACACGACGAATATCAACAGAAATATCTTTATTTTCTGCTTGAAACTGGGCCGTCTAGAGCGTACACGGTAAATACAACTCATTGTGGTTAAAGAGATTTACTTTAGTGTAGTTTGACTAAAGTTGTCGATGTAGCTAGCGTTCACTGTGTAATAGCTATGTGTAACTAACCCTAGCTGAAACGTAGTCGCGTTGCCTTGTATCTTTGAATGTCTTGAGGGTAAATGTTAATGTTTAATTTCATTCCTTTAGGTAACATGGTGTTTGTTGGCTGTATGTTTTCCACTGTAAGAAGAATGAATATACACATCAGTTGGAGGCTCGCATCATTGACCAGTCGCCACAATGGTGAGTACCCATTTCTTCCTCCATTTATGTTAAACACCTCCTATTTTATGTCTAACAGTAATTGATTTAACACATCACCATAAGTAAATTGTGTGTGGGCACTCTCAATTTAACATGTGTGATTATACTGCCTAATCTGTCACTGAGTATATTGTTGCAAAGTAATATAAGAAATGATCCAAAGTTGTAATTCAGAATAGTTTTCAAAAGACGACCATTAGAATTATATACAAATCTGATTACCCTGAACATAACAAGTAATTTCTTAAATCACAAATTCTATTCAAAGATTTGGTCAGACTGCTCAAATGATGCCTAACAGTATTTCATGTAACACATAACCATAAGTAAATTGAGTGTGGGCACTCTCTAGTTAACATATGTGATTATACTGCCTAATCTCTTACCGAGTATGTTGTTGCAAAGTAATATAAGAAAAGATCCAAAGTAGTAATCCAGTGTTTAATATGTTCTATCAGGGCTGAAGTCAAAATTTGGCACCATCATGTGGTGAAATTTGGAGTTGCATCACGTCCAATTTTGCCTGGGAACAAACAGATTCAATAAATCTTACTCTTAAATAAGCCACTCCTTCTCAAACAAGTAAACTCTGCCCATTTTGCGCAGTAGATGTTCTGTTAATACCTAGTATTTAAACAAAGTCATAATTTAAATTACTTTCAACATTCACTCATCCATTAAACCACCGTTATTCCACTCGCTCTTATTACCAACTCCTATCAATGTAACTAAGCGTTTAATACGTCTTATCAGGTCTCAAGTCAAGATTTGGCACCGTACTTTTTTGAAATTTGCAATTGCAGCAAATCCAATTTTGCCAGGGAAGAAAAATAGTCTTACATGTTCCCATTAAATAAATGAAATAAGTCTTGCTTGTTTCCACTCCTTTTGAAAAAAGTAGTTTAAAACGAGGGCCCTTCCCTCAACCTTTAACCCTAACGAGCCCTAACCCCGCACGTCACATTGTGTTGTATCTGCGAATGTTGCTTGAGGCCAAATGTTAAAGTTTTCTTTCATTCCTTTAGGTTCTATGGTGTTGGTCGGCTGTACGTTTTCCACTGTAAGAAGGATAAAAGTCCAACGGTTGGATGTTGGCGAAGACGTCTCCGGTGAGTCCTTCCTTCCTTTTTATTCATTGGAAGTCACAGACAACAATAGATAAAGTAACACAATGTTAGAGGTAACTACATTTGTCTTAAATTGGATAGATTACTTCTTCCCACACCATTTCAAACAAGTAAACTGGCCATTTTGTGTGTTTATACCTAGTACTTATACAGTCATAATTTAAATGAACAAATAAGATTCATTCACTCACCCACTCACTCATTCATTCAGAAGATCCAAAGTTGTGTGTGCTGTGTAATTGAGAATAGATCTCATGTTACTCCACTTGCTCATATGACCAACTTCTATCAAATTAGCTATTAATACGTCCCATCAGGTCTCAAGTCAATATTTGGAACCGTAATTTGTCGAAATTTGCAATTGCAGCAAATCCAATTTTGCCTGGGAACAAAAATATATTAAACTAAATAATTCTTCTTCCCATTTAAATAAATGAAATAAGTCTTTTCTTCCTAGTCCTTTTTAAACAAGTAAACTGGCCATTTTTTGCAGTCGTGTTTATGTTCATACTTAATATTTATCCAAAATCATAATTGAAATGACTTCATTCATTCATTTTTGAAATTTGGAATTCCACCATATCCATTTTTCCCATTAAATAAATAAGTTTTACTTTTTCCGTTTAAATAAATGAAATAAGTCTTACTTCCCACTCTTTTTCAAACAAGTAAACTGCCCATTTTGTGTAGTATATTTTCTGTTTATACCTGGTATTTATACAAAATCATAATTAAAATGATTTAACTAACAATTAAGTTAATGAACTTATTCAAAAGAGTCTTTAATATGTCCTATTAAGTATAATATTAAGATTTGTCACCATCCTTAGGTATAATTTGGATTTGCAGCAAATCAAATAGACAAACGCATTGGCCAAGTTATTTTAAAAGAGCATGTGGGGTGATGTGATGT